>NW_027466508.1:6267500-6867500 GCF_050575085.1 Anarhichas minor
GAAATAATGTGACGAGCAAAGTTCTAAATCGGAATCCGCTATATTGGCCAAGTATGCGGGCACATACAAAGAAATAGTTCTCTTTTTTGCATCTTTCTCAATTACACAGAAATAGAAATAACAGCTCGGGACAAGGACAACTAATCAGGACATATAAAGGTAAAGGATAGATAGCACTGTTATGTGCACATGTATGAGTGAAAAAATAGGTGTATATATAAATAGGATATACATATAAATAAACAGCACCAATTTCCAACAATTAAATAAAAAGTAAAACGTTAATATAAAAGTCAAATGTTCTCTAAGTTGTAAACGAAACAAACAGTGCAAATAAATAAATAATGAATGAGTATACATTGATGGATGATTATTTACAATATGAACATGTATGTACAGAATCAGAATCGGAACTGTTTATTGCCAAGTACGTTACACATACAAGGAATTTGACTCGGTGAATGGTGCATAACAATAAACACAGTGCAATAGAGAATAGAGAGAGTCATAATTGTGGTGTGGGATTGGGGGGGGGGGGGGGGGCGGCACTAGGATGGGTGGTTGAGAGGCATGGGCCCCTGGAGCTGGTGGATGGGGTCATGGGGTCAGGACTGTCCCATTGTCTTTCAAAGCGACAGGCGGAGGTCATTAAGATAAGATAAGATAATCCTTTATTTGTCCCGCAGTGGACAATTAATGGACATAAGTACGTATACATTAATGACCTCCGCCTGGCAAACGAGTTTTACTGTCATTTGAAAGACAATAAGACAGTCCTGACCCCATCCACCAGCTCCAGTCCCCCAGTATGTACGTACATACAGAGGTCTATATACTGTATATACAGTGTGTAGGATTTATATTGACAGTGACAGGTGATATGTACATTTAAAAAAAACTAATTCTGCATCACAATGGTAAAAATCGAATCTATAATGGTAGCATTACATATGTTGGTGTTAGAGGGATATTGAGTGTATGACTGATGTTAGTGTTCATCAGAGGTAATGCCTGCAGGAAGAAACTGTTCTCGAGTCTGGCTGTTTTGGGGAGGGGTGAGGGGTGTGAATGTGGATGCTTGCTTTCATATTTTTTAACGATCCAAGAGCCTTTTATTAGAATTTGAATTGCTTTTACAGGGTTATTTAGTTATTAGAAGGTAGTGGTTCAGAACCAATTCATTTTACACGTTTTAAACAGGCACATTTCTGTCCTCTGAATAGCAGACACAGTGCAGTGTACATGCATGTGTACATACACATACTGCTTCGGGTAAAAATATCTTTACACTACTTTACAATAACAACTTTGCAACAAGCATTCCCTATTTTGAAGAGGAGATGATTGGGGCCTATTTGTCATGCTGGGTTGTGCTGAATGTTTTCATGGATATAGGTCCCATAACTTTCTATTTCAGGGATGCAGAAGATGTTTTGATATTAATGTAATATCTGACCTTCACCGTGCTAAATTCCTTCAATTCTAATTTCCTTTAATGTTACCTGATGAAAGGCAAAAGACCAGAACGTTTTTAATAAAGTCAGTGCAAGTGTCAGACGGTGTGCAGGATTCTTCTCAGTCTTGTGTTTTTGGTGCTGTGCAGATGCCAATAAGACTTCATAGCGTTTGAATTCTTAACTTCTTACATGGTGTGAATCTGTGTTGTTAGATGAATGTCAAAACCTTTTCAATTCTGTTAAATTCTATGATATCTAAGAGTAATTCTTAGCCATATTTTGGCTGTTTTGATTTTGGTGGCAGGCTGCCCGTTTCTACGATTACACCAGGTATTAGACGTGTCCCTCGTCACTTTACAGATATAATACGTGTCTGAGCCACTGCACCGCCGTCATGCTGGTCTGAGATCGTCAGCAGGGATTTGTGGCACATCTCCATTCAGACAGTACTCTGCCTTGTGGTATCAGTCTAATGCAGCAGGGCTGCGGTAGTGCCAAAGAGGTGATGTTATGTGTTGTGCTCTGAAATACCATCACTACTATCTTCTCCAGAAAAATTGCTCAATGTCATTTAGTCATTTTGAACATCCTTCTTTACCTGTAGCTTTTCCATGTCTGCCTGTTCTGCACCATGTAATATTGCCACCGTGACAATGATAATACCATTATCACATGTGCCCAGCAGGTGGCAACATTGGCTAAATTCTTTAGAACACAACAGCCTTAATCAAGTTAAATAATGCAACTTTCTCCAATATTGGGTGAACTTGTTAATCTATTATACAAGTTGGCATGGTCTACAAAACCCTGAGACGAATTCAAAAATACAAATAGATAAAAAAAAAGTCTTTATAAAGCGGATACATCTTGGCAGACTTTCTGACTACCCAACCAGATGTCAGGTATATTTGGCCATGCTGTCAAAACTGAGCTGCTTTATTATGATTTTTTTCTCCAATGTTTTATATGTTTTACTTCAATCCTTGTGTCCTTGCAGGACAATTTAAAAAAATGTAAGTGACCTTACCCAGACTACTATTGCCTCCCCTTCACTGTACATACTGGTTTCTACTTGAGACATGTGCTTACAAAGTACTTAAATACAGTTATGAGTTTGTTACAGAGGACGGTGCAAGTTTTAAGGGTTAATTTTGCGAAACAAAGTCGATCTGACGATGCTGGTACGTTGACATGTTCAGGACTGTAACTAGTGTAGTTATCTACACAGTCTATCTTGCCGTTGTGAGCAAACACACCTATGGTTTATGGCTTCAAGAATCTTAGCAATAGAAATCCAGCCCATGCTTATGTCTCTCGTCCAAGGGGTTGTTTTGGTGGTCTGAGTCAGATTTAAATATGGACCTTCCCTGGAGCCCAGGGCTTTGATAGGAGGTGAAGACGAGAGGCCCGGAGCTGTGCGTTTGATGCTGGGTGGCTGCAGTGGCCTCGTCTGGAGCCTGAGAAGGCCGGCCAGGAGAGGCGCTGCCGTGATGGTCCGCAGTGAGCATCGAGTCCAAAAGGGTCTCTCTCATCTGTTGGTTCTCCCTGGATGCTGCCTGCCACACCACCTCCAACTCTTCCTCTACTTCCCTGGAGGAGCAGAGAGAGGAGAGAAAACAAGGAGGTCAGTTAGTCAAGTGCAAGCTGATAAGGTGATGTAAAGGAAATAAAAAAACAGAAGAAAGTTCTGAGAATTTAATTTAACAATTACGAAAGAGAGAAAATAATACTATTAATGTGTAGGCTGACAATCATAACTAAACCCAAATGAAAGGTGCTCTTAAGTTGAATAACCGGTGATATGCAGCATTGATGTGGCCATGAAGCTCATTCATACATCATTCATTCGTAGTCCTCACTCCTCCTTATCCATAAACACTGGCCTCCTGGGAATACAGTTGCATGTGTCATCTCCTCTCCCAAATATTTCTTAAGTAGTGCCTGAAGCATTGTATTTTTTTAAATGAAAGAGAGAACGGCTCATATCAGCAATGGGAATGTGCTAGAGCACAATCGAGGCTGTAGTTGCTTTGGTTAAATTTCACAGTGCTGGGAATATAAAATGGTCGTGAGTAAAATGGAGGATGTGGTAGCGTGCAGGAGACTAAATCAAATGTCTTCCTGTCATGTCAAAGATGTTTACGTACTGCTAGTACTACCAATCAAATGGCCAGATTCATAAGGGTTGTGCCCCTCGTTTCTGTGCCTGGATACCAGCGCGTTATTTATCCATGTGTGCTGTAGACACTAAAGAAGTGTCAGTTTTGCATCCGAAGCGTAATGGTGGGAAACTGAAATGAGTCAAATATGATGAAGATCAGAAGACTGATTTGTGAAGATGTAACAGATCTATCAGAATTACTAACTGCTTGTGTTCAAACACTGTTTATTATCTATGACACTTTACCTAAAGTCTCTACCTGTCTGTTTGTTGCTGTCAGGGATATAAATCAACAAATTGCAACCAGATCAGACTGAAATGTGCTGGATAAACAGCATTTGATTTAGCTGATAATCTGGAGCTTTAACCTACAGAACGTTAGTGTCCATGACACGCTAAATCACTTTGGCTGGTAGTATTGAAACCCGGTAAAACAAACCCCATTTAGGATTGTATTAAACCTCATATATCTCTCACCACACAAAAACACATTCAATTGTGGCGTATTTCAATTAGAACTTATACATTTTTTTTCTAAGTCAGTGTGTGTGGTTTTACATTCGAATGGCCACAACATTCACCTTCACGTTAGTAAGGATGTTTAAGCTACCACATGAACTGGCCCAATGCAGGGAAAAGTTAAGTGTTTCTAAATAAAGAAGCAATCATCAGGCTCTGCGAGGGTGTTACACCGCAATCAGATCATATGGGAATAACTGTCAGTGGTATGATTGTTAAAGGATCTGACTTGGAAGCGTCACACATTCAAAATCAACGGATGCCATAAAACTCGGTTTTCTATTCTTTTCCTCCAGATCAGTTTCTTAACACGAAGAGGGATGATGCTATTTCAGCATAATCAGCACAATGAGAGCTGTGATGACATTTGAGTCCGTCTCACCGTGGATTTAAAATGAGCATAATGTCTCAAAATGTGGTCTGCCTGTGGTGAGAAAAACATATGTGTTCCGTTCCCATTAAATGTGGCCTCAAGCTTTCGTTTTAACGGACCCTTATTAACAATAATTAAACAACATGACTGAGTTTAAATAGGCCATGCCTAACTATCATTTTTAACCCAAGCAAAACCGGTTTGTTACTCTGCCAAACAGCAAGAGCAATATCTCTGTTTAACTATCGATAATGTCCTCACAAAAATGAGCACTTTACTTAACACCATTACAGTAGTTGTAACATAAAAAAACATTTTGTTTTATTGAGACCCTGTCAGACAGCTGTTGTTGCTCTTCTTTTGTCCATTACTTTTGCATACGATAGTCTAAATACTATGTCCATCAGCTGTTATAGGTTTGAGCTTTTTGCCACGTTCTTGATAAGACTTGACAAGCACACAGACAGGAACATAAACAACAGCCGTGACAGTAATGCTGTAAAAAGATGTCAAGGTCCAGAAATGTGTCCATTCAACACATCATCAATCACAACTCATTTGGAATAAAAGCCATTACTGAATCAAAGAAATAAAATAAAAACACCTTTCTCTGGTAGATGCCTTTTACCCTTTCACAGTCGATGCTGTTACGCCTGTTGAGACCCAAGTTCCCCACTTACGTCACATGACGACAACTGGTCCAATTCCCTGACAACTGAGCAAACTCTATTCGCTAATGAGGACCGTGAGATGTGTTGTAAAGCTTCAGGAAAAGCAAGTTAAAGCACCATGAGTTGAGATCATTTATTAAGGTCAAAATTGGACTTGTGTTCTGTGTGTGTGTGTGTGTGTGTGTTTTCTGTAAACATTTAAAGTAAAAGATAGTGATATTCCACATTAGAGTTGACGTTTCACTGTTAATTCAGTTCATGATTAAATCAAAAACCGTTCCATCAATGTTGGCCATGTTCTTCTCATTTTATGTATGATTTCACGAATCAACAACTTATTATTCACAGAGAGAGACAAAAGAAGGAAGGAGTGACAATAGAAAACAATACCAGCTCCAAGGAGACAGCACTGCAATTACCCGTGTGCGCTGTTATTGCTATAATGGCTGATGGATTAAAGCTCTTTCGTCAAAGGCGGTTGACACGTCAGCAACTGAGGCAATCAGCTTCCATGTCTGGACTCAGTTAGCCGCTTATTACAGCGGAGGGAACATCAGCATAACTGTACAACTCAAATATTGTACGTGTGTATTTGAAATGAAGTGACAGGCTAAAGAGAGGGTACAGCTACACAGTAAAAAAAAAAAACACTTTGGACACACACAGGATTGGGGATATGCTTTTGTTGTTGCTTTTCTGTCTAAAAGCAGTGAAACATAAAACACGACTAATAGTCTACAGCCATGCTAGCAGCTCTGTGAGGCTGTCCTTAAAGAAACATTTGGTAAAAACTAATTTAATCATCATCTTATTATATTGTAATTCATTTCCATGCATGCTGCTCAGAGTAACAGCACACGGTCTCCCTCGCACAGTCCTGCTCTTAACAAAGCTAACAGCTAACTGTAACGGTTGCATTGCAACGCTCGAGACTTTTCTTCTAGCGCCACCATGAAGTTCACATTTGTGGTTGGGAGTGAATTGACGTGCGTTAACTATTGGATGGATTGTCATGACGTTTGGTACAGACATTCATGTCCCTCTTAGCGTGAATCGTAATCATTTTGGTGATCCAACGGCATCATCAATTTGTCCAATATTTGCCCGTCTGTCCGCAACACCAAAATAGTATTTCACAACAATCAGTATTTATTGTTTTAGCCGGCTTTATCTGATCAACACTTGGATTTAGTTCAATTTTCAGGACAAACAGAACAGGCTTCGGGACAACTGCTCGTACGTAGTCAGGACTGTCCTGAATTTGACGGGACATCTGGTCACCCAAGCCTCAGCTGTACTTTGTTTAGTGCCAACTAGAAAATGTTCAATGCAAACACACTAAACTAAGGTTGTGAATATACAAATTTACAAGTTTATATCAAATTAATTGAGAAACACCTTGAGATATATGATTTCATTTTCTACGGGGGTTCCCCAAGTCACTAATACGACACGAGGTGATAAGACTGTAAAAACTTTAAAAACCCTGTTCAAGTACTTATTTTACATTCTGAACACAAATATGAGCATGGTTGTTCTCTAACCTATTCAAGTAGTTTTGTGGCTCATGAATAGTTTATGATGGTCGAAAGGATCATTTTGGAGACAAGTGAAACTATCTATTTAGTTGTTTATGTATGGGGACCTGATTCCTTAAAAAACGCACAAGATTGGTTGTAGATGGGGTTTGAAATACAGAATTTTCAATGTAATCTAAAATCATCGAGTCGCTCTGACATCACAAATGTATCTGGAAAGCATTGACTCAACTATGAGGGGAAGAAATGCTTTCACTCTTATTATAATGAAGATTAAATAATGTTGTTTCTTTGAGTAAAGACCCGCACAAACTCCGTCGTCTGCTCATTACCTGCAGCCCAAACAGCATGCATATATGCGTTACCCGTGGCAACCACACTCTGCATCGCTTCCTATGCAGATACAAAGACACGTCTTGCCGCTGTAAGAGGTGGAAAATTAATCAGGAGCATGTCTGTTATGTGTACGTGTGTGTGGTTTGGTGGGAAAGCTGTGGTGACCAGTCGGTTGCTCAGCAGCAGCTCTTCTATCTCAGTATGTCTCCATTACAATTATAGCTCCAGTAAGCTGCAGCCATCTTAGGATTCGCTCTATCGCTCTGAGACAGAATCCCCAATCAACATCCTCCCCCTCTCAACATCCTCACCCTGTCAGCTCAGACACTAACATTATTCAATGTTATCTGAGCAGTGGGGTTTATAAGTCTGGCTGGGAGGAAGAAACAGGGAACCGCACAGGCACCAGCATGAGACAATCCGTCCTGAAGTATCGCTTCAATAAAGTCTTTGTCCTTCTGTTCCCTAACCGAAAAGTACTGTGTCATCTCGCAAATACACATGGATAATTTAATAGTCCTCGAGCCAGATAGAGACTGCAACGGCTGAGTAGTAGTCAATTGTAACATCCACACATGTCACCGGCTTTGCTAAATTGAATCTGGCTATTCTCAGATCCATACCTTAGGAGAGGGTCTCAGAGAAAGTTTTCAATTTGTCGTCCAGCATGCTTTGGGCGATACTCGGACATCATTCACATAAACTTTTTTTATGGATTAAAGTTTTGTGACTAAAAGAGGTTCTGGATTGATTCTTCTTATAAAATATTCAAATATGGCTTCTGTTTTAGGAAAAAAACTAAACATTTGTAACACTATAAGCAACTAACAGGTCCACTGTGGGTTATTTCAGTGGAATTGAGAAATGGTATCTTGGTGGTGGTTGCAGCTCTACAAACGTATTATAGATTCTATATGTGAGGGGAGTGCTGCTATTAGCAAAGTACTCCTACTACGTGCCAATGGCAGACTTTAGATCACAAAACAAACCTTCCCAAGAAGCTGGGGAGACATGCGTACAAAAGAAAGAACGGTAGCTACTTGTGTAAAGTTTGCCATATAATCACCACCCATCACTGTCAATTCCATGCTTCCTTGTAGTACTTTTTAAAAGCTGTTTTCTTGAAACCGATGAGCCCTTACAAGGAAGTACGAGTTATAAAGCACTTTGTCACAGGAAGTAAGGAACAAGTAACAAAAGAGAAAAAGAGAACCGGCCATCTTTGGTCCTCTCTGCTGGATGCAGCAGACACAGAACACCTCCTGAACCTGATGGGAAACCAAGGGATAAGGCAATACTACTAAAATGTTTTTATCTGCATTCATGGGCTTCAGCATTAATGATGCATGAGGTTCCAAGCGTGTGCGCCATCAACATAAAAAGTCAACGATTTACACTGCTTGTTTTCCACTGAAAACAGGAGAATTCAGACTGCAGCAACCACAAGCTCCAACACACTTGTAAGGAGGAAGACTCCATTTAGATCAGAATTACAACTGAAAGACTGTGTCACTAAGCTGAAAACAATATCTAAATAAACACAAGTTTACCCTGTATGTAATAGTCCAGGGCTGCACCCTGGAATGGAATCTACAAATATTTTACACAAAAACTATTACAGATATATACCGTATTTTCCGCACTATAAAGCGCACCGGATTATAAGGCGCACCTTCAATGAATGGCCTATTTTAGAACTGTTTTTATATATAGGGCGCACCGGATTATAAGGCACATAGAATAGAATAGCGTCGTAAGCGTGTCTCTTGAAAGGTGCCATTTTGGGGTCTTTATACACACAAGTGGTGTTGGACTAGGAGTAAGCACAGTACCGGTGTTTACCGCGGTGCGGCTTTGTAGTTTACCAGTCGTACTGAAACATTTTGACAGAGCGCCGTGTACAACCAGTATGGATCAACCAATTAACCAATTGATCCATATATAAGGCGCTCCGGATTACAAGGCGCACTGTCGTTTTTTGAGAAAATTAAAGGCTTTTAAGTGCGCCTTATAGTGCGGAAAATACGGTACTTAACTCTCTATGAATCCATTCTCCAACAATTCTCAGTACATTCTTAATCATCAATCAATTTCAACCAATTCATTGCGCCCTCCACAAAATACCAAACACATTCAATCCCAAAACACAGTCTAAATGTAGTGTGAATGACTGATATTATCAGGTGAAAGAAATTAAATGAAAGCATATGTCCCAATGCGAATCCACTAGAGACTTCAGCTACCTTTATCGAGATCCCTCTCTGCTCATATGTGGCTTTCTATGTGTTTGTGGCTGGACGTGGGGAAGACGGGACTGCTTTTGGAGGGGAAAAGTGAGCTGAAGGCTCAATCCCCTCCTGAGCTTCTGGAAGTCTCAAGACAGAGGCTGCAGAGAACTCAGCAGGCAGGCGGTAATCACAACCTATCAGCAAGTCTGCTGCTATAGCACAGGAAGAATACAAAACAGTGCATCAGAGAGGAAGAGGCAGACTCTTCTTCTGTGTGGAGGTGAGAAGTTTGACTTCAGCTGAGTGGATCGCTACCTGGCTGAACGCCTAATGCTTTAGCTGAGAACAGGAACTCACCACCAACTACACTGATAGTTTCACTTGTTTGCTGTAGCTGGTAGACTAGTCTACTCTATTATTTGGGGGTCAGTCAGGGCTTCACCCACACGCATCCCAATGACTCACAGCATCCAGGGTAGAGCGCGTGTTCGGTAAATCTGGCGGTGAAAGCAGTTTCACAAGGCCAGCAGGACAGCGGTTTGTGGTGACGTAAAGCCGTTGCAAGTGCCGTGAATGATGTGCTTGGTAGTGTGTGTGTGTGTGTGTGTGTGTGTGTGTGTGTGTGTGTGTGTGTGTGTGATTTGTCATTACGATGCCCTCAGGGCCGAGCAGGACAGGATCTTCTCACAATCTGATTAGCTAGCTTTCATTTGATAGCAGCGGGCAGCAGGCCCAGGGACAGAGCTAAAAACAGACACACCAATGAGGGAATAAAGGGGAAGTGGGAGATCGTTTCAGGAGCAACAAAGTACCAGTCGAGTTTTTCATGGCTGTCACACTGTAGCAAAAGTCTTCCTGAAAATCTGTCCCAACTCAGATGATTGGCTACATGACATTTGTCATTTTTTCATATCACCCTGTCATTTCAGTTATTTTGGTTATTACATTACTTCCCTCACCAGGACAATTCAATTAGCTTAATGGACTACGATTATCATTTACAAACAGCCTTCATTTACAAGATTGCTATTCTTCTTCTTCTCTTCTGACATTCTAGCACCAAGTAGTTCAAAAAAGTCAAGAATTTATATGTATATAACCACAAGAAAAATCCCAATTAGATTTAAATAAATACAATACTTACAACATGAAAAACATTGTTAATTTTGCATCGACACCAATGATTACCCACCACCCTATGCTGTTTGTCCCAGAAGTAGGTCTTTCTATGTAGTTCTAACATGAAACGCTTCAGGCAATATGCAAATCCTGTTGAAAATCAGATGTTTCACCCCCAGCCATCTAGCACCTGTAAATGAGGACACACAGTGGGGATCGGAGGGTTGGTAGTAATGGACGGTCCTAAGGGGGTTAACTGTGTTGAGAGAGAATTTTAGAAGAGCTGTGTGATCTGCTGCGTGCAGTGGGTTAACGGGGATTTCAGCATCTACATCTATTATACTGTACAAATAAAACCCGGAGAATACATAGATACACAGTAGCAAAAGAGATGATGTCTTGCTCTTGTAAAATGATGTGTTTTGATGCATTATCAGGCTGTGTTTTTGTGTGTACTCTCACTTGTGACTTGTTGTCCTGTTGTGGGTCACATTGTGTCACGCAACGCTCCAAGCAGATGCAGGACACGCGGGGCAGCAATCATGCTCAGGTGTAGTTAAAAGTATGCATTACCCGCGGCTTGAAGCTTCTTTAACTGATTTTTGTGGCCACTTGGGGGCAGCTGTGTTTGTGTTTGTACACAAAGCTATTTCTATGCATATTTCTGTTACATATATTGGTTGTAGCAGATTTAAATTTGGTTATTGAAGTTACGGCAATGAACTTTTAATTTTATACTGATGCTCATGACCGACATAAGCAAAGAAGATATCAGCGGGAACATTAGCTATTTCTATGGAGTTATTCTTAATCCCCGTCATCGGGTCTGATTTCCCCACGAAATGTGATGAAATGATTTTCGCAGGATTACCAGACTCTCCTTCCTTTGCCTCTCTGGGAGTCAACACGGACATTACACAGCTGGAGGCCCAGGCCGTGTTGGGGGGAAAAGAGAGGCACTGGAGAACCAGAACCAGGACTGAGCGGAGCAGACTGTCAGACCCTGCTGCAGTAAAACAAGAGGTTCTTTAAAGGGACTCTGGTGCTCGTAAAAACTACAGCTTTTGTCCACAGGGACCACCAAAACCAACACAAAATGAAAGTTCTATGTAGTAGCTATAAAGACTTGTGACCAACGTATGTACATCAATGCAAAAGGCATTTAAGTGAGTGCTCTCTGGTGGACAAACTAGGTAAACACTTTTTCTGAATTATCTCAAATTCTGGCATGTCTGTACTGTACTGTCCCTGTGATGAGCTAAACCAGATGATAATGCCTGGCTTATTCTTTTTGAGGGAAACAATGTAAAAAAGACGGATTATTAACAAGAAGGCTGACACCGATCTGTTCGTCTAGACATCTCCATCTGTTTCTTGCCAGTAATTGTCTTGTTGATGTGACCGGCTCTGCCTTCATGCACACCTTACGGCTGCCTCTCGATGTCTCTGCTCTCCCTCCCTCCACACACACACACACACATACATACACACACACACACATACACACACACACACACACACACACACACACACACACACACACACACACACACACACACACACACACACACACACACACACACACACACACACACACACACACACACACACACACACACACACACACACACACACACACACACACACACACACAGTCTCCTCTCTCTTTCTCCTCCTTCTTTCATTCACACATTCTCTCCCTATCCTCCTCCCTTTTTCTGCCCGTCTGCCTCCGACCGTTTCTCCTTCACTCTCTGTCTCTCTCTCTCTCTCTCACTCTCTCTCTCACTCTCTCTCTCCTCCTCACTCCCCTCCTACCGTTTGGACTGCAGCAGTCTCTCCTCAGCCTCTTGTCTTTCTCTTAGCATCCTCTGCAGGTGAAGGATCTCCCTGTGGTAAGAAGCTGTCCTCCCCTCCGCTGCCTCCTCCAACACTGCCAGTCTGGTTGACGCCTGCCTCCGGTACACCTGCACATACACGTAAACACACACACACACAGAGGAATGAGATGTGGAGTGTTGCTATGAAGGAGGCGGATTTACATGAAGGACAGCGCATCAGAGACAACTGGGGTGGAAGAGGGGGAGTCACACACATTGGGACAAGGTGAGGAACCACACACACACACACACACACACACACACACGCACACACACACACACACACAGACACACACACACACACACACACTCTAACCTGCAGATCTTCACTGGAGAGGCTGATGTGGGTGCATGTGTACTTCTACTGGATTTGGTGTTAATTGTTTTGGATTTTTGTGTCCAGAAAATAATAGTTCTGTTTGAGACCTATATCTAAGTTATTGTATCAGCAGATCAGCGGCTGTTGAGCTGTGGACAGTTGAGAACCACTGCAGGTGGTGCAGCACACACACACACACACACACACACACACACTCATATAAGTGGCATACATGTTCATTATTATGTGGCTAAAAAAAGCAAAAAGAAAGCAAGTAAAGTAAATCAATGAAAGAAAACACTGTTAGAGCAAGAGAGGCAGAGGAAAATGCAAATGGACAAAAAGATTCTGTGGGTTGCTGCTCTGTCCTCTGCAGCTGGATATTCAGTGAGGATAAAAAAAAGGTCTGTAGGACACACACTGTGTGTGTGTGTGTGTGTGTGTGTGTGTGTTTGTCCGTTATTTGTGTGTGTGCATTGGAGTTTATTACTCTGTCTGCTTGATAAAGGGTAAATCAAACAAGTAGCTTGCTTGTCTAGATTTGATTCCGAGACATTTGCACAGGAGTAGTAATGAAAAGCGTGTTTAAATACTGGTGATAGATTTGATACTGATTTAAATCTCTGGCTGTATTTCTGAAGCTATCCTATCTCTTCTTTTAATTTAGTAAGTATGGTACAAGATCAGAGGACTGGTGAGTTGTAATTATCTGAACACAATGTGTTCGCACAAAGCATATTTTACCCCCAACTGCTCCTGCCTATTGTACACGGAGGGCAACAGAGAGCAACCATGGCTTCTCTTTATGAAGCCTTTTTCAGAAAAGTGCCAACAGACGGGCAAATGCTTTTCCCTTAGCCAACCAATCCCTAAACGACTGTACCTAAACGACTGTACTCTAATTAGTGGTGTGTGTTAAAGACCCTTTGGAATTGTATTAGGAAAATCAATGATTTTAAATTACATTTCACATTTCCTACGATTCGGTCTATGGTTGTGGTTTTAGATATTTTTGAGCATCGTTTGTGGCTGACAGTTTTGTAATTTCTACACATTTTCCCCTTCACATTTTTTATTTTACTGTAAAAATGTTTAATGTAAAAATGAATGTTTGGGCCTCGCTTTAGAAAGAGAGTTTGCTCTCAAAGAGATGATGAAAAGCATGAAAAACAATAAAGTAATTGCCTGCGATGGACTTGAGGGCTAAGAGCATGTCAAAATGAGTTTTGCGCTGGGTAAAAAGGACTTTGGGTCCAATTACGTTTGACAGTTTTGAAGTCTCTCTATTCCCGTAGCTAAATGTGACTGTTTCTTCCACATGGCTAGAAACTGTTGCAAAGAGGGAGAGTACATCTTTTCAAAAAAAAAATTAAAAATTACATAATTTCCAAACCAATAGTCCACCGAGGAAATACAGTCCGCAAAGAAGAAAATCATCAGCTCATCATCACCATTATTGTCACCCATTTTTATAAAGAATAATCAACCTCCTACATCAGAGTCTACACAATGGTGGGATTAACCATGAAATACATTATGTAGCTTTCCACCTTATCTTATCAACACACACAGAATACAAACAGAGCCATGACAGAATAACATGGCTAGTATGGAAGGCTGGACACATTGTGAAAAAGTTTGTTCGGCAGTGAGCAAAGCCTATTGTTAAATGAATGTATGAATGATGTTGGAATACTGATAGCAGTATCATTTGCCCTGGAGCTTATTGGTGTTATTTGAACCACCAAGGGACACACAGTAAGTCCTGAACAGTCCTGACATCGATTGGGCACATGTGAATTACACATACAGGCGTTTATCCTTACCCGGAGCATATGATTTACAACACTGTCATTTCATACTGTACCTGTGTCATCCATTAAATCATCTGTGACAGGCTTAGATATACAACCTCACTGTCTCTTGAAGATAAAGGATGCCATATTTTCCAAAAAGCTCTTCAGCCATGAGGCAACTTGTTTTAAACACAGACACTTTGCCTTTCATATGGAACAAATATGTTATATGACACAACCGGGATTGTTTGTGATTCCTCTTTTTAAGATAAGCTCTATATGACACCGACTAGTACCGATACTGAAAGTGGCTTCTTTAACTGTTTCGTCACCGAAAGCTTTGAGTGTCTTTCTTTTAGCAATCAAGCATTAGTAGTTTTAAGCAATTAATATATTCAGAGCATCATCAGACCAGCAATTGAAGACCTTTTACTAGCTGTCTATCAGTGAGCCTGCACAAGCCCCTGCAGAGCAGAAACTGGTTTGGTAACAAAACAACTTGTTGGTTTAACCAAAAACACGAAAGATAGTGATTAAAATAAGAATATTTGTTACGTGAAACAAATATATTGGTTACGTAACTTATGTAAGTGGTGTTGGTAAAGTTACGTAACAAAAAGTCAACGCTGACTTGGTTTCACATGGGACACAAACAGAAGTCTACTGGGTGAAAGTCCCGTGTTCGTTTGACCAGACTCAGACCTGACAATAATAACTTCCCCCTGGGGCAACGTAGAGCCTACTGATGCTGTGGGAGAGCGTTTGATATACTGCATGTTGCAGTGACTAGCACTACACTGACGCTTTCTGCTTGAACTTGCTCTCAAGCTTTGCTCCGTTTATTTCCTAAAATAACCAGTCATCTGGTTCTTTTGTTTGTCTGTAGGAAACGACATTTGAAGTTGATCCTTTGTGTCCCACCACCTGTTTGAAACCAACAATGTATCAAATCTTCCAAGTCCATCAAGTGATGCCATGGGGCCCAAACATTTTTTCCCCATAGACTTGGGACATTGGAAAAGAGACGTCTGCAAATCAGCGGATAATTTTTTTACCAGTACAAACAGTTAAATAGCCCTTATTTAAATCATTAGGTCCTCATTAGGTTCACTAATAGCCGAATCCAGAGTTATTTCCACCGGCATAATGATGAGCGAGCCGTTGGGAGGCGGAATTAAAAGCCTGCAAGTGTGCTTGCTCTATGGGCCTATGGATGCGGAAGAGGTCATTTTTTCCCTATAGACTTACAGAAGAGGTCATTTTTTTACCCAGCAGTCGAACCTTTTTGGCATAATGAGCAACTTTCATAAGAATGAACGTGACCTCGCCTCCAAAGCTGTATCCAGTTCTCTTCATACATCCATGGGACTTTGATACTCTGTATACTACGTCACCTGACAGAGAATGAGCGCAGCCTGACAATAGTGTCGCAAGTAATGTGTCTGATTGATTAAGTATCTGACCTGCCTTTTATTTACTGATGTCTTGCCACTGTGGAGTGCAGGCTGGTGTGTTTGTGTGTGTGTGTGTGTGTGTGTGTTTTTGTGGGGTCATAAATCATGGCCAGCAGAATGCACAGCGTACAGCTAACAGCGTTAACAAGCGTTATTATTTGTCCGATATTTGAATTCAAAATTATCCAAAAGGCACTGACACCACAAACATGGCGGAGAGGTTTAGGTTCAGTGACTCAAATGAACTGAGGTGACACCTCACTGTGAAGGCACCCACCTGTCACTCAAAGCTGACACACCCTTAATTATGCATAACGTTATTTTTCAGCTTCGGAGGTTGCCGCTTGGCTTTAGTACCAACATGCAGCATGCCCAACTTATGTTTTACACAAGCCTCACCTTCTAAAGAGCAGTACAGGAAATATAGGCTTGCCCGCTTAATCCTGCAGAGGTGACACACTCGCCTATACCAGTGACCGCTCCTCCTCAGAAGAAGGTCTCGGTGGTGATTAGGTGGCAGCATATGTCATCAGCCACCACCATGCTATAGTCTGACGTGCTTAGCGGGCAGCAACAGTCACTATTTTCCCTTGCCCTATGTGACAGCCAAGGAAAGTCATATAGTACTGAATCAAACCACGTCCGACGTTTTGGCAAGGCTGCTAATATGTCTTAAGATAGAAATAACCAAAATATTGACCAATATACTGTAACTAGAATTTAAATGCTTAATCATTTGATGGTGCAATAAATTGTTTAAAGATACAGTGTTGATGTGTCAACTGCCAATTAAATAATTCATATTTTTAATGTAATCATGTATGTATTCATTTGTTGTAGTTTGCTAAAGGAAAATGAGTCACCAGATGACGTGTAGATGACAGAGGGTATTTTTAGTGCGTAGAAAGAGAAGCAGACATGTGTTAGCGACATCAAACATCTTTACTAGACACGTTCAAGAAGCACTCAACAGTCTTGGTCCTGTCTTAGCAGGGTTGCTACAAGGCCCTGCTAACAATTGTGCCCTCTAAATATTTATTTGAAACACATCTGGATCTGCTCCCATCATATAATGGATACATGCCCTGGCCGGTTGAGAGCTTTACCCCTGAATATGGCCCTAGCCCTCTCCCCAACCACCATGCAAATTCCCAGTTGTGCTCAGTAATGAATGGAGTCGGTATTTTCCGTTGGAGAACTTGAACCTGGAAAGCAAAATGTCTCCACAGCTTGCCCTGAATCTCCATTAATCTCCATTACCCCCCCCCCCCCCCCCCCCCCCCGGGAGGCAGCACGGCAACAGCATCAGCCCAGCTGAAGCGGTGACATTTAGCCCTCATAACAAGCTGAGCTGAGCAATGCCAAACCAATACATCCCCCCTCCTAGCTGGAGCCCAGAGGCTGGCTGACCTTCTCCACACAGTAACAACAAAAATACAAAAAAAACGCAGAAAAGTATTTTTGATACTACAATTCAGTGGGCGATTGTAGATGTATTTAAATATGTTTTTCATCATGTTTTATACATTTCTTCAGAACAATTGTTTATTCACTGAGCACACATCAGCACACACACCTGCTCAGTTGGGTTTTTTCAGTAGGGACTGAGATTTGATAGCAGTCTGAAACCTTAAGAGACACAATTGTGCCATATTTTATTTTATTTATTTATTTTATTTTCCATGTGCATGCTTTATGCTTCCCTGCACATTTGAGCACTAACTTTCAAAATCAAAGTCAGTCAACTCACGTTTAATAGATTTTTATGGGAAAATGGATTAATATGTATATGGCGTCCAGACTCAGACCTGACAACAATAACTTCCCCCTGGGGCAACGTAGAGCCTACTGATGCTGTGGGAGAGCGTTTGATATACTGCATGTTGCAGTGACTAGCACTACACTGACGCTTTCTGCTTGAACTTGCTCTCAAGCTTTGCTCCGTTTATTTCCTAAAATAACCAGTCATCTGGTTCTTTTGTTTGTCTGTAGGAAACGACATTTGAAGTTGATCCTTTGGGTCCCACCACCTGTTTGAAACCAACAATGTATCAAAGCTGCCATATGTCCTGCCTCATGCTGAAAAACTATTTGTGCTGCAGCCAACCACTGCTGCTACAGTCATAGTCTAAATGCTGAGTAAATATTTGGCTTGTGATAAAGGCTACTGTATATACACCCGCCTCTCCTTTTATCTGCCAACCTGTCGTTATTCTAATTAACACCTCACAACCTCATAACCACACCATACCCTTTTATCCGATTCATTAATTTACAAATCAAAATGTTTAAATTCCCTACGGCAATGCCTCCATTCTCTCAGCTATAAAGCATCCGTGCGCGAGTAAACAAACTGACCTTTTCTGCTTAAATTGGCCGTCTTGTGTCATTAGGTAATGAAGCAGTTCAATAGGGCAGGAAGACGTCAACTACATGAGACCGTACTCTCCACCCGATCTTACTGCGTCTAATACAAGTGGATAAAATGGATGGGCGCATAGTGAGAGAAAAAAGGGAAAGTTGTTGCTGAGGAAACAAGCAAGATACTGTCACATTTCCACTGCATGGTTCGGCTTGGCTCTCCTCAGCTTGACTTGCTGTTTTGGGGGTTTTACATTAGCAAAGATTGTGGATAGTACCTGGTGATTTTTGATACCTCAGTCAAGGTTCCAAGGGATGTGAGCCGGTACTAGAAGGTGGAGTAAAAACACTGCCGATCACTGATTGGTAAGGGAATGCAAAAACCCGCCGCTTTTGAATAGCCAAGCTACCGTCAATATCATTTTTTGTATTCACTCGACCCAGATTCCAAAAAATGGCACCCTGCAAACTACACCGTAAAATACGTCGACCTAGACTATGTTGAACAATTGACAAAAGTGAAAGTTATGCGTTAAAGATGATGGCACGGCAGTTACACGTGGCAGCGCTACGGTGATCAGCTGAGAATCCAGCATACAATGAGGGGGTACTATCAGCAGTGGAACGCGAAATAGACAAGGACCTGGAACCAAACACGATTTTAGCCGAGCCATGCAGTAGAAAAGAGGCAATAGTTTTCTACTGTACTGGTTGTTTACTGGACAGATTCCAGTGGTAGAGAATGCAAGACTGTGGTGGCAATTCTAAGCTCTCAGGGGCCAACAGAAAAAAACACTGTGGTTGTATTGGTTGGCTCCCAGTGGATACAACTAAAAATATATTGTGCATCTCCCTGTGGCCAGCAGGAGAATCCTGTGTGATTCTGTGCAGCTACACAATGTGAACATGTAAATCTTCCTGAGTGTGAAGCAGGTAGGCCAGGTATCATCTCTTGGTTCAGTAAAGGTTAGAAATGATTACATTTCTTCTTCAAGCTACTGATGTACAGCATTAAATGTCTCAATGTCAAGGAAGATCTGATTTGTCACCTCTCACAAGACTCTGCTGTCATGCCCTTTTTTGTTTAAAAATCTCTGACCTTTGCTGAAAAGGGAAGCTCTTGTAGTGTGGGGCAGTCCACCGGTGTGAGGAGGTTGGCTTGCGATGGAGAGGGGAACTACAGTATGGGGTTGGTGTAACGACAGAAGTAAGATAAGTAAGCCTCGTTATCTGCTGGGTTTAAAAAGGTTCACAGCATAAGGGATGTTGTAGCAGCATTTCTGCCAACAGCACATACACACACACGCACAAATGCACCTCCCTTAGTAAAGAACTGTGAAAGCTTTCCTTCTCAGGTCTGTAACAAACATCTACCAATGTTACAGTCAATGTCACATTTAGTTCTGGTCATTAAGCCAGGAGGATTAGCAAATGCAAACTGCAAAACATACGTATGCTTGTGATTCAATCCCTGCACTCACGTCCTGTTGGTACTAGCTTATGTGAACGTTATAGCAACTCTCTTGTTGTTGCAGCATATTCTGTTCCGTTAGTGCTCAGTTTTCTCCCTTACACACTCCTGTGTGCCTGCATTTTATGGCGAGGAGCTTCCAAAGGTTTCACAGGTCAATGTGCAGAACGCGGAGAAGAAAGGCCACAATTGACCCTTATTTTTGACCGTTAAGCCCCGGCTCCTGATGCTACGCCGTCAAGATGTCAGAGCCACCATGGAGGCCACACTGTCACTAACTACACTGCCTGCATAAATATAATTTGGAAAATGGAAAAGCAATTTCAGAGAGCAGCAGACATAGGCTGTACAACATGCATTTGAAGGATATTTTAAGGAGGAAAAACTGATTCAGCAGCGAAAACAGGTTAAAAAAGATAAAGATAGAAGCTAAAGCTACAGATCACAGTGTAAAAGTGGACCACCACATCACCTGGAGATCAAGAAATAATACAATGAAATTAAGGTACAACACTGTTCCTGTAAAGCCGAGTTGGTCTGTAGGTTCTACATCTTACCATAGAAAATAAATACGACAGTTGAATGTATTCATCACGTGTCTTTGCAGGAGAATCATTCCAGCTAAAGTAGATCAAACTTCCAAATCCACTTTTGTCAACTTCTGGAACAAAACAAAAAAAATCCCATTTTAGCTCACTAAGACAGAGAGGTTTCACTGGATTTTAAATTATCAGAGCAATATGTTTTTAAGATTTCATCTCCGGTTTGGTTTATAGGGTCAATTATCTTTCATGTGAAACATTTGAAGTGGGGGTGTTATCTAAAATGGCTTATGTGCAATCAAATATATATAAAAATCTGAGGTTCAGAAAAATAATTGCAGTAAAAGGCCTAGACAGTGCAGTTAGCTAAGAAGTGTATTTTGAAATGTTTTGATTTAACGTTTGTCGTCTTTTTAATGAGAGAACTTTACCAAAAGACTGTTCTGTGTTTACACCTATTTGTTGTGAACAAGGATGAAAGATCTGCCAACAGCAGCATGAACATAATCTTCTGGATCAATCGTATGATGGAGAGGAGCCTCACCAAGCACATATTCTGACAGCAAAGGTCGAAGCTATCATCAAAAATCCCCACTGAAAGGAGGAGGAGTAGAGAGGAGGAGGCAGGGGAGCATGAGAACATATGGGATGGGGAGGATATGTGTCCTATCTTGCCTGCCATATACAGTGTAAACAGAGGTTTAACAAACTGCAAACCACAGACACACACACACACACACACACACACACACAAATGTGCAGCCAGCTAGGAGTTTAGAAATGGTGGGTGCATTAGGGGCTTCTTTGTGTGGTATGTGTTGTGGGATTCCTGCTGTAAGTCTGTGAGTCAAAATGCCGTCGGAGGTAGATCCTTAACTGCTTTGCTGTTAATCGCATGAAGACTTTAAAAGCTTTCACATGACAAGACTGTAAATCTAAACCCACCAAGCTACCAAGAAGTACTTGCCGGCTAAAAAGCAATTTTTTTTGTAGAAAAGAGCATAAATCTATTACGTCCCTCTTGACATTTGCTATAAATGCAGTAAACAGAGTGTTCCATCGAATTCGTCTTGCCAAGATCCATGCAGATTATTGACTGATAATTCTGGCTGTAAAGGTGCAGATGCAACAGAGCGCCTGGAGCTCAATGTTGTGCTAGACGTCTGTGATAACCCAGCTCAGGCTTTGCTTTCATCATGGTGATCAAAGTCTTTGCCATTATGCAAGAACATTTGTTGATCAAAGCACTTTTTGCTTTCAACAAATATCGACTTGTCGTTGGTAGTGGTTTGTAGAATAAGTCAAGGTGATACTCATTGATTTCCCCGTGGTTAAATTCACCTCTGGTTCAGCCTCCTATGAGCGCTCAGGGTCAGCTACAAAACAGCTTTAACGGAGCTGGTAGGGATTCAAAGGTACATAATGTTCTAACCAACAAGTCCTCCAAATTGAATGGCAAAATGCATTGTTTGTAATTATCCTTGAGAACAACACATTTTGTCATCTGATACCCGAATTGCCAGGAGAGCGTGATTCGTCAGCACCCATTGAAACAGTTACAAATCACTGTTGACAAATAAATCAGTTTTACGAGGTGACAAAGCTATGATTAAGGTTTAGGGAAAGATTGGGTTCAGGTAAAAATAAGCTCTTAGTCAAGGTAAGGGAGATATGGTGGTTTGGGGCAAAGTGAGTGCCTTTGTTGTCCACATTGGTAAGGTTAGGCAACGCAGTTACCAGAAAACAGTTGGAAATGGAAAACAGACAGTGGTCTCCTATGTTAAAGCCTGGTGCTTTGTTGACCCATCCAGCCAACCTGACCTCCTCTCTACACTGACTTTTTTGCTCTATAAAAACATTTGCTCTCATCACTATCAATATGGCCGCTAGAGGGCTTTGTTGCTTGTTCTAAACCTTTGTCGTTTTGGGGCACTTGCTGAAGCGACTGATGCTGTCGTTCTTCTTGGAATGCACGTCTCGTTCTTACTGCATGTGTGTAATTAGCATTTGATTTGATGTGGAAACAAACAATTATGCAGTAGTACCAGCATGGAGGGGCAGACGGACACACATAGAGCAACTGGTCTAACTGATGCTCAATTGGGATTTAGACAACAATGACATAACTGATGAATCCCAAGGTAGCTGCATTCCAATGCACAATTGTAGGCTACAAACTATTGTTTGGCTGCACAAAGGCTATAATGTCATATGTAATTGTATAATCAGCTGATGTTGAATCACACTTGGCCTGTTCACTCAGTGTGCTCCAGATAAGGCAGAGACATGTGAGATGTATCTTTCAGGTATGACTACAATCTCTTATTCACAACCGCTTTCAGACTGTATAAGAAAGGTGACATTGTTAATGCCTAGCCACACGCTCTACAGAAATTGGGTGCAGAATTCAACCTCTACTACCGGGTCCATACAATCTAAATTTAAAACAGATTTTTTTTCTAAAACAGATTTTTTTTCTCCTCAAGAACCGAGCCAAGTTCCCATGTCTTGCTTACTAGCTTCTGATTAAAGTGAAGGGGTTTAACCCTGAAGTTAGCGACAACTTCAGCCCAGGCTCTTCAGCCTATTCTCATTTTGGGGACAAGCCGCTCCTCTGAGTTTTGCTCAGCTTTTATAAAAAAAAAAAAATAATAATTTTTTGCTGTTTAACTGGCAATAATCGATAAAAATTCTTATTGTTGTTTAATGGTTAAAATGTGCAATAAGCACTTAGATAGCAGCCAAACTCAGCTTCCAGTTTTGTGCGCATAATGCAAATCCTAGATGCAAGATTTGAGATGTTTAGTGAAGCTCAAGGACGCTTTAAACCACACCCGCTGGGTAAAGAGTAGTCTCTCTAATCACACCCAGCTAACGCTGCCATCTACAGAACAGGTTACTGAAATTACAATATAATAAGAGTAAATTCTCCAGTGTTTTTCCAGAGAGCAATGAAATAACCCATATGTGTGCCAAAGTAAGATGTAACGGTATCTATAATTACTCCGGAGAACAGGAACACAATTTCATCTATTTACGCATCAAGACTCCCTCAACTCTCCTCCAATCAGATCCTAAATGTCAAATGTCAGCTTCAGTCCACCTCCTCCCCTGTTATTCCTTCTCCTGTCCATAGTGGAGCTACATAACCCGTTTTCAAATCAATGTTTCACCTTTCAAATTAAACATATTTACCGTGGAGACCAACTAATCAGTCAGTCAATCTGTCAATAAGTCAGTCAACCAAACAGTTAACCGATCAGTCAGTCAGAACCCGACAAGACTAGGAAGCTGCTGTCCAATCTTTCTTCACTCTCAATGTGGAGTTTATAACACCGCTGTGACTAGTAGACAAAGAGTGGTTGATTTGTTAACTATCACTCCATTGGTTGTCAGCTGCAGTTCCCTAATTGGCAGCGAGCAGTAATCCCAAATTCAAGCCTCAAAGTTCCCTTCAGAGAACTATGAGCAATCTCAAAGATGCAATGTGTGTGTTTTGCCTCAGTCTGTTTCCTACAGGCTACACTGCTCTGAATTAAGTTTTCTTTTCTGTGGAGCTATGAGATTTCTCATGGGTATGATGCGGGTTGTGTTCATATACCTTTCAACGCCGAGCTTAAAAAACAATTTCAAGGTTGAGAAATGGAGGATCTGGCAGCATAAAAAGAATGGAAAACCACGGTAGTCTTTTAAACGGGAGCAGCCCAGTGGAAACGTGTGTTGAACCTCGAAATGGCATACTCGGCAATGTCATTGTTCAACTCAAAACGCAGTGCCTACCGACAAAAGCAAATGACAATTTTTGGAAGTATTCAAAATATATTTAAAACCTCTACAACCAAATGGTTGCAGCGCATGACACAGAATCTCAACATCCCCGACTCAATTCCAGCTGCTGACATTCGTTGCTCGTCTCCCCCCCTCTCCCTTTGTTTCCTGTCTCCACTTCACTGCAGACTGTCCTCTCTTCTAAATTGGCTTTTAAAAATGAATTGATGAATGGCTGGCACCTGGCATAGAACAAATGATTGAGTGTGTGACATGCAGAGGTTTGATCTGTGTGTACACAGTTTTGCTAGAGGTGTGAAATGGATAAACAGAGGTGTGGCTCTACTGGAAACTGCAATATACATTTCTGGCAACTGCAGAGCGGTAATGCATATTGACAGCTAGTAGCGGTAATGCGCCATTAAAAGGAAGCAATGAACCAATAACAGAGCACAAAAAGAAGAAAATAAGCTGATGCAATCAATATTGTTGATGTTTGAAAACGTTTTATGAGATAAGAAAGACATTGCTACTGTTTAAGAACACACGCAATTATTTCTGGTTAAAGAGTTAACTCCACAAAATAGCTTTACAAACGATTTTAACCTTTATGTTTAAGTTCATGGATTTTCCTCTGGCATGATCCCGGTGCAGTGTCATTACTGCATTTATCTGTCTAGGAGGTCTCGGGAAAACTTGGAAAGAATCTGCTCCTGGGATTGATGCAGCTGGTTCTTTCTGACATGTTTCAGAAGGCTTCTTAACGCAACAGACTGCTGGCTGAAATATTTAACAGTCAGCAAGTCACAGAGAGGCCTGCTGGGCAACTCCAAAGGCAACATCCACCTATTCAATCTATATTTCATGGTCATGAATGAATGATTGACTGACTTTTCTTTATATAGCATATTTCCTGACGGGGGGGGGCTTTCTAATGACGAGGTGAAGTGAGTAAAGTAAGATGTAACAAGAATGAGGTAGCTGCAGCTGTAGGTCACGGAAGCACTCTCGTTTATTTTTAGTTTTTACTAAACTTACCTTACCTTTACTGAATCATAAATAGTTCAAATAATTTGAAAAAAAAAAAAAACCTGGATCTGGACAAAGACTGGAAAGCCTGTTTCAGCCTCTGCTGCGCCCCTGTCCTTGCTGATTGTCACGTCTGGGGGATAGGCGACAACATGCACATGTCGTTCACCATCTTAGCAGACATTAAAAATAAGAGGACCGCTGATTCTACTCATGGGTAGCTTCAGTGACATAATGTCACGGGGAGAGAGATCCGGGACACTTCCTGGTACGTCTGTTGACTCAGCCGCAGACACAGCACCTGCCCATTAAAGTCTTTCCTGTAAATTGCTCCTTGCACAATTGACAGTGAAACCCAAATGGTGGCAGTGTTCCAGGGCACAAGTACACACGTACACACACACACACACACACACACACACACACACACACACGCACACACACACACACACACACACACAATTAGTGGGTTAAAAAAATAAACTACTGTATTTGTCTACCTGTATAAAATCGGGATTCATAATTCATCATTTGCTGCAGGCTATTTCAAGAGAAGAGAGCATTAAAATGTATTCAGTTCAGATTCATACCTCATTCAGTTTGAATAGATCTACGTATAAACCACAAAGCATACAACTATACGATGTATAGCAATAAGAGGCTTATATAAGATTGTATAAGATTGTTCTGATATTAAAAAAAAGTCATTTTGTAACTTACTTAATGAGATGATTGATATAGTTTTTTTTAATATTAAATACAGTGTGTAGCACAGTGCATTGCGGATCTATGTCCCTTGCTGGAGCGGAGAGCGTCTCTCATTCAGTCTCCTGATTAATATTTTCCAAGTTGACCTGGGGATATGTAGTGTTGATTTGAAGACTGCAGATCTGCTGCGTAAGCATTCCGTCCCTTATGTGTGATCTCACCTATTTTCACAGCCCTCAGGGACATTATAGGAAATCCACGGCATGGCTTAACTAAATATAGTTTTTGATTGGTCATTGGTTTGTATTGTGTCTTGTCATTCTCTAATTTTTTTGTCTCGTGTCAGCCCTAATCTTATTTTTGGGGGTGAAATCTGTAATATCTGATCAATAAAAATTCCTTTATTATTCCACTATATCTTTTTTTTTTACTTTGTAAACATTCTCTAATCTAATTTCCTCTGTGAAGACTCTTCAAGTATTTGCAAATATCTACACAAACAGATCAAATTGGTTGGTATAGGCTGAGTCCTCTTAGGAAAGTTATGGTTTTTAAGTTGCATTTTTCACTTAACAATTGCCACCCATCATTTGTAGTTTTTTTTAATAATAATTAAATTCAACAGGCATGGATTAATGCTAACTAAAGCACTCATTGGTCAGTTTTAACAAAAGAGGAGCGATTGGCTTTTAATAAAGAAATGTCATTGCTCTTAAGTTGCGTATCCTAACAGATCAAACAGAAACCTAAAAAGGGCTTTTTATCATCCTTTGATTCAGGGGCTGGTCATTATAATTAATATCTGCAACAACATTGCATTCTACACAAAATGACTGAGCCAACAGGAAATGTTGAAGGAGCAGCTATCCCTCCTAGCTCTCCCCAAAAATCAATAGCATTCCTGGCTATTGCTATGTCACAAAGGGCTCTGGGTTCACACCCTGATCCAACTCCCAAAACATAAATCATTCATCACCAGCACGTACAGAGAAAAAGGCAGACCCTGACCTTTCCCTGTAGAGGTACAGCAGATCATAGAAACAACTTGTTCCAATGCAATTTCCATCCTACTTAAAGTCACATGTAATGCTGGACTATATACCATTTTTACTTCTCACTCACTTTTTCCTCAATGTGTCTCTGCCTCTATATTTCTCTCGCCTTCCCCAGAACATGACTTGAAGATGAGCGGCGCTCAGGCTGAGTTAGAAGAGAAGGACTGTCCTCCACCAGAGGAACTAGAGTGTAAAATCTGTTACCAACGCTACAATGCCCACAACCGCAAGCCTAAGATCCTGGACTGCCTGCACCGGGTCTGCGTCCGCTGCCTCATTAAGATTTTGGACATCGCTGACGGGACGGGCTTCGTCTCCTGCCCCTTTTGCCGACACCAGACTGAGGTCACAGAGTACGACGTGTCAGCCCTCCCTGACGATGCTATCATCATGTCCCACTTGGCAATGCGGGACAAATCCTGGAGCTCCGACCACAACGGGGAGGTGGTCCTGACTCCAACGAGTTTCTCCTCCTCCAGCCCGTCTCACGAGTCCTCCAACTGCCTGGTTATCACTATAATGGAAGTGCAGGGGGACTTACAGCACTCCCCGAGCCGAAACGGCAGCTCTGACGTCTACGCCGAGCAGAGCCTGGACTCGGTATCGATAGGCTCCAATGGGCCGGTTGATCAGGACGCCCTGTCCAAGTTCTGTAATCACGTCCCGCGCATCCTGGTCTGGCTGCTGGGTTTCTTATACTTTGGCTCACTGCCTCTAGGAATCTACTTGTTGGTGATTCAGAGAGTGACACTGGGCATTGTATGTGTTAGCTTGGTGCCATCGAGCCTGACAGTTTGCCTGGTCTACGGGTTCTGCCAGTGTCTGTGCCAGGGCATGTGTGACTGTTCCTCCAGGGGCTGATGGGACGGGACGGGTCAGCTGCAGTGAGCAGGTATTTGATGCGTTTTTACCCAAAAAGGTAAAGATGAGGCCAACACAGTCTCCAATACAGACTTAACAAATAATGGGCGAGTACAGAGACCTAAGACTGCCTTCAGTACTGGTCCAGTGCAACTCAGAAACCAGTTTGGCCAACAGGAACAGAGCAGATCTCAGATCTCCTGACAAGATGTGTTGGTTGGAGCGGCGCCTATACATACGTTTCTGTAATGTATTTCTGTAACCCATATTCGTTCTGTGCTGTGTGTATGACCTAGTTTGACATTATATTTGAGAGCAGACCTTTCATTTCTGACTTAAATAATGACAGCACTGATAGAGTCCTCGGCCCTCATTTATCAACACTGTGCCACCAAAATATAATTGTGAGTTCCCAAAGACAAAAACGGAGGAAAATCAAAGTTGTATGGGACTTTGGCCACCAAAATCAAAAGCACCTCTTAGGCACTAATTACTTATATTTTCATAGAGTGTTCTTCAGGTCCATAAGCCAGCATTCATGGCACTACACGTTACCAAATATTTCCCCTCTGTGCAAGTTGAATATATGTCAACTCAATTGTGATACTGGTCTTGCCATGAGCTCCTAAAAAATGCATGGAGAAAAAGCATTGGTGCACTGACATCTATGGGTTGAAGTTGTTGAATTTCAGTGTATTGTTAAACAATGCAAGGAATATTACAGGAAAAGGCTGTATGCATATCTGTATGCAATGCACATGTCAGCGAAGACTAAATACAAATGACCTAATCAACTGTGAATTGGCAATAGTATTTTATTTTTTACCTCTTTAACTGTCACAGCATTGGCTTTGGTCTTACATGTGATGAGGTCGTGAGCGTTGCTTTTTGAATGTGCCCTGCTCCTCTTTCTCTCTCTCCATCATTGCGTTAAATGGATTTAGCACATATGAGGCATAAACCAAGACTCATATCTCAGGTTTTTTGATAGTCTTTTGATGTTAAGCAACGACCGTTACCATTCAGTTCCTTGTCGGTTTGAAAATAGCACAGGCTGCTCTGTCGTGTTTTGTGGTACCGGTTGTAAAAAGCTACTAAAGGTTCAGTTTATGGCTCTGGGAATCCTCTGTTACCTTCATGCTGTAAGTCACATGCACATACTGCCATGTTGAAGCCATGTGGATTTGTTGTTGTGTGGCACCTCAAGGTTGTGTGCTTTATTGATCTTGGTTTTCTTTTGCATGTAAGGCAAACGCTCCACTACATGTCATCATCCTGGCATGTGGATTTCAGGAAGGAAGGTAACAATAAACTACGATGTTATTTTAACAATTATTATCATTTATAGTTATTATAGTCCTAAATGCAATTTCACATGTATGTAGAGAGAACATTTGTTATATTTGATTAGGTCTGCTGAAGCTTAAAGGTTCTTCTGTGGGTACTAAACAGTAGTTTTCATTATAGCTATGTGACCAAAACAAACATTTCAGTGTGCTAGCATCTTCTGAGACATCTTCAGCTGCTGCAGTTGTACCCAGCAAAGGGTGACATTTCCGGCACCACTTCAAAAAATAAAAGGTTTAGACTATAGATCGAGTGTTTTTATTATGTAAGTGGAACTTTCTGTTCCTGAGCATGGTGGTTTAGAATTTGATGGTTTTATCAATTCGCACTACTTTTGAGGGGTGCTCGGAGCAGTTACGCACAAGTGAAATTTACCAACTTTCTTGTACTCATTCCACATTTTACTCGTAGGAGTCAACCTTTTCTGTGCAATGTTGATAACTGAGGGACCTGGGCTGATCAAATGTAGATAGAAATAACAAACTTCAGGTAATTGTATTTCTCATCAAAATGGAGTATAATGTCCAGTTCGTCCTGTTCATTCTCTGATGTGGGCTACACATTTCCCTATCTTACCTTTCCTTTGTCAACCTTCTATCACTGTTTCTCTAGCCGTCTCTGTACCCACTCCCTCTATGTTTTCCTGTGTTGATCTACAGACTGCAGCTCTCAGCTTAGTGCCACACTTCTGATTACAGACGCTACTAGACAATGAAATAAATGGAGAATTATTTTCTATATTTTGCTTGTGTTCTTATTTCTAAGTCTGCTGCCTGCTGATTCCGTCCATAACAGTCAACATCGCTGTCATCGCAGGTTAATCTGGCAAAGTGTGTCTCATCCACCTCAACGAGGCAGGATGCTGTTGTTGTACTTCAAACCAACCAAATCACAGAAGGTAGGGGCTTATTTGTGACTTTACAGAAAAAACATATTAATCTCCAATCCACTGGATTTGTAAAGTCTCTTAATCCATTTTCTTAAACAAGATTCTTCAAACCGTCACAAGATTGATGAGATGGAGGTCTGGCTGCACAAGATTACTTTCAAGTGTCGCTAAAATAGCGATAGCTCCAAAGCGAGAGACAACAAAAGAACAATTTCTCTCACATGTAATGATGGAAGCTCAGCACGATAGTATTTCTAACTCGAACGAGATCAATCAGCCTCTCATTTTTTATTTTTTTAAGTACAATAGGAGTCAAAGATAATAAAGCAATAAAGTGCTGAGGCTGGTTTATACAGTGCAACCAGCTGGAGACAGACACGATAAGAAGTAACAGAAAATATATTAGAGATGAGAGACAACGGCGGCAGGTCAGACAGTTGTCAGCGGAGCGTTTGCCCTGCTGGTTGTACCGTCTGACATCTACAGGATTCTGCTTTCATCTTTCTGAGCTGAGTGGCAGGTCACATTTAAAAACACATAGAGGACCCTGAATATCAGGATATCCCACAGACCTCACCTAACTGTCATCAGTTTGCATATGGACTCTTTCTCTATTTAAAAATGGTCTAAATTACACAATGTGTGCAGTACAAGTGTAGTTTGTCAAGGAAAGGTTGTGAAAATAAAGAATCCTTGAGAATTGAACTCAAAGGAGTGAAGTGGTAGAATTTCTTCAATTAATAACAAACACAAAAAAATGAGGAGCTCAAGGGTCTCAGAGGGAGCAAATATCTATGCGATCCTATGATTATGTGCGATCAATGTTATGTGAAGGGTCCCTGGGAAGGAAATGCTAACTAAGAGCGGAGGAGGATTTTGATTGGGAAGAGAAGTTCCCCGCTAGCATCAAGCAGCACGGGTCACGCAAACCTGTGACCTGCCTATATTTATACACGCATTCACTAAAATATTCAACAATTTCAGGTGTTTCAAGGAGATGGAGGAGCATGAATTTTAATTGAACATGAATTATGTATAGTCTCAATCTGCTTTTTCTCTTTATAGCACACACTTAACACACAATCCTTATCTTTTCAATTGATAATGGGGCCACATGCACTGCAATCACCATAGGTTGAGAACAATCAAATGAGAGCTGGAGTTGGTTGTGAAGGTTTTAGCTGGTCACTAAAAAGATTTGGTAGCAGTTCAGCTTGGTATGAAGTGTGAGAGCCAGAACTTTTGAAATGAACATTCTCATCTGCTGCTGGGAGAAAGAGTTCAGCCGCCCCTATGAGCTGCAGTGGACTACAAAAGGGACCGTGCTGTGGAAAATCTGACTGAAGCAGGCAAATAGGTAAGGAATATAATCATGGAGCTCTAAAATGGAACACTTGTGGAAATGTGCAACCATCATGTTGTGGACTGTTATTGTCATTTAAACGCTCTGGCCTACATCAACCCATCAAAGTTATGTTTATTTAAAGTCATCAAATCTGATGGGAAGATGCTGCATCTGGCGCTTCAAACCAAACCAAAACCGTTTGGTTTAAATTACATACATGAGATTGGCAGGTGCACTGTTAGGCCTGGGATACGTTTGATTTATTTTCTCTAACAATGTCAGAAAAAGTTATCTTATTTACCTTCATCACTGACATAAATGTTTTTTTTTTTTTGGTATGTTTTTGCACAGCAGCACATACATGGATGTTTTCCATGTTAATGGTTACTAAACTACACTACCATATGAGGCAGATGTATGAATGACTAGTTTTGACTTAGCTAGAAATTTAAACAAAATGTGGATCTTCACATAGAAAAAAAAGACAGCCTTCATGTCCTCTGGAATTAATAGATAATTACACAAATGTGCTTGTTTTAGTGTGTTCCTCTGATGAGGAAAACTCAGATTTTAGACAGAAGTGAAGGGTCAGATCCCATTTTAAACGGGACAATATAGTATGCAATTAAGATATCAGTATAATCATATATACAAGCAAAAGAAGGCCGAGGATCAAAGAATGAAAACATTTGTTTTTTTAAAATCACAATTTCCTCCTCGCCATGTCTGTAAATGATTACCCTAAAAAGAACACATTAATCAATAATGACAATATGGCTTGTTTATTGTGTTGTAGCAGATCTATGACAGTGAATCTAACTAAAGTGGATGGAGTCTCTGTCTGTCTGTCCTTCAATTTTCTCGTCAACTGTTTATCGGATTGACTGCACACATGGTGGGTGATTAGATGAGGACTCAAGGAAGTGCAGTGTTGAGTGTGAAGTATTTTGGACTAATGGTTCTCAAAAAAGCTGCAAGCAGGAAGAGCAGAGGCCATGCAATCGGCAAGTTTCGAAAAGGAACATTTTGAACGAGCACTGCAATAGTGGTTTATAACTTGTGTTTAAAACAATTCCAGTATAACCACTGCAGCACCTTGAAGGAGAAGTATCGTTTCACCTTTAAGTGTTCTTTGTTAATATCTTGTTCAGCTGGCAGGGAATAAGGGAGCAGTCTCAGGAAATAGTGCCTGTAAACACTTTTTTAACAAGCTCTAGCCGACACAATTAGTTAAATTGAGGGAACATTAGGGCACAGGGGTGGAAAGAGTACTCGGGGGAAAAATGCTTTGTTAGACCTCCCAGTAGACTAAAAGTTCTGCATTCAAAATCTTAGTACAGTCCTTGAGGAGCCTAAATGTACTAAGCTTCGTTCCATCACTGCGAGGGCACAACATTGTTTACAAGAGCACAAAGTTCTTCATAGATCCTCTTTATTTTTTTCTTAAATGTCCAGGGGAGCATGTACCAGGACCCCCAACATCCTGTAGGAAACACTGAATGAAATATAAAATGTAACATTTATAGCTCTTCACTTTCAATGGTCTAATTACCGCCAATATAAATCTCATCCACACACAGAAACACACATCTCTTTCTCTCTGGGCTGTTGCTATAGAGACACAAATAAAATTGTCAGACCCACTGAGATGTGTTTCCCTGATGTGGCTCGAATGACAAGAGCTGCTGATAGCTTGAACACAGAGCACCGGCCCTAGAGCAAGGCACTAACTCTGCCGGACCAATGCCATGTTCACGCCTGGCATGACAAACAAACCAATAATGACAGGATGTACCAATTGGCACTGCAGCACAACTGTCATCACAGCGCTAAGATTCAAACTGGCATTTAGGCAGATGTAGAAAAGGTTGCCATGGGGATTTGCTGGAATAGTCTGGAAAGAGATGGAATGCAGTTTTTGTCACAGAATGGAAAGAAAAAAGATGTCATGATGATCATATAGTGTCTATTACAGCCTCCTATACCTAAAAACATCCAAGTTCATTAGCACAGATCAGAAATTAACCATTTTTGAATTAATAAATTGTAAGGCGATATTAAACAGACAAACAAGTGTTGTAACAAATCTTGAAATTATTTTCTTATTTATATTAAAGCTACGGCAGGTCTGAACAAAGTGGCGACAGCCAAAAAGTAGACAATTGAAATTAGAAATCAATGAAGTTATTGGTTGCATTTGAAGCAGGAAGTTTTACATCCAATCACAGTAATTATCAGACAATAATCAGACAGGCACAGGCAACTTAGTGATATCCCCACAGTTGTGGTTTCGACCGGTTTCGACGTAAAATCCAGAGTCTCTTTGTCTGAGACCGAGACGAGACAAAGTAAAAGCACGGCCAAGACGAGACGAGACGAGAGTGGGACCTTGAGAAAGGGGTCTTGAAGACTGGTCTCGAGTACTACGACACTGGTATCAGCAGCAGACATCAGAAAGTAATGAGCAGCAGGAATAACATCAGAGCCACCGATATAAGCAAGTAAGCACCATAGCTACTAGCGGGAGCAGTGTCACAGAGATACTCAACAGATCAATGGGCCAAAGTCAGAGAGACCGGCACACACGCAGCAACACTGCTATCATTGCTGGTGTTCGCTTTACATTTCACATGCTGACTCTGCGCTGTTGATTCTACACTTTATTAAAGATAGGAAAACGAAGAGCTAGAAAGTCAATGAATTCAGCTTGAGCAAGTGTTAGTCAATTTATGCATTCTGAGTAGTGGAGACTGATAGTAGATGGACTATCAAGTGCAGTGGAGTGGGCTGATCAATAGAAAATAAATTGGAGTGTTATCTTGGACAAAATTGACTTCAGATAAAATGCTGCGTTTAAGTGTGGACTGTTGAGGCACCAGCTGAGCCAAAGTTGTAGCCTCACATGCTACTCTGGCATCAGGGGTTAAGATGAGATTAACCTGCCCGCCATGCAGCAGGGTAGTTCCGGGGCTTAGGTCAGTGGCAACGGTTGTAGTGTGAAAGTGCCGTTTTGAATGAACCTACTTTGACTTCTTCCTGTAGTTTTCCAAATCGTAATGTGCCATTCAGGATCCTGCTGACGAATCCCTGCTTTTCCTGCTGAAGAACCGAAGCCTGGGGAGGTAGAGAAGGAAGACAGGGGGTTACTGATCCAAGAGAGGAACACAGAGGGGGGGGGGGGGGGGGTGGAACACACAGCTGGATGAAGGAAGTAAGGGATTATGGGAGAGACGATAAAGGAAAAGAAGGAAAGACTCTTGAAACTGTTGCCAATTAACAGTAGTCCCATGTGAGGTAAAAACACTGCCACAAAATATCTGTTTTCAGTTCAATATAACCAATCAAAGGTTTTAGGTGTGCAGAAAAATAGGAAGGAAAAGGATACAAATAAAAACAGCATCAAAACAATGGTGAAATGTCTGTTAGCCTACAAAACACAGCTAGCGCTGCGCTAATGCAGCGTCAAATCAATTTAACTCCAGCTTGTGCTGTAAAATGAAAGTAATTTACAGCGAATTGATTGCACAACGCAATTGCAGCCAAAAAGTCCCAAATTCGCCCCATTAAGGATGACGTGAGCTTCTGTTTTAAAGTTGTAATTAAGAAGGAAAAAAAGCTGCTCCCAAAGTACATTTTCTTGGAGTGTAATTTGAATAAGAGAGCATGTTTATTTTCTGCATTTCTACACTTTTATTTATGTTTCTCAGCTTGGATCAATTCATCCAAAATAACAATAAATAATAAGTCTTTTTGAAACAGTTCCTTCATCGAAAATGAAAGATGTTTTTGTATCGTGCCGAGAACATCAGATAGTGTCTCAGATATTAACATACATGCAGTAATCCTGAAGGTCACAGACAGACATTGAAGGCAACTACAATTGTACTTCAATGGAAGAGCCAGTCTTCTTTAAATCTGCTCCTATAGAACAGCTCCTATGTGGTCCAGCCACAACACAGCAAATAACAAATCATATTTTTACTGTGCGCATGCACAGACACACACATCTTGTTGACAAATTGGTTCTTGTTAGCTTTAGACCCGCTACCTCTAATATGGTGTCAGTGTGACCTTCCACACATGATGGGCTCTGGCTTTTCCTCTAAAAAGAGTCCCTGAATCTGTTAACATTTAACAGAAAAACTTTCTCAGTTCCTCTGCCACACACTCAGCCAACTGAGCCAAGTTCTATTTGTTTCAGATTAGGTTAATGTTTTTGGGTTTGACATGGCTCTGACTATATTATTATATTCTACCAAAACTGCAGAGCAACTCCTCTACCATGTCAGAATTATCACCCAAAAAAAAGACTATACTTCAGTCAAGTATTAAGGCTCTGAAAGAACAAAAAGTCATATTAATAACATAAGAGTCTTTTGTTAATCAATACAATGCTCCACAGCGAGAAAATTACATGTTCTTCGAAATTAAATATTCTATGATTTCATGCCTGATTATTTCTTGCTGAAAAATCAAAATCACTAACTAGAAAAGTGCACTCAGTGGATATGAGATGTCAGCCAAAACAAAGGCCGTGTGATTCCTTGACATTCTGATGTTTTCTCATCGAGGTCAAGGAAAAGACACAGGACGTCATTTTTAGCTCACCTATATGTTTATCAATTACACTGGTGCTTTTCCTGCTATGACATGCCAAGATGTCTGCAGCGAAAGGGTCTATTTCAAGCACCTTACGTACATTCTGTGGAATGTTTAATCTCTCACACTTATCACATCACCCCCCCCCCCCTTTTCTGCATCTCACAGCTGTGCTGACATGGAGACTGGAAACTGCTGTGTTTGATAAATGACAAATACACGACTTCTGGCACCAACAACAAAAGGTTCCTCTGACTTTTCTGCCTCTGCTGACCAACCGCCATCAGCAACATGCTGCTCCGTATTACTCAATAGCCTAAATGGAGTAACACAGCATGAGTTGCTATTTTACTATTTGTGAATATGGACTACTGCAACACATAAAGGTATTATATTCATATATTAACATAATATAGTATAAAATAGTACAGTAGAATATAGAATGGGACATAAAGTATAAAGTGAAATCACTACACTTAACGTTATGTTGAATATCCCATACTACATTATGTCAAAAATGTTTCATTACATTATGTACGTTATTATATTCATATATTTATACAGACAAACACTAAGTATCATTACTTAATCATATTATGTATATTGTGGTGTACACTGTTATAGTAGATCATACCACTCTTGCATATACTATGTTTTGATGACTTCGCGTCTACTAATCACACCACTATGTGACTTACCTTTAGACAGGACTGCACTAGTAGTTGAAGTACAACACTGGGTACTGTATGTGTACTACTTGCCTTGCAATGTTGAGTTTAACTGCTTTTGATTAGTTTATTTTTTTTTAATCTATATTCTTATTTTTACTTTTGTTTTTTTTTTATCTGTGCTGAATTCCCCCCTGGGGATCAATACAGTCTTGTATTAAATTGGTGCAAAAACAAATGAAAACATTTTAGATTTTTTTGAATTGTTTTTAAAGCTATAATAGGGAAGCTATAATAATTGTACTAATTAGTCCGTTTTTGTACAGAAGAAATGATCTGTGTGTTGGTGTGTCTAAGTCCTGGCTGACAACAATTTAGCCTTTGGGGGCGAATACATTTCTAAGGTTCAGGATTTTTGAAATGCTAATGAAGCAGAAATCCTCGTCAGATGATGGCGGATGGGTTATTATTGATTGTTTCCCTGCTTGCAGCCAACACTCTCTCAAACATGATTGTCGTCCGAGTAGCATTGACCAAGCGGAAACCAGAACGCTTCTGACACCAAAATCTTGTTCCATTGCATTCATATGCAGCTATCTGCTTATAGAGATTATGAGTGTCTGAACTATCACGTGTAATACCCAGACCTTCTGCAGTGTCAAGAGTTCAATGTGTACTCCCTTGTTTTACTGCAGTCATAGAGGTGTCAGGGATATCACCAGCACCTGTATGTGCATACATTGTCTCACTAGGGTGTCAGTAGTGCTGCTACTCAACGTGAATCATGTGTACCACGTGATGTACTAATTCTTTCAACACTATCAGTAGCATTGGTAGTACCATTTGTAATAGTTGGTCTCTCTCCAGGGAAATGTGCTCAGCCACAGAAATGACAGCTCCCATGTAATGCCGAGTGTTTTCCTCTTTCAACCCGCACTCTTCCTTCTGTCTCTTCAATACACTCATCCTCCTCTCAGCTTTCCTGGATGATGGAGAGACGGAGAGAGAAGAAGATAATAAAACTGAATATAAGACAATAGATGGGGGGAGAGAAAAACAATGAGACAGAAAGAAAAAAGAGGATGGCAAAAAATAGGAGGACGAATAAAGTGGAGAAGGGAAGAGATTTAGAAAAGAGTGAAGAAGAGTAAAATGTCTCAGGGGTTAAGGGAAAGAAACAGGGCAGATGGAACGGTTGAAAACAGGGAATACAAACATCTTGAGACCCTGCCTTTATGATGGGAGCATGGTGAACACATCAAATAATCAAACACCTTCTGACAATCTTCACACTTCAGAATGAGAAAGTCCACTTTAATCTCACCTCAGGTCTCCAGGGAGCCGAGGGAAGTGGCAGAGACCAGACCACATTTTAAAACAGCTGGAATCCCTGACCAAAATAAATTGTGTACTGTAGGAGAATAACCTGATGTGAACTGTGGTATAATGTGAACTGTTGAAAAGTCACTCTGGCAACTTACAGATTGTTAAATAACTCTCTCGCAATAAGACATAATTTTGATTGTACTCTTTGGGTAGAGCGGGCATATTTTTTTATAACATGAGATAGAACACTGAACAAAAAAGGGGTTCTGAGCATTGCCTCTAGTTATCACCCCGCTGACCTTTCTAGCAACCAGAGATGAAGCTACCAGCTCAAATCTCACTTCAGCATGAACTGGGAGTGCTAATTAGTGGTTTGATGAAGTGGTTGGCGATTTGATTTAAGGAGGACTTCATGTTTTTTTTTCTTTTTTAGTTCAATTAAACTCTCTGGTTCACACTTGATTCAATAATTATTAGCCAGAATTGTATAACCATTATATGCCCTGCAAACCCAAACAGGTATTTCATTATATTATATTCCGGCTGACTGCACCTCTGTCGAGGTTAAAGTCGAGCAGAGCTATGCTGAAAGTGATGTGAGGTCACTAAACTCCATGTACTAGTAAGAATAATTGAGCTGTAAGCCTCCATGTCCTAAGAGGTGCAACAAAGTCAACAAGAGATGGAGGGAGATGTCTATCAAACAGTTTGTACATGACCGCACTCTCCTGAGGCCCTAATCTAGCAAAGTAATGTGTGGGTGGACAATGTGTGTGAAGGGGCTTTAAATAATCACATTCTTCTATGTTTACTGTATAATAAGTATTATAAACAGCCCGTTATCAATCTTAGAAGAATTTCTAAGTCGATTTTGTCATTCACATTTAAACGCTTTTTTTAAACAGCAGATTATAAAACATGCCAATGATATTAGCTGGACTAGTCTTGACTGCACATCTTAGTCTCATCAACAGTATTAGTAGCAATAGTAGTATTAACAGGGACAGTACACTGCTAAAATAAAGTGTCTAACATTTCTTTGAGGAGACGTGATGGAATAGTGGCTGACTAGCATGTCATAGGCTTCATGTGTAAGATGATATCAGACAAAGAAAGAAGTATATTAAGTACCTGTTGGCTTGTTTGGTGAGATCCTGCTCAGCCTCCATTCTCTTTATATCAGCAGTCAGGTTGGCCTTGTCCAGAGCCAGACTCCTGTTCTCCTCTTGCAGGCTGGACGATCTGAGACGTGTCTCATCCATCTCACTCTTGTTCCTACTCTCCTGCTGCTCCAATTGTCTGAGAGCCACGAGCAGATTGCACAGCACATTATAACAAAACATCTGGGCCTTGGTGAACACTTTTCAACAAAGAACATTCCATCACTACAAAATGTACAAACCTACATAGAGTTTTACTACTACTTGTTTTGATTACTTTCCCACCTCTATCAAATATAACTAAAGTAATTACAGCTAGGATTCTGTACAACATTCGTCACATCCCAGTGCTCCTGTTTACTGCGATTAACAAAGCAATGCTTCAGGTGCTACTCTTGTTTCTTTGTTTGTCTTGTTCTTGTTTTGTCTTCTACAAATCAATTTTAAACTGAATAAATAATAAACTGAAGTAAGACGTAAGAAGACGACAAGAAGCTCTGGCATGTGGCCTTTTGGACAAAATCAAGGACGCTGTACACCCTTTCCTAACATACAGCGAGCGAGAGTGTGTGCCACAATGTCGCAGTGTGTATCACTAATAAAAACTACTGAGTAGTTACATTCTTGTCTTTCTTGTTCTTACTTTGCAAAACGAAAATAACTGTGTCCCAGTTAAGAAGCAGAACTGTGTTTAATACCGACTGATTCATCCTTTTAAAGAAAGAAATGTTTGATAAAATGACACATTGTAGCCGTACCGTCTGAGTTTCCCAGCTATGTTGCAGTGTTCGTCCCACGTGACGGCATCCTTGAGACGGGCCTGCAGCACTTGTACATCCCTTCCATTTTTCTGCAACTCTCTCCTGCTCTCTTCCAGGTCCTCCTGCAAATGCTGCTTTTCTGCTTCCAACAACATCAGCTGCTTACACACCTTGGAAACTGCAAAGCGAGGGAAGAGAAGTAGAATTCTGCTTGTTTATGCAGTACACCGATTACATTAATAATTAAATATGCTGGACAGCCTCCTTTTCAACTTTAAAAAAAAACCTAAATCAGCGGTTCATGTTTTATTCCTAAAGTGCCATTTCAAGCCAACCCTGCTGTGTCACATTTTAAGATATAAAGTAGCCATTAACAACATAAAATACTGAAGAATTGTAACTGAAATCGGATCGGAACTTCTTCACCGAACTATTTCTTGTTCATTTTGTATCCTCATTGTTATACTAACTGTTGAAAAACACACAAAATCTGCTGTGGGCTACAGATTTGTGGTGCTGTGTTCTGCATCTTCCAGCTGGTGCACTCGGAGACACCAACACAGTCGCCAAGGATGTGCAGCTTTGAGGTTGTCGCTGTACCTTCAGAATGGTGTCTGCTGTGGCTGGCCTTGGCCTTAACGTGCTGAGCCTCGAGCTGATCAATCAGAACCTGGTTCTCCTGCAATACCAGAAGGGCCTGTTGTTGTAGCTGATGACTGAAGGGGGAAAGGAGGGGGAGAAAAATATTATGTCTATAGCACAAAGCTGCTATAATATGGCCCCATGAATAATCACAAGCTTGCCTTAATGGTACTGAATAGATTGTACCTTTTTGGAAATAGAATCACTTTTATTTTAAAAGCCAAAGTCTAAATGTACATGTGACGTCTAAAATCAACACTGGCTATCACAAGTTAAGTGAACATTTTTGTGGAAAAACCACAACAGACACAAATGAATATTCCAAGCAGAGTATTGTCTTAAAACATTCGTGGAGGACAAGATCTTAGATAAATTTTGTGATTCTAATATAAAGTACAGTATCTCTTTCTAAGCACGAGTAATATTAATAATAACTTTTAGCGCTTTTTTAATCTTTAGCGCTTTTCTAGAACTCAAAGTCGCTTTACACTAAGGAGCGGTGGTGAAACAACGTGACTCACACATTAACAGAAGGTCGTGGAGAAGAGATGGGTCTTGAGGCGGAAAATGTTCTTTTTATAATTGCATTATGTACACGGTTGACTTTCATCTTCTATGTGTCTGCTACACAGATATGTGTACGCTATATTTTGAAGGAAACTGAAACCTAACTGTTTGTTTATTCATAATTAGATGGCTAATTTGTGTGGTGTTGTTCTTAGTGCTTTGGAGTACAATCAATGTTCTCTGAGGGAAATCAGGGATTTTTATGGAAACTGATGAACTGTAAACGGCTCTTAACACTTAGTCTCACGTGGTAAGACAGCACAATAGGAAACATCATGTACTGTACTCTAGTCTACAGTAAGAAACGTATTTAAACACACACACAACCAATGTCCTAATGAATCTTCACATTGTTCTTGAGTTGATACACAACTTAAAACAGGTTCAAATGTCTCTATCTGACCATATCTGACATGTCAGAGCTACTTACAATGAAAAGATACGAGTCAGCATTCAGCAACATTACAAGCCAGAGTGATGATAAAAGACAGAGTAGTGATGGGGGAAGATATAGGAGCGCAGCAGAAGAGATAACTGTTTTACTACTTCTATTTCATCCTATCACACAATAGAAGCTTTACGTACAGACCCAGAGATGGGCAAGCAGTGGTGCAGAAGAGAATAAAGGAGGTATTTCATTTTCACTACATCAGGGGAATGAATGGCGACGGCCGAGCAAGTGCTGATGGTGTCGAACCAATACACATGCACGGAGAGAACATTTCTTCTTACCAGTTCTTCTGGCTGACCCCTTCGATCTTTGTGACGTCATCATGGAGTCTCTCGTTTTCTTTGATTACAGCCTCTACATGAACACGCAACCTCTTCACCTCCTCCTGTGGAAAGCAGACAAAGACACATATGGAGGCAATTAATTGTTGATTAATAATTGATTATTGAAAAATAAAACCTATACCCTCTGCTTCACTGGTTATAAATGTGACATCTCAGTCAGATAAATCTGCGTGTTGCATGTTGCAGCGCATTAACAGTCTGCTGCCTCTGTCTCCGATAACACGTAACATTCTCCTAAATGATCAGATGACAGATGATAATAGCGGATAATAATAACAAACACACACAAACACACATACAGTTTCTCTCACATACACTTTACCTCAGTGGTTTGCAGAAGTGCGTCTTTCTCGTTCATCCTGTCTTCATAGGCCAGCACCAAAGGAGATAAATACTTCATGTCAAGCTAAACAAAAAAAAAAAAAAAAATGACAAAGAGAAATTAGCCAAATTAGCCACAACATCAAAACCATGGATCTATTCACATATGGGGCTTATCGAAGGAAGGAAAATCATTTTCCAGCCCACTAGTCACAGCGGTTGGTAAATCTGAGCCACTGTGGACACATGGTGAACAACCTGGCTTTGTGTTTTGGTCATTTGAGAGGTGAAGCAGGTTTCGGTGAAGCTGAGCTTCCAAACTATCAGACCCGTTATGTGTCACCAGACTGAGCATGTATGATTACACATGTTAAATACAAATCAATCTGCTAAACAAGTTATCATTCAGCTTTTCTTTTTCTTTTTAAACGACTTGCCTATTAAACTAGCCAGCCATCTTAAACAGATTGATTAGCTAATTTTGACTACTAACCAGCCATGCGGTTAGAATCCTGCCCTGCCGTATGAAAGTAATGTACAGCTATATAAAGATACTGACCAGCCAGGGAGGAGGAGACCCTGTTTTTGGTAAGCCGCTGATTCTTGAGCTCTGGATGAAACACAGTAAGAAAGTTAGTCATCATACGTAGCAGCCATGCTTGATATGGCAGCTTTAAATTAAAAAAACATTTTTTTTTTAAATGGTGATAGAGGATTGAAGTCTGCTGTTTCTAGTGGACTGGTGCTGAGTGACTGAGGGAATTTCACAGGGAAGCTAATCCAACATTTTCTATAGCAAAGAATATTATAGTTTATAACTACAGAACAAATGGGAAATCAAAAGTAAATGGTCGTGTTAATGGGATCTATGGAAGTGGACAACGTTTAATTCTAGCTTGGCCAATTTAACAAATTCAGATTTATCCTATCTCTTATTATCATTCTGCTATAAAACTACTTCCTCATCTCTTCCTTTATCTCTTCCTTTCACCGGCAGTCAGGAATTAGAACTAGCAGAGACATCCAGCAACAGCAGAAGCAAACTGATGGCAGAGATCTCTTGGTGTGAAGACACAGCATGAGGTAGCCATGATTAAAGCCACAGGCCAGCCTTCTTCTGCCGTGTAAAAAACACAGAATATACCAGAATGGACACACAGCCGCAGATGGGAACAAGCAACTCCTTTAGTGCAACAAATCTGATAGAAGGACAGACAAAAATAAGCCTTATTTAGCTCAGCGGGATTCAAATCAAAGGCAGATTTCTATCTTGAAGGCTTGCTTTGAAAACAAAGTACTGGTCATAGATTTGGTATAAAAGCTGCTGTTGTCGGTGAAGAGAGCAGAGGACTACACTAGAACAGATACTCCTGTTTTCATGTAATTCTGGCAGTATGAGCTGGAGTGATAGAGGCTGGTTGATAACAGAAAGGGCCCTGGTGTACCGTAATTAGGGACTGTTCTACATGGAAGCTTTTTAAGGCTGCCTACATTAGCCTTCTACCGGGAGTCTCTTATGCAAGGCATGAGCCCATAACTGTTTCACATGGCCTACAATCAGGTTACAGGAGGTCTCATTCACAAATAGTCAATTTGTGAAAATTAGATGAGGTACGACTCAAAAAGCAGAGGTGTTACCTGGTAGCTAGACATACGTACTTCCTGTTTGGTCAACGGTCTGAAGAGGGTTTGGTAGCGGCTCAGCTCCACATTCAGACGGTGAACTGTCAATTTGAGGGCGTCATTTTCATCCACCAGCTCCTGAGCCTGTTGCCTCAGATTCAGTAGCTCTGCCTGGCTGCCTGTGAGCACAGCAGATCCGGTTATACATAGTTCTGAGACATGCTCGCAAACAAGAAAAGTCGAGGGCTTAGTGGCCTAACTATATATACAATAACCATATTCATTATTATAGTTTCAGGAAGAAGGGAACCGAGAGGGCTGGTGCAATCTAAACTAAAGACGACTATGGTGTATTTTGCAAGATGGCTTTGGTCTTTCTTCAACATGGCTTTGACTCTCCATGTGGTCTGCTGACTGACCCTGAACCCTTCACCCTCGGGTGATGATAAATAGTTTTTTCCTTTCCGTGTTTCATTACACCCTATCTACTCACAGCCCTATCTCCAGCTCCCTCCTCCCTGTTATGACTCCCTGCTTCACTCCCTCTCCCTTCATCCCTTCCCCCCCCCCCCCCCCCCGTTAACCCTTATTCTACTTTATTGATTCTCTGTCTCCCATACGTGATTCTCCAGCGGCTCGTCCACTCTACCTGCAGATGACCTCGGGTTAGAGGCGGCTTGGTTGTGACTGATCTCCTGCTCCAGCCGTTGCAGTCTGTCCTCCAGTAGCTTTTGTTCATCCACCATCCTTGTGTCCTTCACTGGCAAGGCCCCTGCTACCTCCCTCTGCACCTCATGGCATGCCCTGCTGAGCTTTGGAGACGGCTGGGTGGGGGGTTTCAGGTCTTTGGCTTGGCTAGGTTGGTCGGTGGTTAGGATGGGTAGCTCGGCTGTAATCGGGAGGGTCAATACTTTGGCTGGCAGTACACAAACATATTCTCAATGGAATAAAATGTGAAAAATCTGCTGTATTGCAAAAACATGTCATCTCAATACACAATACTTAAGGGAATATGCAAGTATCTCACACATCAACAAAGAAATGTGTGTATGAAGCAGAAAACTGTTTTATATTAAAGTAATCTGACAGTCACTTAAGTGACTAAAGTTATATTTAACTGGATAAAATGCATCATAAACATTAGTAAGAACCTAACTAACAGAGGGCATATTCCCATCAGACAGCACTGGTCTGTCGGGACATGAAAGACTACAAAAAGGGAAACATGTTTATTTTTGCCTGATCTAAAGCAAGCCATGTTTTTTATGTGCTATAAATCAAAAGCTGGGTAAAAAAAATAAGTCAAAATGACAAGAAGACACACAGCAGGCTTCTTTGGGACTTACACCCACACGGCACATCTCCCCGACTTCCAGCGCTCTTCCTGACAGAGGCTTTCTTCTTGGTAGAATCACTGCTGACTCCGGGACAAAGGACACTGGTTTCCTCCGAAAGATCTGAGAGATAAGAAAAGAATCAGAAACAATATAAAAAGGCAGTGCCAATAGGATGAGTGCTGGAAATAAAAATAAAGCCATCATTAAATGCATGCAATCGCAGAAGAAGTGATGGTTCCTGTGTGCTTAACTACACAACCCAATTTAACCATGAAATGCATATTGTTCTTTCAACGTGACTTTCTGCATAGCTTGAATGTGTTACTTTAGAACACAGCCAGCCTGAGTGTAGCGTACACAATTTAGTTGTTAAAAGTAGAAGCATTTTAGGGACACATAAAACATTTTCATTTAGCACCGTGAAAAGCCTGAGGCCAGCTTTGGTAACAACTGTATAATGAGGCTGTCCATTCAGCTTTTAATGATGTAAGGTACATTATGTCTGCTGCGAAACTACATTTTGGTTGAGTTAGAGTTGCATCTTCGTCGTCCTCTAAAGCCTGAGGAGGAGTCATATGAAGAGAGTCGCCATTCTTTTCTTTTTCTTTCTATGGGAGAAAATTCTGAAATCCAGTTGCACGTCTCTTTATATATCATCCGTTACATTTATTTTGCTGCATGCTGTTTGAATGATTTTCATGGTTAATTTTTCTGCTTTATTAGAGTACATCCGGTCTGTTAGCAATTTATGATTAGAAGCATTCCACCTACTCTGTATACTACCGGAGGCTGCTGATAGATATTTCCGTCTACTTACTGACACCCACCACCATATTGTCTGTTGAAGGTATTCATCTTTACCACCATCTTTTCACATCAGCGGTTACAACCAGCAGGAGTACCACCTTTTATGCTTTTAATGTGAACGTAATGTGGAAACTGAGTGGACCCTAAAGATCTAGAAAAGTCCTACCCAGTCAGAGGCCGAATGTTTGCTCGTGACTACTTCCTACAATCTCTGAATCTACAAACAAACAACAGAAATAGAATCTTAAAGTCTGACCAGTAAATACGCCAACATCAGTTTGTCAAATGTATAAAGAAAATCTTGAGTAATTTGTTAACTCTTCCAAGAAAACTCATTGGAAATCTACAGTATGTAGATATTGACATCTGAAGTTGTTTTATTGGGCTGTAAGGTTAAGGCTAGGGTAAATGTACAATGGGTTGCCTCATTAAACTATACACAGCATTTGGTCTTATTATAGGTCGGGTTATATTGCCACTTACTGACAGATTATGAGTAATTACCTGGAGAAGGCGCTCTTCTGCTAGACATCTGAATGAGCTGGTGTGTACAGGTCTGAAAGACAGACAGGCAGTCAGAGACAGATAATGAGTAAGTCTTCTCAAAGAGATTTCCAAAGCCCTGCTGCCCGGATCCCTTTTGTGCAGAAACCACTATGGCCATTGTCAAAATGTGGAGAAAAAAATATATATATTGTTCGTGCGTTTACATTGTTGTTGCAAATCCCCAGAGACACATTAAGGCCATGTGACTGAGCAAGAAGGAAGCAAAGAAAGAATGAAATACAAGAATGAGGCGGACTGAACAATGTCATCTGCTGATTCGTTCAAGGCACAATGCTCAAATGACATGAAAATAAACTATATTCATAGACACTGACTTGGCTGTTTATTAAATACATCTGATGCGGTTCAATACAACAGTCTTGCTATATTACAGCTACCTTCATAAAAGTTATTCAGAGAGGTGCAGATTCAACTGCATGGTCACATTGGAGGCTGCAGTCTGTGGTGCTGTTGAACTGCATGCTTTAAACAGAGATGTGTTTCTGTTATTCTGTTAGCCCCGTTGATATAAATGGGGTGGACAAAATAATAGAAACGCCAGTTCGTTTGGGTGCTCACCTTAGAAACATCACATCCTCTGTGCTGCTAAAATGTTTTCAGCTTACTCTAACTGGTGAATAAAGCAGCAGGCAGCTAGACTCTGATAGCCTGAACAGGCAACCAACAGGGGGAAACAGAGCCCAGTGGGACCACTATAGGTTAGCAACCCAATGTAGCGGTATACAGGGCAATAACATGAATAGAATAGAAACATGTGCTGTGAGAGCAGACTCTTGGGAAGAAATCTCACAGGTAAAAATGATAGATACAGACCATGGAGTTGGGTTAACTATGTAAAGAGGGACATTTCAGGTGCATGGCTCGGTACCCACTTCTAATACCCTGTTGTCAGAGACTACCATAAATCACAATTAAAGTCAATATTAAACGCAAGTTGCTCCTGAACTCTCAGAGGCAAACGATGCAGAGTGATGTTATGTGGCAAATAAATAAAAACACCTGCCAAAGGTAGTCAAACTGCAATGGCACTGCAAAAAGAGCTTTACAAAGGAACAATAGCAATAAGTAGTGATTCAGGGACACTGAAAGGATATCTCAACACTCTCCGCAAGTCCTAAAAATGATTACTGAGCAGACTCAAAACCTGTGACAGTAAACTTTACAAATCTTCTCTACAGTTTGAGGCTTAATAGATTACATTACCTTTATTCTTTGTGAAACTGTGCCTCCCAGTGGATCAGACTGGTGTCACAACAACAAACAAACTGAACCAAGTATAAAAGTATTTGAGAAAGGATAATTATCTTCCCTCAACGCAAAATTTCAGAAGCAGATATTCTGACTTGTCATAGCAGGAAAGACGCAGGTGTAACTGATAACACTAACGATGTCTCAGGAGGACATCCCAATGTACGTACACACAGGGCCCGGAATTGCCTCAATTGAATGTAATGCAAGTCATTATTGAGATTATTAATCACAGGTGCGCCGTTCCTGTTACAACGTGTCACAATCTGTGACTGTGCATTACCATACCCCCACTACCATAATATTTAGTATTTCAGAAAAATATTTAGTTTGTCCCAAAACATAGTATGCCAGAAATGCCAGGATGTCCTCCTGCATCTGGTCGCATTTTGCAGTTTGCAAGCCAGCATGCTTCTCTGGCCATTCTGACCCACAATCCTCTGCGCTTTGGATGTATGAGCAAGAGGGTCAAAGTTCAAGGTGCAATGTTATGAGGAAGTAGTATGTTCCAATTAAATGCATACCCATTAATTATAGTCCCAGACCTAGCCACACTCTAGTCAGAAACTTGCTTACACATAACAATGAGATCGTACTTTAGAGTCTCACCTTCGGTTTTAGTGGCAGAGAATAGATAGGTTCTGTGATCACACAATTCTCCTTTCTGTCAAGAGTTTGGTAAACATGTTCCTCCCTGTCCTCCTCACTCTCCACCTCCTCTTCCTTGTCTTCCAACTCCTCCTCTGAGTGGTCAGGGGAGGACAGGCGCGGTCGGCTGCCCAAATCGTCTGCCCATCTGTCTCTGAGGAAGGTAATAAAGTAATATCACTATCACTATAAACAAAACAGCTAAATAGAATTCAGCTGTCATTCATTCTATTACTTATACCTATACTTATTCTTCTGTGGTGTGAAAAAAATGCCTTCTATGAGAAGCCTACTTTGAAAATTGCACCCAAAAAAAGAAAGAATTAGAACAGCATTTGAAGTCACACTACCAGCATAGATGGCTTCTTCAGATAGACATTAACTACCCGTATTCTAAATCTTTCTTTCATTTGTAAAGGTCACAACTCAAATTTTACAGACATCTCTTTTCCTCTATTTCTCTCAAATGTCCTATTTGAGGAAGCTCAAACAATACATTTACTACTCTTCCTTAAAGTAGGCACAATCGTGTACCACTTTGGCCCATTTTCTACTGTGACACACTTGATAGATACAGCCCCAGGTTAGGTTTAAACTTAGAGAGTCACCTCTTGTAATTAGAATAATTTGTCACAATGCGTGTGATACTACTGATGTATTTGCAAGAGGGAGTTTACCTGATGAAAAGGTCTGTGCTGATGTTTGGTTCAGATATGAAGGACTCTGATTGGCCACTCTCAGAGAAAGACCTCGGCCGGATGGGGGGGAGGGCCCATGTCTGTCCAGTGAGCGATGAAGACCAGATGGCTGCTGCTAAGGCCGATCTGTAGATGGAAATACGTAATTCATATGAGGAGGGACAGATACTTCGTAATACAAGCACAAGAAATGCTGCTAATCACATCAAAATGTCATGTCATACTTTATTATTTCTAATGTTGATATTGATGTGATACATTGTTAGGTAAATGTATGATGAAGCTTAGTGATGAATGCATTGATGATGGGAACAGTCTTCTGAATTGCAGTGACAATAACAGTGGAGACCAGAATGCAACTCTTCTGCAACATGTCAATAATAAGTAAATGTTTGAGGACAACATAGGCTGGTGATACATGCGAGTACATTTTTGAGAATCAAGATCTACAAAGGTGCATCATAGAGTTAAGTTAATAAATTAGGAGTTGCATTTATTGTTCCAGAGTTTATTGTTCCAGAGTTTCATCTCAAAGTACGGAAGAGGATCTGTGATGAATCACTGGCTAGTTTACAGAACAGTCATAAGAAGAAGAAGAAGGAAAACACAGCGAAATGAAAGGATGTTGGAGGTGATGGAGGTTGTTAGGTACCTGGGTCTCTCGGGTGAGGGGTTTGGGCTGCGTGGGGGCGGGGTACGAGGCACAGCAGGCTTGGGAGCAATGGAGGCAGCAGGGATCAAACCATGAGCTATATGCTTCTACACAACGCGCACAAAGGAGGGTTAGAGAGAGGATTAGCGTCACACAGACGGACATTAACACACACAATGTGGGACAATGGTTGAGGAGAGTTTCATTTAGTAACATTAAATCATTGTTTCACATCCACACTGACGAAAAACAAAGATGCTAACGTCACAAAGGTGGAAGGGTAGAAAGGATGATTACAGAATCACAACATGACCACTTGATAAAGGAGATACCAAACACTGAAGTATTCAAACAGCCTGTTACAGTGGCCACAATGTGTCCAGTATTCAGCGGTCAATTGTACTTTAACTGCCTTTTTAAGTAATAGCAGAGAGGATAAATCCCTCATTTCACTCGCTGTTTTAATGTTGGTCAACAATATGAATACAATTACACCACTTGACGTATTAACGTTACGAAACAGGTATTATCAAACGCTAGTTTAAACATTTCTGAAATATCTAACGTTAGCCTAACTTCTGCTAACGTTAAATAGACAAAGCCTTTGGTCACAAAGGTATCTAACAGCTAATTAAACGCTAGGTTAGTGTTAGCTAAATTACCCCAAAAATGCATTTCAACTAGACATTTAGCTAGCTAGAAATGAAACAAGGTCAATTTATTTAATAAAAGACGCTACTTACAAACTCGTTGTCTTTCTCCCTCCTGAAGTTGAATTTTAACATAGTGGAAATACGTGCTGGACACTTGCTTCAATAACGTTAGCTAAAGTTAGGTTTCAGTTTAAGCAAACAGCTTGACTTGTTTAGTCTTAACAGCATAAGAAACGGGTTCATGCCACTGCCATTGTGTTTCAAATTATCTGTCCTCTTTTACCCTAAAACGATAAAGAAAAGTAAGCAAGCTAACAGTGTTCAACAGGCTGGCTGTTTGCAGAAGGTTTCTCGTATCTAGACGCTTCACCACAAGACGACACCGTTCTACAAAAGTAGTGCTGATTGGTTAACAGTGAGGAGAGCAGCCAATCAGTGACTAGTATGATTCACCTAGCAACGACGTCCTTACCGACAAGCGGCCAGGCCGACAGGGGGCGATGTCGTTCCCTTTAATAATCAACTGTCGCCTCCTGTCTCTAAACATTATGGTTGCTGTAAAATTATTTCTTTATTCTTTCTTTCTTTCTTTATAAAGCAACAAAATAAGTCATGAATACAATATACAGCAAACTTTAAATTGAATGCGTCAACTAAAATAACATTTAAGTAATACCTTTTTATAGTATACTTCACATGACAGCCACTCAAGTTTGTCTTCCATCCAGTCCACGTTGTCAGTTCAATATAGCTCCAAAACTGTGGTGATACACAATAATGATGATTATGGGCACTACCTTGCAAACTTCAAACAAATATTGCTATATTTATCGCGACTGATTGATAGAATTAAGGTTTTCCAAACATGAACAGATCTCCATCTAGTTTCTACACCCACCTGCACTGTGCAGGGTGATTGCAATAATATACTTCTTTTAAACGTGTATTTTCAGTCCTCTTTTGAAAATAAATCAGCTGAAAATTAGTTTTTATCAAGTGCTGACCTTTGCCCCCAAGAATGGTGGAAGTGAAAATCCTATAACCAAAAGTCAACAGATGTGATTCCTACAATATACGTTTTTCCTGTTAAAACAAATCTAAACACAGGAGAGAGTTTGACCTTAGGGAAACTCATTTTCAAATTTCAAAGTTATGAGAATAAACAATCAATGCTTTCTTTTCTGCCCAATGTCCTAACACACACAAAACAGACGGATAAGTGCCAAGCTACTGCCCAAAGACCATGAATGGTATGGGTGAATACAGACCTGATCGGTAAACTTCACCCAATCTATCTTCTGTTTCCATGAATGCAGATTAGGATGACATGTGACCCCAGGCCAGACTCCTGTCGGTCACAAACCCATGAGTGTTGACTTAGTGTGTGTGTTGGCTCACTTAGGGCTGTGTTCAAACTTCATTTTGCTACCAAGCAGTCATTCCCAACCTGCTTGGTAGCTTCAATCACTGAGATACACAGAACCACAAATATATGTATATATTTAAAAAAAAGAAAAATAATCCAGGAAAATTTGTTTTATCCCCTTCTTTTATTGAGATTTGAGTTTATACATATGACACAAAGACTTACAGACAAGGCATTCACACCACAGTTGCTATGCAGTACAAAGTTCAGGGAGCGAAGCGAAGGCAACCTGAAACCTTCAGAAGAACAGGTACCATCACCCTCTGCATAGACCAAGGCGTTTAGGATCCCGATGCACGTGAAATCCTCTGTAAGCACTTATATCAATTAATTACTGCACTTTCTTGTTACAGACTTATTCTGACATTTTCCTTCATGAGTATGAGCATAAATGGCACTTAAGACACCACATTAGGTAAATAGAGACAGTTAAGAGTTCTACATCTTCTCAGTGTTACCGTTTAAAAACATTTACATTTTAAAATAGCTTTCCATTGACAAAATGTACCAGTATATATATAGTTCACCAAAGGATTAAGCAAGGCTAGTAAAATACATTCCTCCAAGAAACCAACCAAGAAATCCAACGTGCAAAAATTCACAACTTGACCATTCACAAACTAATTCTGACACCTACAAATACAGGCATATATATATATATATAAAATATTTTTTGTGTGTATTTTTGTATTACATAAATAATTTGATTATCAAATGTGTATAATAATCTACTTTGTAGATAAAGAGATAGTCCAACACTGCAAAGTGTCAGTAAAATGTGGGATATGACTTTGTTTATGACAGGTAGACGCAAATAGCAGAAACCTGAATGTGGGCTTTGATCAAAGTCGCTGTTGGGTGACCGGCTTTCAAAGTACGATGCAGGAATGTCATCGGCCTGCCCACATTCTTCCCTTCTGGAGACAAATTAACCTTTTAACTACATCAAGATTCACATTAACATAGAGACACGCAGCTCACGTTCTTCTTACAAATGGACAAAGTGCCAGACGGCAGCAGCACTGATCAAAGAGGGCCAGAACTGGGTAAGAGGAGTCAGGATGGCAAATGGCACATCCTGGCACATCGCGGATGTGGAGGCATTTTGGTCTGTGGCATAACTGGCACATTAAGCAAACCTAAGATACCAATGATTCCATTTACATTGCGTCCCAGGCATGGCACTCAGCAGAAACAATATTCCTCAAAGGCTGTCTCGAAAATGCAAAACTGACAATAATACAAGGTATGCATGTGATTTTGTTTCTTCAGCAGCTTATAGAACTTTCATTCATCAACTCTCCCCAGACAAAAACAACTGCACAGCACAATTTGTTTTTCCCCTCAGTCACCGTTTTAACATTTCAAGGTTCAAATATCTACATATCTATTTAGAAAATGTATGTATTTTAAACCCCAAAACCAATCAGTATCCACTGATTTCAACAAATATCGTGGCAATAACCTAATCCTACACATATACCGTATGAAACACGACCTGTATTGACGATGCACAGAGAATATAACTGCACAGTGCACAGCTACGTCAGTACACAATGGAACTAACAAGGGACAGCTTAAGCCACAATAAAATGACCCCCTTGCCGCCAAGTTGAAACCGACGCTGGGTGTGTTTGTAGAACTTTGTTTTTGAGTCCCTCAATTCGTCCGGAGCGTTTCTTCAAGAAAACCTACTGAGATGACAGTTTAACTTAGAGGCCTGTCTCAGTGCTGTGTGCGCGCGCGTGTGTGTGTGTGTGTGTGTGTGTGTGTGTATGTATAGAGACTGGAATGATAACTGTCATGCTTTTCCCACAGTGCAGTTGTACTGTGCTGTATGCATACTGGCGTGGTACAGAATGACTTCCCATTATGTTTGGTGTGCAGCCCAGATTATTTCAGATACTGTGCTAGGAAGGCGCCCATGTACCAACAATGGCACCTATAGACAGTATTTGGCACAGCCAATTTCCAAGGTAGCTGGCAGAAATGTCATCATTACACTGGTGACATACAAGCTACATAGACTACTGCTCAGTATTCCAGTGGAAACACCAAAGGGAACTGGTAGCGTATCATAGCAGCTAGAGTATGGGTACAACACAGCACTATATATAGCCATACTTGGCCTAATATGCATACTGCGCGATGCTTGCAGACGGTAGAAAGTCTGCAGCCAGCTCAGTAGAGGGCACTGTCGTTGTAGGAGCTGGAGCTGGGGAACGTGGGACAAGGCTTATTCCAGGGAAGTGCACCGGAGTGTTCAGCTGACGTGGGAAGGCTGAGGGTGCTGGCGCTCTTAAGCCGGTTCTTCAGACCAAAGTTGAGGAAGGATGACTTCTTGGATACTTTGCGGGACTTCTTGTCGTCATCATCATAGGCCAGACAAATCATGGAGTAGGTCTTAGGCAGGTTTCCGCAGAAGGTGGCACTCTTGGTTGGCTGGACAGAGACATTGACAGTGAAATAATGAGTCATTTTTTGTTCAATCAAAGAGTTACTCAGGACCCTGTCAGGACCCTGTCAGGACCCTGTACAGCCTCGATCAATATATGGGGTTAATAAGTTTTCTTTTAACACAGATGTCAATAAATACCCAGAATCACAAACGTCACTTTCTAACAACAATGGGATGGCCTTTTGACAGACACTGCTTTTTCTTTTCACCCTATGCATGTCTAGAGTAAATTATTTATGCTCTTTATCCTGATAATTAGGCTACTGGCTCATGAACTATTTCCTACACAATCCAAATATATGTTTTATGCACTACATCATATCCAAAGATTTTCTCATGTGAAATTTTACAGGCAATTTACCTTGACCAGAAACACTAAGGAGAAATCAGAAACTAACTGTGCTGTTTTGTCAGCTGATACAAAGACCAATTTTGCTGTCCAGTCGACAGGAGAGAAAAAGGGCATGGCATACCATCTGAGGGTTGCTGTCCATTATGCTGACCACCTGGATGTCCATCCCCGCCTCGTTCACATCCTTCAGCAGCCGCATCACATTGCTCACGCTCATCCATTTGCAATCTGTGTCGCCCACAGCAACAATGTAGTCCCCCTCTTTCAGACCGTCAGCCTGGAAACATATGAAGAAGAGCAGGAGTCAGAGAGGGAGAACAGGAGTCAGAGAGGAAGAGCAGGAGTCAGAGAGGAAGAGCAGGAGTCAGAGAGGGAGAGCAGGAGTCAGAGAGAAGGGCCAGTGAAATTTCCTAAAGCTGCAGCTCACAGTAAATATTAACAGGGTTTACTTGAATGGCAATCAAGTCAGGTTCACCTACTTTCCTTCAACACCCTGGAGGCAGCCGGGATCAGTAGAGAAAACACTGAGGTTTAGTTGCTGGCAAAGGTTTTTTTACAGCAGGACAAACACTTGGTAGAGTGAGTGTGTGTGTGTGTGTGTGTACCAGAGCTCATTATTTCATAGCTGTGGGAAGTCTTATCTACATGAGCTCAGCTATTTCTGTCTGATAACTTGATCCGTGTTCACCAGAGGCAGATCCGGAGAATCAGTCAGAATAAATCCTAGTAAATGCAGTATTAAAAAGTTATAAAAAGTCTGGTCTAGTTAGACTTATGCAATACTACTAATCTGATTCTCTGCATAGCCTGCAGGACCTGATAATACTCTGCTCTTTGTCAGCACCTCTCAATGAGCTGTCGGACTGAAAAGGATTGCAGAGAGTAAATACTCTCTGAATCTTAATTAAATTAGTAGCCAGAGTGACTGTAGGGGTGGAGGGAGCACCTCTAAACATTCTTTAAAGCTGAATCCTGGTTAGGTTTAGAGAATTACGTTATCTAATCCAAGGTTCTCTGAGCAAATAGGACTCTCATATACAGGGACATTTGAACTTATTTGATATTCAGGGCACAAGCATGAAATTTCAAGCGGTTAGTTCCCCCACTTCAAACAAAGTCACTCCCCGCTAGTTAATCCTGTTGCGGGGAGTAAATATTGAGCAACCACGGCTTTTGTTAAAATTCAACTTGGCAGCACTTCAGGTACTTAACATGCCCCCTGAAATATCTTATGTGCTTGAAAGAACATAGTTTGTGTGCAAGCCTATCTTTATCCCATACTGACGTTAATTGAAACCAAATGCTGGCTGCAAAATAGCAGATCGATCTTCCTGTGTTCATCCGAAAGGTAAGAAATAACTTACAGCAGCTGGGCAGAGGGGGTCCAACGAAACCACATGGACGGGTGATTCTCCTTTCAGGGTGAAGCCCAGGTCTTTGTCTTTTGGGAGAAGTTTTATTGTCCGTGGGGCTGTCCACCGCTGCCTGGCTGAGAAGACTGACAGAGGGCCCTGAATGGAGACAGTGTGGGGATGCTGGAGTCAATATGGTGAATAATAATAATAATAACTAAAATAATTATAATAATACATTATGATAGTATGTTTACTTTCTTTCTTTACTTTTTGAATAAATAAATGAACCTGTCGGCGTACTGTTTTATATCTGATCATGACGTGTTTCTCCCTAATAGGCTGCACATACAGCAGCATTGTTTACTGCGGTTACCTTGGTTACTGCAGCAGCAAAAGGCATATACTCTACTATACTTTAGTACTATCGAAAATGTTAACCAGCCCTAGAAATAATAAACAGTTGTTTGTCACTGATGTCTAAACTAATGCAATGACAGACTATGATGGGCTAGTTAAACATCTTTAGACTGGGACAGTAACTCGGTATTTAACAGTCAACACAGGAAGCACAAAGCAAGTGGCTTTGACGTAGGATGACCCAAAAGTCATAGCTGGCTCACGAACATGTCTGATTGGATGTTATGCGAACTCAGAAAACACGATCCTTCACATCGGGTCAATTCCGTAAAGCAGCCACTCTAAAGGAAACTGTGTAGGCCATTCACGCCACACAGGTGTTTCAGCCTTTGCCACCGTTGTCTATACTCAAACGATCGATCTCTCTTACATCAGGCCAGTCACATTTCCTTTTGCAAAGGGCAAAGGGCATGCAAACCTCACGGTGTTCTCTTCAACAAAGAGATGCATGTGAAAAAAATATTCTCAACACACTGAACATGTTACTTCTGTCTATTTAGTAGTATCTTCCATACTGTACAGTTATAGCTGCATGAGTAAACTATGGCTGTATCGATTCATTCTATTTAATAGATTAATTCTCTAGTATAAAAACGTTTAAATTATCCTAAATCACTAAAGCGTTTTTGTCTTGACATACTGTATATACATTAAATTATTAACCTCTATGCATCACTAGGGACATTTTCGGCTTTTAAATTTTTCGATCATCTTGGCTGAAGTTCAGCCTCAGCTCTTATAATATAATAAACTGTGTAGCTTAAATACAGACACTCAGATCCTTAAGGACAAAGATGTCCTCATTGAAACGTATTAAAACCATCATTTTTGATCCCACGGCCATTACAGCGTAAAATCATGCTTTCAATTTGGAGACCGGGTTTCAAAATGGTAGTTTTTACTTTTGTCCACCCGACTGAGCTATTTTCTCATGTTTTCCCTGTGGGCCAAATACAATATATATTTTTCTGGTTTCTGCTGTATTATAGGTCACTGCAGTGTTTGATGCAATGCATGCGTTGTTGCTTATCATTGACATATCACAGACACATATTAATCCCCACTAGCATTCAATCTTTGTGTTGAATGCACTGTTTCATAAGAACAGTGGAATAATGTAGACAAACTGACATTTGAAGGGTTGAGAGTTTTTTCAGGCAGACATTTTTGTTCTCTAAGGAAAGGGATGCACAAGTGATAAATCAACTGTACTGTGAAAGCAATCATATTTATAAAATGACTTAAATAATTAATCATTTAAAACTGTCATCAGTTACTTTCCCATTGATCATTTCAACATTAGGTATAATTGAAGACAAACAAGTCCTACTTTTTGGTAGCTATCTCCTATTAATACACTTCTTATCTAATGGGAAAATCTCTCCTCCACAATAAATCCTATGTAACAGCAAGATGATGCCTCTCCGCCCTGCTCCCTTAATTATGTCGCCGTGGTGATTGGATGGAGAGATTGTGCTGGATTTAACTTTTCAATCTCATTTTCTCTGCGGCTCCAAAAGGATTTGAATCTTGTTGCCAAGACTGTTGTAAAATCCAACCTAGCTCTTCACTAGTTTGGATTTTACAACAGGAACCGCAGAGGTGCTTATTCACAGAGACTCCTTCTGTTGTCTGGGAACGTCAGCTCTGACCATTGACCTCCTTACCAATCATTTGCATACATGGTTGTTTTCTTGTCTGGAAATTGAATTTTTTTTTGTAGTAATTGTAAACTGTGCTTAGTTGAGAAAAAAAAAAAGGAATCGCAGTTGAATGCCTCTTTCCGAGGACACAAACAGAAGATTGCAGTTATAGTGACAGAGGATGCCAGTGCCCCTCCCCCTTCCACCACCATGACAATAAAGCAATGGTCCGAGCCCCTTTCTCCATAGTTAGTGTTAGTTGTGCATTTGTTGCTATGGATGAATGTCCAGGAGGCTTTGGAAACAAGATCAGACTTTGGATTGCTACTCAAATGTGCCAAAGCCTCCAGGAGACTCACCCTTGGTTGGTTGTATTCAGATATGACAAGAAAAAAAATACACTCTGGGTGTTACTAGAATAAGTGCACTTCTAATGTCTAAAACACAAATCCAGAGTCATTTCATGTCACTTGATGAATAAACCGACCGTGATGTACAAGAAAAACAGCAATGTGAGTGGAAGAGTATTAGTAACCCACATACCAGCCTCTGGAAGAAGTCTGTGACTTTCACCTTTGTGGTTGCGGGAACCTCCATCTCTGCTTTGTGCTCTGTTTTAGCTACGGAAAAAAGGGAGGGAAAAACAGCTGTTATTCTACACTGTTTATTGTCACAACCCCATTTCAACTGGTGCCATGTTGAGAGAAGCGGACAGGGAGTTAGCAGTGTAAACATTACATCACCTGTACCTGAAAGAAATGTTACTTATCACAGCTGATTGCAGCAGGTGTGCTACAAAACACTGCAACCTTTTTTATTTTTTTTTTAATACACCAACCGTTTCCTGAGAGACGAACCTCACAAATGAACACATTGGTCCTGCTTGACATTGCCGTCATTTGTGGAGTGTTTGTTGTGGTGACACTGAGGTGACTGGTTAGTTTCTATGTCAACCACAGGAAGAATAGCCGTCACCTCAGAGACTCAAATAAACGCCACAATTGTTCCAATTCTTCTCATTTAAAAACATTTAAGACTCACAGATGATGTCTGGGGCCTCTGTGTAGTCAGTGAACTCCTCCTCGGCTTCACTTTCGCTGCACTTGTTGAGCGAGCGCTGGTGACTGGCTCCCAAAATGTCCTGCAGGACCTCCAGCTTGTTCAAGTGATGGCACAAACTATAGATCCGTAGAGCCTCCTCGTGACCCAGTATGGCCCGACGAATGTGTGCTTTACCTGGAGGGGGGGGGGGGGAGGGTGAATAAGTGACCATTGGGTGATTGAGGAGAAGTGGATAGGGTAGAGAAGGAGCGAATCAGAGAATAAAGAGAAAGAAGAGGGTCAGAGATGAACAGGGAATGTCAGTTCTGGTGTTATTGGCAGTACTGTGCTCTTGTCTTCATTTGCCTTCAGCTGCACTCAGCCAACATGCGCGCTCTTACCGATGCGTTCGCGTTCATCTTTATTTTTCAGGATGTCAAGAGGAGAGCGTCCCTCAGGAAGGCGATCATAGACCTGCGACAACGTCTTCTCCTGCTGGTCCTCATCGTCACTGAGACCCACTGAACACACAGACAGAATCAATGTTAACATGAATAGACAACTGACTGAACCGTTCTCTCCCACCAAGATCGTCTGAAAACAAATGGCCGAAAACTATTGAATGGCACAATGCAACGCTGTGATTGCTTTGCAGTTGATCTGTTCGCTACAGCAATCTTCACTCTGTCCTGCCTTGTTAATTGCTCTATTCTCCTCATTCACGCAGGAATCTGTTAATGAGCTGCCAAACTCAAAGCCGCTTCGCTCCGTTGTTCCTCCATTCAGTCGTGCCCCATTCATAGCACTGGCTAAAAACTATGACCGTTCACTGGAAACTTGATATAATCTGCTGCATTTTGTTTTCAATTTAATCTCTCCTAAAGTGCATTTGTTAAGGTGTAGTAAGAAAGCAAAATTATAAAAACAAGACCGCAACAATGTCAAAAATAATGGCAAGCCATCAAGAACTAAGGCAGTATGACACTAACTTAGTAACAGCAATGCTGGAGGGTTTTTATTCCCTTACAAAACATCCTTCACCTCGTCTCTCACTCAGCGGCTGGCTCTCTCTGACACTTGATTATACACAGCATTACGAGGCTACATAACTGTAATCCTCCAGCAGTCTACAGTACATCCACTCAATTTTAACTCACTCCAACCATCTCTCTTTCCCCCCTCATTCTCCCACTCTGCCACCGAGTTCCTGGAAACTTGGCCATGGGTTTTGGATGTGTGTGCGTGTCTCTAAATAGCCGTTATGCAATAGCATTGTGGCTGGCTGTGGTTCAGTCCGGCCATCTGACATGACCAACCCAGTGGCCCATACAGCACTTTAAGAGAAGGATCAGGTTTTCCAGGGTGTTCAAAAGTCTTATTACACCAATCCCAGCATTAGGTTCACACCTTAGCAGCCAACAGCCAGGCTAACACCATAGAACTAGTCGTTTCAAACTGTGGATGTAAACATTTGCATCTAGTGCACTAGATGCAAATTTATGTGCATTGCAAAAACAGAGTCCTGCTATGACAGTAGTGCTTCTCATCAGAAATAATAACAGCTTGCATGCTTGTGAAATATAGAATTACTAGCAAATAATAGATGCATGGTGACATTATCTCTTTTTTTTCAGTTCAACCTTCTCTTTTTTTCACGTGAAATCTGTGTGAAAATGATTAACATCTCTCAGGTTTTCTTACACTGGTGGTCCAGGAGTGCTGAGGCTACAAAGTAGTGTGCCATGGAGCGGTAGTGGTTGGTTTTGACTTGCGACATGGTGGACCAGAAGAACGGGACATTGTCTTTGAGTGGCGTCTGGATCATGGACTGGTGGACATGGTCGTAGATTTCTGACACCTGGCAGGAAAAGGAGGGTAAAGTTACTGAGAGGACATTAAAAGCACTGATCAGAAGTGAGGAATCAGACTACGGTGACATTATTACTTTGCCTACAGTATATCCACAGCGAAAGAAACAATACACTGCCTAAATGATGCGAGGACTGTGTGTGTGTGTGTGTGTGTCTTTACTGCCTTTTACCTTTGCAGCCTCCTGGGCCATTTTCATGAGGGAATGGAACTGGTTTCGGATTCCAGGCAGCGCAGTCTTCTCAAACAGGCACTCCTGAGCCTGAGCAAGCATCATCCGGATCAACATACTGAGCATGGCTGGGCTCATGTCGTAGCTGGGAGTGTGGGTGAATGTCTCCTTCAGGTGGTTCAGGATTCCTGGGGGAGAACGAGAAGTCAGCACAGCTCGGAACCAAACTATTCATTTTATTTTCTGTACCTAGACTTTCTCAGCTTGTCTGGCAATCTGAACTAAAGATCATTTGGTGAGCGTTATAATTTGATTAATGGGACTTTCTAATTGTTTGTGTTTTGTTTGTGATTTTAAGACCCTTTTTTTCTTTAAGACAGGGAATTACATGTCTTTTTTCTTCATTATCTCTATAGTGAAGTTAGTAAATAACAAAAGGCCCTTTCATGTAATCCCAGCAGAATATCTCATTTGCAACTAACATCTTAATGATAATTTCAGATTGTTTTTGTGCATTCTGTCTAGCTCTTTATTATGAAACGTAGCCCCTCAACGAGTTACTCTAAAAGTGGTAGTTGGTACTACAAGTAGTAGTGCTGTACTGATAGTACAGTTAAGGGTTAGGGTAACAGTGAATATTCATGGAAAATGAACTCAGATAGTTTATTTGGGAGAAGCATATGGTTTGCATGTCCACAAAATGACTTCAGCATGCTGGTACATTAACCGCAATTACTGACACACGGTCTTATACAGATGTTTTAAAAGGTTCCATGCAGAGAATTAAGTGATCCAGTTAGTCAGAGCATCTACTTCTTCCTTTCCTAGGGCATGCTGCTGTTACTACAGTATCCAGTGCTGGCAGCGGGCTCAACGTCTGTGTGCGCCTTTAATGTTGAGCCAAGACACAAACCTTCTTAAATTAGTTTTTCATGTTCAATGGAAGCAACAAGACCATCTGCATTCCAACTGAGAACGCTTCCCCTCCTATTTTACAGATCAATAACCTCGCAGCAGAGAGATGTAGACAACTTAATAACAGAGCACTGCCTCGCTAGTCCTCGTCTAAGGTTCTGCCATTGTTGGCTGGCTCCTCCCATCCTCTAAGCCTCTTCCGTGTCCCTGGGTAAAGGGCACCGCAGCAGCCCTTCTACAGATAGCATCCCTGCCTATCACCTCCCAGCTTAGTTTATTGCGGGCCCTGTACACTGGTAAAAATGTTCCTCATAACAACATAATTGTTTTACTTAGTAGAATCCTAAATTATAGCCATCAAAGCAACATCATCAAAGACATGGCCTCTTCAGAGCTGTAATTATACTTCAACACTCCTCATACTGCCAAGTCATAATTCTATCAAGACTTGTCCGAGCTTCCTGAAACCTCAGAGGGTTGGGAAACCAGTTCGTATGATGGGTGCTCCTCTGGAGCTCAGCCACATGACAAGAAGCCAGAGAGACATCAACAGCATTCATTCTTCGTCATGGAGCAGAAGTCAGAGGGTGGAGGCTGGCACACATTATGAAAATAAGGCTGTGTTCATACCAGGAAACAGTGTGTGCCTTTTTAATGGCAAGGTTCTTAGGAAATGTCTGCAAGGGGAGAGGCTGATTTACATATTACATGTTTAAAAGAACAAACAATTAAGGTGTCGTCTTCATTGTTTAGTAACCATTCTCCTGTCTTTGTTGTTCTTCCTCTCTTTACTTCGATCACTTGTTTCTTACAATGGGAGCATTTCAGCTTAGTTTCTCACATTATTTCCCTCGTTTGAACTACTGAAAGCAGAGATCACGTGGGATCACAGATAAGCCTGGTCTCAGGAAATAAAGAAAAGAGTGTTGTATCTGTAGTATCTGTTTGAACCAGTTTATGACTCCTATCTTTTCCTACCTGCACTTTTCTGGAAGGAAGAGATGGCCTCCTCCAGGCCGGCTATCGTCTGTCGGTTACTACGGGTACCGATCTGAGAGTAGATGGCGGCCATGTTGAAGAGGATGCTGGCCTTCTCCAGGGACATGTTCTGTTGGCACACCGGCACTCCTGTGAAGGAGTCGTACCTGAAGGAAAGAGGGCATAAGTTGTCACTATATATTTTGGTAAAGCAGGAATCAAAACAGTCTCAGAATCAGGAATTGAACAGGTAAATACAGGAGGAATAAAAGCCTGTATGCCACAATGTGTTGTGAAAACTCTACATCACACCGAAAACGTTGTGAGGGTTTAAGCCTTTAAGCCAATATTCTCCATTGTCTCTTTCTTAATGACATGCATTTAGCATGAAGTCAATTAGGGGTTAGATGCTAAAATTGCTAAAATAAATAAATAATCTGTGTGCTTCATTCAGACATTCTTGAGTTTAAAATATTAAAAAAAGAAAAAAAAAAAAAAATCGACAGTTAGGACAATGTCTGCTCATGTAGACCACCGGTCTTCTCGCTCCCTTTCTAAATAGAATTTCTAATCTGCTTGTAACAGGTGCAAAATGCAGCAGGAAGGTGAAACCAAAATTGAAACGCTGCAGTCATTATTATGCATCTCTCCTATGAGACAAAGCACAGCCTGGCGTCTTCTGGCAGAGATATACCAGTTGATCCATGGATTTAAGGATGTAAAATGACTGAGCTTTTGGCTTTTAAGCTCTACGGCTTTGGAAAACCCCGGTGTAGGGGCTCAAGGCAGCTAGATTAAAGAGCAGCACAGCTTTCTTCATAATATTCTTTGCTTAATAAGCCCCGTTTTATCACTTCTCACATAACCTCACCTGTTGCCTTTCCGTTTAGGGTTCGGAAGTTAAGGTACTGTTGATGTTATTTGTTTTGTAAACCAATATCCTATGAAGAATTTCATGTAGTGCATTCTGATAATTGCTCTTAAAAAGTTGGTGTTAATTAGTAATCATTGGTGTGTACCAGGTGAAGAACATGCCAGTCTGGCGGGTTGGGGGGAAGAATCGGCTTTCCATCAGAGGGAGATGGCTGGAGTATTTTGCCAGCAGTTCCACCCCGGCCTCGTCTCGACTTGGCGTCCTGCAGGCCTAGGAACATGGAGGTAAAGAGATCTGATACAGTCTGCAATGATGGTAAACTTTGTTTACTCTGTTGTTGTTGTTTAAAGGATCAGTCCACCTAAATCACAGCAAAAACCTTTTTTTTTTACTGAAAGTAGTGGTCTTTTATTGTCATTATTATTATTATTATTATTATTATTTTTATATTGTGGAGGCTACTAGAGTAAAAAAAAAAAAGCCACGTATCAGAAATATAAAATATAAAGTCAGATCAGACTTTGTGTGTACACTACCTGTCGCAGGTCCATCAGGTCAGCAATCTCTTCTTCAAAACTGTTCCCGTCTTCACTGTAGTGCTCCAAGATGAAGTCCTGTCAGAATCAAAAACAACTCAACATCTCAATACAACATTTTCCTGGCTTGTAGTTGGGGAGTGCTCTAGTGCTTAAACCTGTGACCTTTCGGTTACAGGCCGGCTACTCTCACAGCTAATCCACTCTGCCGCATCATTCCTAACTGCACACAGAAGTCCCGTCCGACTGAGCAGTGCCAAGTGGGGCTGGCGAGCGCTGCCATTCTGTCAGAGCCGGCCAGTCATTAAGACTAAGGTCGGTGCGATTACAGTCAATGAGTAGAGCAGCATTAACGTGCTCATTAAGTTGCACAGTCTCACGATTCTTGCCCACAAACCAGAACAGGATGCATGGCCCTGTAAAAGTATCATCAGGACATTTACATAGAGAGCCTCCCCGCATTGGGACACAGCTACATGATAGCTCTAATAGTCCTCCCAATAACTACTGACCCACTTTGGTTAACAAGACAAAACATTTTATGGTCGGATGATTTATAATTCCTAAACAAATAAATGGCAAACATAATGTAGTAGCTGGAGTGGAGGGCGCAGACAATGTGACCCAAATACTTCATGAAAGGAGACTTTCAAGGAAAACAGTATTGAAAACACTGACTGCCAATGTGGTCCATATTTGATGAATGTTAATTATCAGTATTTATAACCCTTTATCTGCATATTTCTGTCCTGTTACTATTGGCTAGTTTCAATTTAGGATAGCTATTCCTCCTTGTTCATAACGTCTGTGTTTATGCTAACAGGGTCTTTGAGAATGTTCTCCTTGACATATAAGAAAAATGGCAATTTTGGTTATTTGATGATGAAGACATGCAGGTGAGAACGAATCCTTTAAGCTCTTTGGAGCTCAGAGAGTTGTTGCTTACATCAAAGAGCTATCTTAGCATGAAACATACTAAAAACAACACCAATTCCTTGTATGTGAAATCATACCTGGCCATTAAAGCAGATTATGATTATTATAGAAACACAGTTTAACAACATCACAGTATTCTGTATCTCTTTGCTCCAAAATTTCACTAAAGCTAAAGGATTTTTACTTTCAGGAAAATATTGAAGTCAAAATGCCTGCATCACATCAAAATAGTAAATTCAGAATGTCAAATATTCATACACATTTGCTATAATCAAAGGGTGGCGTGGTGAAGCTCTAATTGTTGCTTCTGTACCTTGAATATAGTGGAGCAATCAATGTCTTTTGTCTCCTTCAGACCCAGAGCAATGAGGGGGATGTTGGCCGTTTCCCTGTGAGCAAAACAGAAAGATATCATGATCAGTCATCATATGCTCAATGCAATACACATAAAAGGAAATATATTTGAGGTTTGCAACAAGGACAATAAGTCAGTAAATGCTGACAATACAGCAGAACTTTACATACAAACGGACAATGCAGTGCTTATCTTAATGTGATTTATGTACGCACGGACAAACAGCAAACCACTGATACAATAATAGGTCAATGCTGAACAAAAGCAGGCTCTAAGGTGTGGTGCAAGATATCAAGCAACAAGAAACTCCCTTTGACAACAGACCCAGCCTTGTTAGGGATATCACGACAATAACAATGTCAGATTATAATGAATATACATAATGTGCAGTGCCAGGATCACACCAGCGACGGCTTTGGTACCTGAGAAAATGTACATTTACATCAAATCTTTAGTGTAGCTTCATAGAGGGGAAGTCAGGATTAGACAGATGGTGCTGTAAGCAGACACTTTAGGAATTAGGATTTAAAGGTGAATGGGGCCCCCACGTCTCCTCGTGTTGTAAAGCCTCACATCTCTCTGTTGATAAATCATTGAGGAGTTGCAGCCCTGCTTCAGTAATGCTAACGAGCAGGCTCTTTACCTCCTATTATTTTTACCGACCAAAAAGCAAATAGAGTTTTTTTCTGGCTGTGTGAACCTGGAGGTCCTAGCTGCTGACAGATGGAAAGCAGGTTCAGCTTGTTATCAGAGCGGAGGAAGTACAACCTGACAGATACCTGCTGCCGATCAGACAGAGTTGGTAGAAAGAAAAAACAAAACTCCCCCTTCCGAAAGCAGGAGAGTGAGGTGTTACTAAATAAATTGCCCTTTAAAAAAACAAAAAAACAAGCTTGGGTAGCTTCTGGATTTGCTGAGCATTTTATTCTTCAAACTTCCAAAGAGGGCAACAGCAGCCCAAACTTCAGTTCCAACACGAACAAGTCCCCGTGGTGTTGTTATCCCAAACCTATTTTAAATAAGGACTCCTTCCATGAAAGGAATCAGAGATTTGGCAGAGCCTTTTCCCTGCATGCAAGACGTCAAAAGCACAGGGTTCGGAAAAACAACACCTTACACACTCATTCATCACTTGACGATAAGGCAGCATTCCTCTGGCATACTGGCTCCGTGAATCACAGAAAAGCTCATTCATCAGTAACAGGCTGCAGTGTAATCCATTAGCACTCGTAGATGAGATCGCTCTGGTCTCTTCGCTGGTTTGGCAGAGGGGAGGGGCGTTGGGTGGGGGGGGGGGCTATCTGTTCTGCAGAGAATCTGAAATGTTGAAAGCCTCTCACAAGCTCACTCCCCCCCCCACACACACACACACACACACACCTTCCCACTCACCGTGTAAGTGTCAGTGTGCATGACATGGAACAGACGACCATCGCCACAGCAGTCAAGCGAAACTCTGGTTTTAGCTACGGCCCTTAAGCCCTTTACTGAACATCAAAACTCTGCATCTAGAGTTGTTTTGTTTTGCTACACAGTAGACCGACATGTTTCTGGCTTCTTGGCCTCTTCGGCTCCCACAGGAGTTGAGTGGTGGCTTGTGTAAGTTAGCCACAGTGTGAGTCTGCTTCAAAGGAAAAGTTGCACATTTTGGAAAGTACGCTTATTTGTTTTCTTGCCCGTAGTAACATAAAAAAAACATCTTCTCGTGTCTGCCAATTAAATATGAAAGGAGAGCAAGGAGACAGGGTTGGCTTAGCTTAGCATAAAGACTGGAAGCAGTGGGGGAAACTAGCCCGGCTCTTTCCAAAGGTAGAAAAAATAAATAAATCAACCTAGCAGCACCTCTGAAACTCCCTATATCTCAGTTGTGTAATACATAAACGACATGTTATGGTTTGCAACAAATAAATGTTTTTTTTTTTTTTTTTACAGTTAATTTATTCTTATTCATTAGCATTGATCAGCAATCAAAACAAATTTAAGAAATTGTGATCATACTTTAATGTAGCGTCCGGTAGTGCTGACGTCTATCTTTTCACTCGTCAGCACTTTTGCTGTGCTGATTCAGAAAGTCTAAGTAAGTTCAGCTTGCTGTCCAGGTCAAGAACATTACGCACAGCAACCAAACAAACATTTACTACATCACAGCACGAGTAACATGTTGGTACTGTGAGTGACACTGAAGGAATATCACACTCATGAATGTGTATAGTAAGCATGTTTTTCAACAAAGTGCTAATGGATAAGAGGCGATGATAAGATTGTCAAGATACAGCAAGTGAGCAGCTGTTATTATTCTCATGGGGCGGTTGAAGTGGGTCACTAACGTCATGTGCAGCAAGCGTGCTGCACCCGTCACATATAGTGTGCTTTCTGTCGTGCATTACCTCATGCTAGAAGCAGCTGAATCTGGTCTGTGTGAGATGTAACCTCAGAGAGGGGCTATTCAGAGGACGGCGTGCATGGGAATAGCCTCGAAAAGGCGAGGAGAGTTGTTTTTGTTTCCGTGCTTAAGGCCGAGGTTGTATTTCAGGCTGAGAGGTGGAACTCTCCATTGTGCCTCTACACAATGTCGTCCCACTGAGACACCTGCTCAGACTTTCTCAACATATCCAATATTCCCACGTGCATGCTACCTGTCCGCCTGTATGTGTTGGCCTTTTGTAGATCCGCTGGTGTGAATGTGTTGACGTGACCACTTTGGACCGTGCACAAGCTCAGTCTTCTTTTAAAAACGGACAATGGTGGCCAGCTGATGGTAGTTTCCCAGCATGCCTATTGTCTATGGATGGAGCAGGTGCTTCTTTAAGAGCCTGCCAAGGAGGCTGGTGAGAGGCTGAATGTTCCCACACTCGAGCCCGTCTGAGCCCATGTGACACTTGGGACACTTGGGCCTTAAGATTGTACCGAGAGGCAGCTGTTGCATTTTGTCCACTTCCATGTAATTATGAAAATTGTTATTTAGGGTTTTAGGTCATCTGCAGATTTAATGTAGCTCATTAAAAAAAAAAACGAATAAATGTTTTTAGGATGAAAAGAAACAGCCTGATAGTAGCAGCTTGGTGCTTTGGAAAAAAAACACATCCGTCAATGATCCTCAGAACTGGTACCATAGTTACCACCATACAACAACCCATTACCCACAATCCTCCACGATCTCCTTCCCTTTCTCTTCACTCTGTTGTGATTTGTTGTCATGGGCAACATAGCATCCTCTACAGAAGTGTGTTGTGGTTTGTGTACGAATGGTAATCAATATAGGCATCATACATGTTTTTTTATAGTGTGTGGATCACACATGCTTGAGGTGTATATGTATATGCATTTTGGTATTTCCTCATGTGCGCCTCTATGAATGGGTAGTGCAGGTTTAGTCTTAATAGCATGTGTATAGTGCATTTGTTCACTCGTGTGCGTGTGCGCGCGCCTGGGCAGATGGTTCATGGCGGTCTCAAGTGTTCTCAATAAGAAGAGCCACCTGGAAGCAGAAATGCTTCAATCGAGAGCCTTTAAATCATCAGAAATCCTGTTAACAACACTGTCTCATGACTTTATATTTGAAAGTGTTATGTCCGTGATGGAAATCCATTATCGCCTTTATTATCTCTAAAATTGAGCTCCCGCCACTGTAGTGTTTGCGTTCAGTCAACCAAGTGCGGTCCTTCACGAGGCACCATAGTTTAAGGGTGCAATGTGTAAGATCTGGACAGAATTTCCATTTAAAACATTTAATGAATGAATTAACGCCACCAACAGAACGTGAAGAGGTTGCAGTGTTGACTTAATGTCAAAGACATCTATGTATTGTGCTGCAGAGATATCTACTGAGATCAGACGTCTCACTGAGTAGCCCCAGCCTGTCCTGTCATGTAATACCACCTGTACCTCAGGAGGCGATAGTGAGTCACCCTCGTGTCCATTTTCAGCAGTAGGTCAAATATTGCATGTTCTTGCCTTGCTGTTAGTTAGTAGTTACCCCTTTTTTTTTTTAAATAACTGTTGACTGTATCCTCATAGCATACATACTGTATTGTCATCCACAGCGCATAAACTTGGCTCGTCTTTGAATAAAGAAAACACCAGAAGCTATCACTGTCACTCACGCCAATACACACTATGATCAGACCGACTGAGAGAAGCTTTGAATCAGACACTTGTCTCAGTTTGCATGCAAATTCAGCTCATAGTTTCCTTGTTGCCGCGTGCATTGTATCACAAAAACCAGCCGGTCCAGTTCAACAACAATAAACTCATGCACTTTGTCTTTATGTATTTCAACAGGCCTCCTCCTTCCACCATATACCAATCTTCTCTGCTTCTCTGTCATCGAGTGTCTTTCACCTGGAAGAATTCATGATGACTTAACCACAGAGTATCAGAGCCAGATCAGTCTCTTGTTGGCTGTCAGTCAACACTCTGTGTCTGTGTTATTCTTCTTCTGTATGCATCCTGGTCTGAGATTCAGATCTGCAGATTATTTGTAAACTGGGATTACTTTGACAAATCCTCACTTCTTTGGAAATTAGAATTAGATTTTGTTTCACATTAAGGTTTAATATTGTTGGGTCAATGGTGTCCTTATGTGAAGAGAGCACTGGTGCATAGGTCACAGGTGTCAACCCTGGAAAGCTCTGGCTGCTATGCATGTATTTAACATGCAATCTATTTAATAGCCTCATCACAGGGTGTCAGCATGAAAGTAATAACTTTTTAATTGATCTAATATGCAAGTAATTACATTGTATTGCCTGCGGATGCATTGCTACTGGCGGAACAAACCCGCATGTCATTTTTATTGGTGATTTTAAACCAGCAGCGCAGAATAGCTATGTTTTGTATTTTATCTTCATTTCACTAATGCCCTGAACAAGCCTGTATGGCAGGTGTCGACATTTCTTCCTTTTTATGGAGATGTTCGTCACTTAGAAGTAGCTCACATATTGCACCAGCGGTGGCCGTAGTGGAATCAGTAGTAGCAAAAGAGGGAGCAGAAACACTTGGACTTACTGGGTGTCCTGGTACACCTCCACTGAGCTGTTGAGTCCCTCCAGCTGTCCCATCAGCAGCTGCAGGTTGGAGTTAACGTAGCTCAACTCCAGCAGAACCATCTCTTTCACCTTGTTGTTGGACGTAGCCCTACAGATTGGAGTGAAACAAAAAATTAAAAGACGCAAAAGGGTCACGAAATGTTTGAAATAAAAAAGAAGAAAAGAATTGTCAGCCATGTTATTATCCACTCTGACGAAGCCAAACGTTCCTGCAGCTGATTATTAAAACAAGCTTGCCTCCCCCGCTATTCTGGACCACAGACCTGCGTCACTGTGCCCTGCTGTGCACTTGATTTACCCTCCAGCACACAGCAGCTTTACCAAGATCTATGAATCACAGTTGCGATCCCTGTGTAGTACAAATGCAATGTGATCGCACAACTTGGAGAGGTCGGAGGTCAGAGGTCCACCACATTTCAATATTATTTGTTGTACATTTATGTAAACAAAAGGTTCATCATGTACACGTGTATGAATACTGTACGTTATTTATGTTGAGGTGGGTAAAGACTAGCGCATTACACTGACTGTGTGTGTGTGTGTGCGCACAAGGGGTTAGGGCTCACTGCACCGCAGAGATAAGGTTGTAATAATATGCGTGTGTGTTAGTATACAAAGACAAAGTGGTTGGATCCTTTGTAAAGCAGAATTTATCATGCATTGTCCGTTTGTGATGCATCCATAGTGATACGAGGTCACACACACACACACACACACACACACACACACACACACACACACACACACACACACACACACACACACACACACACACACACACACACACACACACACACACACACACACACACACACACACGGTTTCACTTTATCCTTATCTGTGTTTTACAGTGAATCCTAAAACATTCGTAACTAAAGGAAGACATCCACACGCACACACACCAACCCCAAACTCGTTCTAGAGATGTTTACTGTCTGTCTGCCTGTCAGCTGGTCTCTCTCTCTCTACCCTGTAATTACAGAGGAAGTGATCTTTTAACAAGAATGGTGAGCTGTGAAGAAGCACTGGCAGGCAGGAGTTTAAAGGTAATCAGTTAAGCTAAAAGTGAAACAGACAAACTAGGTTTCTGCTAACGTTTAGTCTTTAATGGCTGATTTTATTCTTTTTTTCCATGGCTCTCTTTGTTTTGGCATGTTTGCCATTGACATTTTCAGAGACAGAGACTGGAAATGGGGGATTTTCAAAGTTAGCAAAGTTTGTGACACATGGATCATTTGGCCTAAGCACTAACAAACCATTAGTACTATGATATCTAGGGAAAAAGTTGTTATGACCGTAAATGACCCAAACTCTGTTAAACAAAATAACGCAACCTTTCATTAAAATGGAGCACGCATCAAAACGTTTTAGGGAATCAATGGAGTCTTCTTTAAATCTGGTTCACTCTGCACTTTGGTCTCGATTCATTGGAACATAACCAGGAGGTCAACCCCGGCTTAGCATCACTTCCTTTTGGCCTGCTGAAGGGATTTTGAGGAGGTCTGGCCTGGGGAAGCCATCAGGATGGAGGAGGTGGAGGTGCTGTGGTTTGGGCAGAATAGATGCCAGCTCGCCAACCCAGAGGCTGTTATTAATATCTAATTTAATATCTAATATCGTCCCGCAGAGCGTGGGAACGAGACTGTAAACCAGCAAGTGTGGTTACACTGAAGTCCCCCCCGTCCTCTTTCCTGGAAGGACTGTTTTTATATGTTTTTGGCAGATTGACAGTATGTTGCGTTTTTCCTCAAAGCTTTTCATCAGAAGACGGATATCCGGTTCTGATGATGATGATTGGCGTTGACAGAGATAATTACGATGTATTACATATCAAGCTTTAAAAGGGCAGTCCACCGCTGTGACACATGAAGTTCAGTTTACTTATAATGAGGAGCTGTTGTATCGTCTTCTGTGACTCTGAGGGAAATTTCTAAAGTTTGAAAAACAGCTAAACCATGAACTCTCAAACCCAAGTCAGAGGAGGTTAAGGAGAGAGAACTGGTCTGACTAGAATGACTCCACCTGTTGCTGATAGAGAGAGGAATGCAGAACAAAATAAAAAGGTGGAAAAAGATTGACGGCACCAAATGAGAAAAAGGCACACACACACACACACACACACACACACACACACACACACACACACACACACACACACACACACACACACACACACACACACACACACACACACACACACACACACACACACACACACACACACACACACACACACACACACACACACACACACACACACACACACACACACACACACACACACACACACACACACACACACACACACACACACACACACACACACAGATTTAGATTCTTCATAGGTCATAATGACCCAAACTAAACTCTCTTAATAACATCTTTTTATGCTGTTTTTTTTGTAATATTTTTTCTTTTAAAGTTTGTTATTTGATGCAAATCTGTTTTTGACATGACAAGCCAGGTGGATGGTGTAAATAGGTAGGAGAACCACAGAAACCCTGTTATCCACACACAGATGGAAGATCACAGGTACAGTCAGACTGCAAATGACCATAAATTAAAAAAGAGCTTAGTGCATACCTGAAACTAAAAAATGCATCCAGACTATTCCCTGTGCTGCAGCTGGGCTAGTAAAGACGCACACACACACAGAGAGAGTCCATTTGCCCCTGGCCTTGGCTGGGCAGACGATGTGAAGCACTAGAGGAATGTGGAGGCCTCTGAGGCTGACAGTAGGCTTAGACAGACCTAATGGACACATCCACATATACAAGCACACACACACACACACACACAGCAGTATCCTCCCTGACCAGACTTATCTTAACACAAACGGAAAGAGAGTTGATCCGAGAATCCCAGTGGGGGAAGTTGAGGCTCCACTCTGTCGGAGAAAAGGTGCACCGCTGTACCTTTTTGTTTCTCCAGACTCGGTGCCTCAGAAGATACCACAGGACCTGTTTATTAATAGCAGGCCCTTACAGTTCACTAACCTTTTCTGTGGGGGACGTTATCCTTTTGCCAAATTCCACACAGAACAGAAGGTGGACACAGTAACAAAAAGAGCTGTATATCTTAATGCAATCCAATACAGTGAGCCTGCAATAATAAACACTACTTTTATGAAGCTTATAATATTCCATTTCTGGAATCGCTTTATTCAACTCTGGGCGGTTTTTCCCCTGTAGATCATCTACAATTCACTAAAATGTCATAATAAGATGACTCTAGAGTTTTTCTATCTCCTAATTTTGTCTCACCAGGCAGCAAGCTGTTGACAGACCTTTTGTCCAGTACAGCAGGTTGGGTGGTTTTACATTGAAAACACGTTCAGGGAAGACCCAGATTGGATATATAAAATATAGAAAATGCACTGTCCTTCTCTCTTACCCTCAGCAATTTAAAATAGAAAAAAAATTCTCGAGCTCCAAAAATGTACTCCTCAGATATGATGGCCTTACATTTAAATACTAACAATAAAACAATGATGAACCAAAATGTCAGCTAAGAAACTGAAGCCTCTGTCTGCAGTTTACACAGGCCAGGCCAAGCACTGACCTTTTTGGAAGATAAAAAAAAAAAAAAAAATTATTTGTCAAAACGAGACTAATTACAGGACAAGTTAAAAAAAAAAAAACTATTTCTGATGTCACCTATGTTTTATAGCCCGTCTGAAGCATTTGCCATGAAGGCCACAGAAGATAATAACAAACGTAATAGAGGGAAGGTTGAACTCTTGTGCACACAGCACAGCTGTTTACGTGCAATGGAAGGCCCTTAAGCATACAGTACAAACTGTGTAAACATGTAGGACTTCTCCACTGGTGGAGCGGAGCTCCAGCCTGGCTTGAAGCTTTCTTTACAGTAAAAATATCAGAAAATAATCCTAGATTTAATTTGACAAGTGACACCATGACATATTCCTGAAAAGACACAGGGATTCTGAAAGATAGCCTTTTGTAAGGAGAAGCCCCACAGCCAGACTAAGTAAAGGTCACTAAACTTCCTAATTTGTCTCTGCTGCATTGTACCTGCTGAGATTATGCCATTCAATGCTACAAGAACAAGTATTTCCGCAGGAAGAAGACATTTCTTCATGTATTTTTAAAATGGAGACATATATTATTCTGAGGTTTCTTCTAAACCACGTATGACAATAGCTATTTGTTTTCTGCTCCTCTTCAAGACTGTTACCTATTAGTTTCTGTTGTCTTAAGTCTCACCAAGAATTCATGACAACGGATGAGAGAACAATGAATGTGATGAAGCCAGTCTGTCTCAACATCAACAGTCCACCTGGAGTTCACATACAGCACATAACCGACTAGCAATACAGACAGATGAATGACACATCTGAACACAGAGAGAACCTTAAGAAACAGCTGGCTTTCACAACAAATGCCTAACTGAGTCCAAACCATCCTACACTTTCCACTAGAATAATCCACATTGTAGGGAGTCGACACATTAAGCAGACACAAATGTACAGTATGCATGCGGGTGTTTAGTTCTTACTTCAGCAGGTTCTCAGCTCCGGCCCTCATCCTCATCTGTTTGATGATTTGCTGGTTCAGAGTGGCTCGCTGATTCTGCAGTTTGCTTCGTCCGGTCTGGGCGAACGGGTTACAACCCTGAGAAAAGGAGATGCAGGAACAAACATGTCAGCAGAAGATTATATCTTGTGTTAAAAGTGGGAAAACAAAAACTGCATTTGCATCAAGAAAAATTTGCACTCCGCAATATTTACGCTTATTCAATCTTAAAATAGATCCTTTATTTCCTTCAAGTCATTCAGAATCTGTTCTACTTTAACCTATATTCATTTATATCAGGTCAGTTTGTTAAATCAGAATATATCACGATATCAGTCGGGGACTAAACTGACCAGGTTCACAGGTTTGTTCTTAAAACTTTCACCCAGAAACGTCAATTCCCTCCCACAGAGCTGGCAAGATATTATTATTTTATCAAAGTACTAAATTGCTAGACAGCATTTTCTCTGAACGTTCCTCTGATGTCAACATTTTTTGTACATTTGGCTTTCTTCCCTGAAGTAACGGTAAAAATTTACCTAAACTGGGTGTGGAGGGAGCTGCACCGTGTTGTACTGTGCTCAGCTCAAACACATGCTCCGACTCTGTGTTTACACTCGGCCAGTGTGTGGCTGAACTGTCTGCCTTTGTCCCTATCACAACCACAAGTGTCCCAGCCTCACGAAGTCAACAGGCTGTCACTCATACCAGCGCAGATAAACGGCCCTTAGACATTCATACTGGCTGACTCACAGCAGAGCAGCATGACGCTCAGAAACCAGTCGGCTCAGTAAAACCTGTTAGTTTACAGTCCTCAACTTGGGACACATGGGATTGTTTTTATTCATTAAAGTCAGTCAGCGCAGTTGTGTTCTTCACCTGTCCCAGCTTGTACATGTACATCTGAGTCATGTTGCTGATGCTCTCATCCAAAGAGACATCCTGTAAGATGAGTAAGCAGTGACGGTGTCCTTCCCAAATACAAATTTCAACACGTCAGGTCCAATGGGTCACCTTTGACATTCCATTTCCTCTATAATCACTCCACTGCATTCACCCGGGTGTTCCTGCCCAAACACTGCAGTGACCTGAGAGTGTAATGATTAACCATTTACACAAATGAGCGCCTCCTTAATTACACAATGTAGCTATTCTTAGAATGACAGCAGGTCGAGGCCGTGGGCATATGCGACTGGAGAGGGCATGGACTTATGTCAGTATGTTGTGACGTCAGTCATTACATCCAAACTGAGGCGCATGTTTGAGTAAAGAACAAGGGAGTGGCTCGTGGTTGATAGTAACCATAGCAGTATGTTCTGTTTCCATTTCAAATAAGTAGCACATAGTGAAACTTCAACCCATGCTGGCATTCCTAAGTGATTACACTGACACTGACGTAGCAACACGACTCTAATCAGCTGATCGGTGAGCATTACATCGTGTCTCATCATCAAGAAGTACAGATGGTCCGATACCACAACTTCTGCTTAGAGACATTAGGACTTTTGTGTTTCCGATTGTCTTGGACATTGTTTGACAGTGCCAACTTGATGATCTCCAGCTTATCTGTCTGCCTTAATGCTTGGGGGGAAAAAAGTCATACAGCTCAACATTAAATCAAGTGACACATGGAAGGGAGCCCTTAGCTAACCCACTGGACCACTCAGGGAATTGAACCCCTCCTACTCTCTGGCAAACTCAAACAGTACAGACTTTCTCCGCGAGCGCACAAAATACTTCATTACAGCAAAACACAAAGACGGTCCTGTCCGTTATCATATCCATCAAACAGCCAATCATTTGGCTGTTGTATAACCGAGGCTTCGTAAATAACATGTAGAGCTTCATGGTTCATGGGACAGTTGGTCGGATGGACTTACAGAATGTGTTCAGTACCTCAATATTCACGCCTCATCACGATGAGGTGAACGTCAAGCTGAATTCATGTATGTTCCCTAATTGACATTGAATCTACTCCAATTACCGAGGGGACGCTTTGACAGCTCACTCAAAAGGGGGTGTGCTTCATTCAATCTGGAGAAAGACATCTATATATTCAGAGAAGTACGGTGAAAGACAATATTCGATCGCAGCTGAATCTCTCATTTGTCTTTTTCCAATACAAACCCTGCTAAGAGAATACAAATGTGTTTCCAAGCTGAGGGAGCTAGTCTGGTTTCTGAAACCAGGACACATGTTGTCAATTTGTGTCTGTGGTCTGGCTGAAGGACGGCCTCGGGCCAGATGCTACGTCAATGCTCTCGTTGGCCGCGGAGGACAAGGAGGAGAATCATGCCGATTCGGCTTTTTGCCCTGCCATCTTTCCACCCAGCATCCGTCCAGTCGGAGCTCAGCCCACTGGTGAGGTGAAACCGTGGACGGCAGCCCTGAACCACAACAGCTCCCCGGAGCTTCAGTGAGGCCTTGTAAATCATTAAACTCATTTTCGCCCAAGAGGAGGAGGGTACACAGGAAAAATGGAAGCAAAGATCGTCTTGGCTCCACTTGCTTAAATTTTGACCAAAAAGTTTCCAAATTGCAAATCCCTTTAACATGACAGAATGAGAACGCAGAACTCATTGCGTTGTGGTTTCTGCTAATGTGCAAGAGCTTTTTTTTTTGTTTTACTGAGAAGGGTTTCTGCAATGAGTACAAAGACTCAAGAGTGTTCAACACTTGGAAATACAGAAGACGAAGTAAATGTAGAGAGGGATGGACACCTGATGAGACAGGATCTACAATGTGAGTTACAGTAATAAAGGATGTGATTGAGGTGTTAGGCTCTACGCTCTACCATCATGTCTAATGGCAGAGCCAGACCCTGGCTCCCACTGACTTTTTTTTATAGACACAGGAAGTGCAGCACAGAGCCTAAATCCAGACAGCGTTCAGAGGGGGATTCGGGGGGACTGAAAGACACAAAGGCCCTGTTCAGATGCCCATCCAAACAAGCTCGTCTATGAAAACCCTTTGCCGCATGGCAGACCGGGAGCTCGGTAAAAACGCATTAGATAATCACTCAACCACTGCCAAGAGCTTTTCCCATAGCCTCAAACTAGACAAACTCACAGCTCTTGGAAATGTTACAGTCGCAGCTACGTGAAACTTAAAACTGGTTGGAGAGGTTTCTGTGCTGGTCCCGGAGCATTACATGTTAATTACTAGATAATGATAGCTCAGCAGCATACTCATTTACATGATGAAAAGGCATCAACTTCAACACAAACACCGGCAGGGAAAACACTTCTCTTATCTGATCAATTTAGATAACCTGGCACTAACATGTACATTTAATCATTTAGCTGATGCTGAAGCTGTAAGATACAGTTAATCAATAAAAAAGGTCAAAGGTCGGGGCTTTAGTGGCCTTACAATGTTCCCTTAAAACACAGCAGCTATTTGTTGTGATTACCTAAGGGCGGGAGGCTAATCTGACCTTAGTTTAGCAGGCGTCTCATCAAAGCTTTTTATCTCACACACAACACTTCCTGTTAAATGTCAATCACCATCACACCTGTCAATCTGATGATGGTGATTATGGGATGTTTGGTCACTGACCTCATAGTCTCTGTTACTATCAGTAACTGCAGGAGATACAGCTATTCTTTGAGTAAAACACACATACACACACACACACACACTGACAGCTGAAGCTGACAGTGCTGAGGTTTCTGCTGCTGTTGGTGACACATCAGGAGCTGCAGCATTTGTTGTGCTACATTTGAGACTATACCGTTTCTAAAAATAAAATGACAAAAAGTTGAAGTTTTCTCCATGTGGTGATTTATATACACCTTTGATTAATTTAATTAATTATTGTGTCGAAGCCATTAGCAAAACATAGCTTCTCTCGTCAGTTACCGTCACTTAGGTCTAGGACTATGCTAACGTCCTGTGGTCCGATAGCATAACGACAGGTTACGTTAGTTAATGGCGTGTAAAAGTGACGTTAAAATTGGGCTAATATCTGGTGAAGACTGCTTCGTCCCCTTTTGCATGCTAGCAATGCACCGAGACAGTCACCGAAAATACGAAACATTTAAAAAGCTCCAGTCAAGCCGTAAACATGTCACAAACAGTAAGCTAACAGCAAGCTAAAGTCATTTTTCCCCACTTTCAACGCTTAAAATGTGCTCCTTGTCAGCGTCACGTTACGTGACGTAAACGGATATATACCGCGAGCTGTGCATGTTGTTACCACAGAGACGACAAACAAAACTCACCTTTCTGAAATGACTGCTGTTTCCTCTGCCTTCTTTGATGCCGTTTGGTAAAAGAGTGTCCGTCATGCTGAAGGCTCGGACTCTGAGACTCTCAGAGGAAAAACAAGCGAATAAAAAGTGTATTGAAACCAGACCGCTGCCGTTCAACAGGTGGTGTCCTCTGTCCTCCAACAATGTGTCTGCTCTCACTCGACTCCACCCGGGACTTTTCCTTCAGAAACCAGAAACTCCGCCCAAATGGAAAAAAAGGAAAGGTTGAGACTGGGTGGTGCGTTAAACCCCATAAAACGTCACCGGACGGTACCTGTTTTATTCAGGTTTTAGGCAACATCAAGCTACCACCTTGTTGTTTACGATTACATATTTCATATATAGCCTACATTTTTACCTCAGTTTTGCACCATTTGTTGAGCCGGCTAGACCTTATAATAGTGAGTAAATCACTGTTGGTTGAACTGTGTTTACATTTTGTATTTCCTGTTTGAAACAATTTTGAAAGTTAAAAACAAGAAACACACAAGTGAGACAGAAAGTCCAGTCCATACCGAGATAATATCCTAATTTTAGCCTACAGAATAATAATTATTAGGGTTTATCTAAAGCTATTAAAACAATAATCACCTAAATGTCCTCCACCAGTCCGGCTAACGGAAGTTGCAGTAAAATAATGTAGGGGAAAGCGCTGTCGGATGGGACACTTTTGTATTGACACCAAATACTCTTCCATTATTCACAGACTAAATGAACAGCAATGGAAATATTGTTAATTTTGTTAAATGTACTGAGCTACGGAATTTGGCAATAACAGGGTTTCTGACTTGCTGCCACTTGAGTAAACACGAGTCTAGAGGTAACACTTGCATCAACTGGCAACAATTATGTTTTGGTAAGTGGCATCATTTTAAAACAGTATGGTAGAAGAACACAAAATAGCCAAAAATGTACTTACAGACTCACACATTTCAATACTGTGAATAAAATGTGAATGGAACAGTCAGAAGGTCTCCACTTTGAGGCTGAAAGAGAAAGGTGTGTGGCTGAGTATGAGCATTATGAATGGCATGGGCATAGTTGCTTTCTAACTTGCTAAAAAGCCACTGTCCCCCTGTTCCAATTGATCCCACTCTCCCCTAAGTGAGAGTTGAATGTTCTAAATCCACATTGATCTTTTTTTATTTCATGATCGTGATATTTAACAGCACTCTTCAGTGAAGAGCAAGTGTTTTCCCTCTGCAGACACACACTGACAAGACCATGCATGTCTCACATATGTGTGGAGAAAGGCAGATGGTCTGAAAGGTACTGACATAAACTGATCAGTACAAACACTATAAAAAAAAGTAATACAAATGTTGGCCTACAACGCATGTGATCTTTAAACTGTGCTTTTAATTGCTTGTGTCTGAGGTGAAACAAGAGGAGCCGTCTGCTCGCGTTTGGTTGGTTTTGTAGTTAGAAAGCAGGTTAAGAGGTTGTAAATACTGTCAGGAAAGGATTATTGATAACAACTACACAGAGTTGAAGCCAGACGAACGAGGGTGTTGCTGCTGTGGCAGTAAACTAGGCCACGGCTATTCCTCACCTCATTTAACATGTGTGGCTGAATGATTTTCTTTCCATTTTAATCCTTAATGTTAGAGCACATTCTGTGGCTTTTTCACTTGGGCTTTTCAACAACAATTTTTTTTACAATATTACAAGTTCATATTAAAATGAATAATGGATAAGCAGTTCATTGAAGCACTCATATCAGTTTGCCAATATACCACACAGTAAGTCAGTGAAGCACCATGTCAGTTAAAGGAACAAGGTGAAGGATTACGAATGTTTTAAAAGGTCAATAGAGACATTAACATTTGTTCAATTATCAGTTTATATTCCTGTACAGAGAACAATGTTTCACAGAAGAAGATAAGACTGGAGATGGAAGTTTAAAATGTAACTGACCATTCACTTTTCTTAGGTGTTACACTTTTCCACAGTACTGAGCCAGAATGATGTCACAACCCTGTTCAAACCGGTCCAGCTGGTTATGTTGGTGACCAGCTCACTAAGTCAAGTGTGTCCTTCAGTTTCAGTCAGACGGAATGTTTTTTTGTCTTTGAACAAGAAAGGAGTGCCAGTTTTTATCAGTCATAACTATTTGTTAGTCAGCACATTAACAGTCTGAAAAAAGAGCATCAACACAAGATTTGTTGCTTTTTATGTTTAGTTAAATGGTGACAAATCAACCACCGGTATCACTGCCTACTTCTGACATCACTACAGAGGTCTGGACTTTGGTTACAAAAATATTTTGAAAAATTAACTTCTGTCCTGTCCTCTAGTACAATTGCTGATACAATTGGATGGACGGAAAATGAACTTCTGAAATGTGAGGATATGTTACATCACTAATGTTGTACTACACAACATGAACCACTAGGTGGGGGTAGAGGTCAATATTTAAGCATTGACATTATCCATATATTCTTCTATCCTTTTTGTTACTCACTGGGTGATTTGCTTTCCTCCTTTAGTTTTCTGTAGTAGTAGTTTGTTTTCTTCGAATAATTCAACTAAATTCCACATTACTGTCACCAGCACACATTTATGAATTGTTTGATAGGCTGGCTCACCCTTTATGGTGGCTGTGTTTTATTGTTTGTTCACTTCAAGAAGTCCAAGCTCTCTTTAAATATAAGTGAAATTCGTTTTTTGGACATTTTTTACAACTAATGGCCCATTTCCGCTTAGATGTGCCTGTAAGACAGTTAATACTAGGGCCCTGGAACTGCCACCCCAACATCAAATGATTGACAATGTTATTCACATGTGTGTCAAATGTGGCCTGAGTCTATCTGAGAAAAGTCTATACCTTCCCACGTCACGTATAGGCCTTTTATCATAGCACATGTTTTGCTCATCTGAGCAGGAAAAGCATGTGTCACTAATAATGGTGGCTCCTTTCGATTTAAAGGTCTGTCACGGGGTAAACCCGTGGCCTGAAAAGTAAGATGCACACACACTAGCTGCATAGCTGCTTCCATTAGTGATTCAATTAAGCCAGCCTGGAGGTGTCTGTGTTGTTGTAGCATGATTTCGCAGCCCTAAACGGACATAATAATTAAAAAAAATGTAATACTGTTATCTCAAGACAACATGATAATGAACTTGAGAAAACAAAAGGCAACTATCTCTTATTACCTATAATGTTCGGGTCAAATCAGCCGACGGTGAAAGCATGCAAACGGCCCAGATCAAGCTGACGGTGACGGAATTGGCGAAGTCAGCAGAAGGATACACACGAGACTCTGAGTGACTATGTCAGGTTTTAAAAGTAAGGTGTTAACGAGGGTGTGTACAAAATACATACACGGAAATAACATTAACTGCATCATTTTAAGAAGAAGTATAAAACGTGTTGCCTGTGGCCTTTATAAATGAAAAAGAAAATACCACAAATTGTGAGGGAAATGTCTTTATTATTTATTCTGATATTTGTGTTGCTTGAAAAGTAATTTCTGACAATGATTGACACATTTGAGTTCAAGGCATCTCTGACTACATACAGACACAAAATCAAGCATTTTTCCTGTATCATTTAAGAGATTTACCAAAGTAAAAGTCACACATTTCCATATCTTCCAGTGTCCCCCATGGGACTTTATTTTAGAAACAATATGTACGTATGGTCAACAGCAAAGGTAGTCAAAAAAACATTTTTGTTCCCATTTGAATTGTGGCTTGAATTACACATATAGTGTTTGTCAATTTGAAAGTCAAACTTTGCAAGTCAAGAAAGGTTAAGTATTTTCAGAACAATGGGAGTTTGGCTGTTGGGCCGTTGGACAAACGCACTTTCTGTTATTGGGGTTTCACAGTAAGGGGTCTTCAGAACAGTGGCATGGCACCGGTGGGTTTTAAGAGCACAAAGAGAGGTGTGTAAAATACACCGTTTGATTTCAGTGATTGATGCACATAAAGTCCGGGGATATTAATTGCATTTTTACCGTACTTGGATCCTGGACCAAGTATTGTCTAGACGTTTTTTGCATATTTGCCTCCTGTCCTGCATTTAACCATCACCTGGTCAACACTTTAATCTCTTGCACTTTGATTAACTTGTCCTGTTCAATGTGAGTCTACACTAAAGCTTTGAGAGCGTATGCGCCCACATGACCATGGAAGCCAAGATCCTAATGACATTCCACGTAATGTCAGGAGGGCATGTCAAGTCAACGCCTGCCCTTGCATAAGCTGCTTATGTGAATTAACCCAGCAGGCCCTGGCAGTTATGGCTGTAAAACCATATTTTCTTTATAATCACAGAACACGGCTTGGTGGAGAAAAACAGCTTTCTATTTACAACATATTTCACAGTGAACATGGGCAGTCCACACTCTTCATCTACACCATCACGAGTCTGAGTATCTGTTTTCTTCCTGAAAAAAGACAATCCTGTATGAAAGGATATTGATTTTGATTGAAGGATGAATACTTTAAAAGAGTTGTTCATGCAAACAGACACAATTAAAAGGTGCTGAATACTGATGTCAATGCTCAGCTATCATCATTCCAAAAAATGTAACTGTCGGCCCTCAGGGACCCACATTAGTAAAACCATATAGAGGTCCCTGCCTGTTAAAGAGTACGGTGAATTGAGGGTGCTTTGCCTTTCCGCTCATTTCTCTTCGCCTCACAACGAAGCACAAAGCCGATTGTAAGTGAGCTGCTTCCCGGCTGCTTTTCTAAAAGGCAGAGGGGGCACTGCAGTGAACAACGGGCCCCGGCGTTCAACCCCTGGCCCAACAGGAAGTGCTGTAGGGTTGCTATGCAGCTCTGCTCCCCAGCCGCAAGAACTCTGGCTTCCCTGTTAACAAATGGTGTGCGATGCGGGCAGTATAGCAAACCATTTGAGCAGGCACTCCATAAGCTCTACAGTAAGAATAGATCAAGGGCGGGATGAGAGAGAGTGATAGTTTATCCTTGGCTGCAAAGTGGTGTTGGGTTCATGGGCTCTTCTCCTTTCTTTCTCTTTTGTTCCCTCTTTCCCCAATCGTCCTTTTTTGCTTCCCTTCACCACTCCCTCTCTACTCGTCTCTGTCGCTCCTTTCATTTCTCCATGCCTTTCCTACCTTGGCGGCTCTCTTCTTGCTTCCTTCTTTTCCTTGCAAATGCCTGTCTCCTCTTCCATCATTGTTTTATTTATTGTTTCCTCTTTCTCGCCATTGCCGCTTCTGAAACTTTATACATACATACTAGTCATGTCTACATGCTGAAATCCCACACTGGGATGTGGAATTGCTATTAGCTCCTGATTATTATTATATTTTATATCCTGAAACTACCAATTTGTGCACTGAAATAAATAGTGTGAAGTAGAGAGGTAAAGGTATGCTGAATAATGTAGTGCAAAATAAACAGAAAATAATTGTCAGGTGGACAACTGGTAACCTAAACGGACAAGTTGGAAACCCAAGCTTCGGGGTGCTTTTTGCTCCTGTCACATTTTTCTCTCTGTGGCCTTGATTTTCACTGCAATACATAAGTGCTGGACCTCTATGGAAACAGCACAACCATGGCTAGAAGTAGAGATAACAAAAATATGTATTTTGTGTAGTACAGTGTAACAAAATTACAATGCCATGAATCATAAAAAATAAAAATAAAAAAAAGTTGAATTTCTTTGATCATTTATATTACAGAAATTGGAAAACATCGGAATCTTTACATACAACTTGTTTCCAAGTTGCCACAAGTGATGGGAAAAAGGAGGCTCTGCATGCTACATTCACTGAGCTATTCACATTGTTACAACCTCTACTTCTACAACATCTGTCCTCTCCTCAATGCAATGTGTTCAACTGCCTGCAGTTCAGTCGAAGCTTCACAGAAGTTTTGTCACGTGACTGTTGGTCTCAGGTGAGTCAATCACGACTTAGTTGCGCTGAGGAGCGCAGAATTTAATGTTTTTTACAGGATCTGGTTACTTTAAATGGTTTATTTGGGATGGTATTATAAATGAGACATGTAGCACAACATTAAAATCTATTCATATTCTCCATAAACAAGCTCTAAAAAGACTTGATAAAAAAACCAAAAGTCACCATCACTGCAATATCCTCATTAAACAGCATATCTTGAGTTGGGAGAACCTCATTAAATTCACTGATGTGTGTCTGGTTTTTTAAATGTTACATGGTATGGCCCCGCCTCCACTTAGTGATTTTATTAAACAAAGCACTCAAAGCAGCAGACAGACTAGATCTGCTTCAAGAGGTGATTGTGTCATTTCACATAGGTCAAGCTCTTTTAGCAAATCTACATTCTCTGTGAAGGCAGCACACTCATGGTTAATGGTCACGTGATGTCCGTTTTCGAAGAAATATGAATAATTGTATTGACATATTAAATTTCCATTGAGATATGTATGACTTTATATAGTGACTTTGCGTTTGTAAACTATACTCTTACTCTCTGGAAACAATATTTAGTTATATCTAAGACATAAATAACTTCTGATCCTGTTTTGAATTCAACTGTTTTTCAAAATTCTATACATTTTTTTTTTAAAGCAATTATTTAGTCAGCTGATAAAAGTAGCTCCTTGAAGTAAAAAAAACCTAAAGATACCTATCACTGCCTGAAGGCCACCATAGTTCTCCAACACACGTGTTGCTTGCAATCTGCAGCCTCACCACTAGATGCCACTAAATCTCACACACTGTTCCTTTAAGAGAATGCTCTAGTGATTGATGCTTTGGTGCAGCCTTTTCCTGAGATACCTGGATGAACTGTATTAATTTGTTGCAGGGATAACATATATATGTTATGCTTTTGTTGCAGTTGCAGTGGCATGGTGAGTGTGGTTGTTGTTGGCTTTCATCTCACCACTGTACGCGGTGAAACACCATGCACCGTAGATGACAGCAAAATGCAAGACACTCTCCCACTGAGCTGTAATAAAATAAGTGCACATGAATTAGGTAAATAACATAAATAAACACAGTCTCATACTGCGTTTTGCTGTTGTTTATGGTGTGTGGTGCATCGCTGCGAGTGGGGCTCAGCCCATGCTCACACACACGTGAGAGAGTTGACGGCGGCTGCACTGCTTTGCTGTGCATGAAAGCTTCGCTAGTAAAACCACCTGTATGACAGCTGACGTAAAACAAAGTGGGATGTCATCCATTGGTTTGTGGACCAATTTTTGTGAAGTCTTAAGTTCGGCATTTTGGCCATCGCCATCTTGGATTTTGGTCTTCGCCATCTTGTTTTTGTTAAACCAGAACGGACGTGACCATATTTGGACTGCGGAGGAGTGACGTAGGGACGCCATATACGACTCTGGTCGGGTGCCAACCTGTCAATCACAAGGTAGCTCCACCCTAAAGCATACCCTGCTTTATGGTCTATTTTATTCTAATTGGAACCTTGATTTAAATGAATATCATGCTGTATTTAAGAAGACTTGAAACTACCGATTGAGACCATAAATGCATGTTTACAATGTTTACTGAGGTAATAAATCAAGTAAGAAGTAGAGTCATTTTCTCATGGACTTTTATACAATCAGACTTCCTTTTGCAACTAGAGAAGTCGCCCCCTGCTGGCCATTAGAAAGAATGCAAGCTTAAGGCACTTCCGTATTGGATTCACTTTTCAGAACCGGAGGTTGGCGCCTGCTCAACACACAGGATTTACAGGTGCACTCAATGAACCATTAAGCACAATAGCATATCAACAAAATACACCGTTCTTAAAGTCCTATTCATGTAGATAAACTGAGGGGGTTAAACAATCACTTAAAATATCTGTATCACGTAACATTTCTTTCTTTTGACATCTTTAAAGTGATCCTAACCATTATCTGCCATGTGTGTGTGTGTGTGTGTGTGTGTGTGTGTGTGTGTGTGTGTGTTTGTGTGTGTGCGTGCGTGTCCATGTGCTCTGATATATAAAAATAGCAGGGGGCTTTATTTAAAACCAGGAAGTCTTCATTAAAAACAAATACACTGCAGGAAATAATTAATCATTCCGGGGTAATGTTTCACTCTCTCTGCCCCTCTGGCACATATATGCCTATTTAACTAATTGGTATGAGTGTGAAGTTTTACAGAGGTCCTTCTGAGGAGACCAGACGACCACCCCTGGGCTGCACACAAAGTCATGTGCTGTGAATCCAAAAACACTACTCTACCATCCAAATTTGATCGGGGACAGAATAGAACTCAAGATAATGGTTCATTAATTACTTACTCACCTGATTTAAACTTTGACGAGACACGAAAAAAAACTGTCTTTCTTTTACCCTACACTAATTATTAAGCTGTGAAAAACAGATAGAACGTTTTCAATGCAGACTTGTCACAGCAGGAGAAACACAGGTGCAGCTAACATTTATGATGGTTCTGTTTCATTTACAGTAAGCGCGGCAGTAAGCCTTCCCAGTCGGCCAGTAGGAACACCACCAGGCAACTGGAACTGGCACACCTGGATGGAATGCTGCCATTGTTCATATTTCTTAATTACACCTGTGTTTTCCTGCTACCACATGAAAAAAATATCTACTGTAAAAGGCCTACTGCTATTCGTAAATAAATAACAGTACGCTCACACCAAACTTTAAGAAATCTGATCAGACACAGTAAGTGAAAAGACCGAGATGTGGGTGTAGGGCCTTTATCTTCCTGCTCTCTGCTCTTGTAGGGCTGTGCCTTCTATATACCTTTTACTAGCCACATTTACTAGCCACATTGACAACGGATTTGTTGTAGTCAAGTGTCCCAACAAGTCCTGACAGTGAGCCGGCATCCACAGTACCAGGACCCTGAAACCGAAGAGGCAGAATTCAACCATCATTAATTGCGTTATTTACACCTGTGGTTATCCTACCGTGACATGTAAACACGTCATCTGTGGATAAAAAAGCCAGTTGTCCAGTTTTTGCCTCCTCCTGCTCTTTCAGTTTCTGTTGCCGCTTCGAGCTGTCGACCTAAAAAGCTACATGCTAATGATGTTAATCATGACATCATGACAATATTGACGTGTCAGGCAGGCTACTCGCCATTTGCAAGACAAACCACATCACCTGGTTTTATAGTTCTGCATTTGATTTGGCTTTGATTGGTGTCATACCACCAACACTTAATACAGGATCAGTTGTTGATCATGCTGTGGATTCATTGTAACCATTTTACCCAAAGGCGCCGTGACATATTTAAGGGTAACACATGTTGACAGATACTTTTCTGTATTATACCAATGCTGAATGTGGCTTTATCAATCGGCCCATCACAGCTCGTCAACCGTTGTTAGCAATCAAACGCTACGCTACGCTAAGATGATGAACATGGTTAGCATTTTACCTGCTACACATTGACATTGTGCGACAATAGTATTCTCATTGTGAGCATGTTAGCATGCTGACGTTAGCATTTATCCATGCATCGCTGTGTTTACATGCCTCACAGAGCAGCTATGTGTAACCATAATCCTGTTTTCTATCTATTAATATTTGTTTCTATGTTGTCACACAGCCTGCCAGTGAAATTTGTTGTAATGGGAGTGTTTTCATACCTACATACAAGAGCATCTGACTGTTGACCAGATTAATCTAATAGTCTGGGCCTACTGATTGAAAGCAGTGTGTGGAACATGCAGTTGTGTTGACCCTCTTCCACTTCAAAAGAATGAGCAGAGGCTCAAATTACAGCAGCCCAGAGGGAGAACATTCACCTGAATCCTTTTTGACTAACATGGAACCATTTCCTAGGAGGGACAACCTGTCCTTCTTTTGTAAATTTGGGGAGTTTTCAAGAAAACACGGGAGTTTAAAAAGAAAAGGAAAAATCTAATAATATATGACTTAACTTGATAAGTTTTATTTGAAGTGGACAGTTTAATTATTCAGCTTAATTAATAATGTATTAATTGTCAGCTGTCACAGTGTGTGCCTGGTATTGTTTTTACATTGAGTCTGTGTGTGTCATCAAAATGTAGTTCTTGTACAACAGCACAAAGGAAAAATGTAGTAAATAAGTCAAGAGCATCTGACTGTTACCTAATTAATCTCATGATCTGGGACTACATCTGTGCAGTAGAACAGTAGGCTATACTGTTGGCCCTCCACTACAAAATAATCAGCAGAGACTCAAATTACAGCAGCCCAGAGGGAAAACAGACCTGACCTTTCTGAACCACCAACCTGTCCTATTTATTTGTAAAGTTGGGGCGCTTTCAAGAAAACATGGAAGTTTAAAAGATTCAAACAATATATTCTTTTCGAATTAATTTAAGGACAACCTGTCCTTTTTTCCATATTTAAAAAGTTGGGGAGTTTGTGCACATCGAAAAGCAAGAAAAATAAAATTAATTTGCCTGTCTTCATTTGTCTTATTTGAAGTCTACAGTTTCCCTATACAGCTTGATTGTCTATTTATTAATTTATAATTATTTTTTATCACGTCAGCTCGTCATCACACCTTTACATCAGCCTACCTGAGTCTTGGTGGGTGACTTCAGTGGCGAGTCGTGCGCATGCGCATACCCTCCGTTCATCAGTAGTAAATTATAAAGGCAACCCGGGGAGTGGAGCTTGGTTCAGTCTACGGTATCTGGACCGGACCGAGGCGGGCAGGAAGCGCACTTGCAAGGCGGAGGAGATGGAGGGCAAAGAGAAAAAGAAGAAGGATAATAAGTCCTCCAAGAGCGACAGAGTCACTCTGAAAAAAGAAATTGGACTTTTGAGCGCTTGCGCTATTATCATCGGTAAGTGTGCCAGCTTTTGTCTTAAATCGTGTGTTCACGGAGAATGGGTCGATACAGTGAATTCAGCTACAAGGAGAAAGTGCTTGAGCGGAATAACTATCGTAACCTGACCGGTGTGCAATTGTTGCTTTGATGTTAAAGTTACATCAGGGCACACAATAGGATACAGTCACAGAACGGGTTCCGTTGTTCCGAAACTACTGTAAGTACACTGTATGGAATGGAATTCGCCGTAACCCGTAACATTTAGATATGGCTTAGTAGTCGGACTTTGGCACGAACCGCCTAAATACGCACAGAAAGAGTCGCTTTTACGCGCGGATGGCCCACCTCTGATGTATCGGTCCACTTGGGTTTTATGTGGAAACTGTTGCATCAGTCGTGATGATCTGAATATGGACATGCCTACGTGGCTGGACCTCCTCTTGTTGAACTTGAAAGGCATGCAGACAAAGCACAGCCTCCATATATGTATGGTTCTGTGGAACAGTCGAGCATTAAACTGCCAGGGTTGTGGGTTCCACACCCCGAGTAGCGTGACACCGGGGTAGAGCAAAGCATCAATGTAGTTCCTTGCAATCATACTATTATCACCCGCTCGTAGCCATACAAATGCACTCGTTCTGCAGAACAGCACATTTGCATTAGAAAATGCCTCTATAGAAAGTAACGGTCTGTTTTAAAACGTGATGAGCTGCTGAACAGTGATATAGTGTAACAGTATAAACGACCTCATCTGCAACAAGTTATGCAATATGTGCTCTGATAATGTGACAGTAATGCAGAGGATTCCCCAAGCACCAGCTGATAACCAGAGTCCAGCCTCTACATTTTTGGAGGCAGGGGGAGGACACAGATGACTTAATGACATGACATGAATGTTGTCATGAGGTCATGGAGTTATTTCTGTGCGAGAGATTCTGTTCTTGGATTTAGCTTATTAGAGATGAGTACACTAACTCACCTTTTTTTTTTTATTGTACACTACGGATTGCTAACTTGCATGTTTAGAGTAGGGAGGCTCTACCTTCTGGCTGGTCACTCAAAATATATATCTATATGGTTCACATTATAGTCAGATTAACACATGAACCAAGAGCATGCAGGATGAAAGGACCGGACTGAATGCTTGTGACAGGTCTATACAGAATTTGGAGGACTGGGTGAATGAAAGAGTGAAGCAACATGTCCTGTATGATTAGGAATGTGCCAGGGAAAACTTACAGTACTGCCATAAGATTCCATAACTCCGTCTGTACATCTGCCCTCCAAATGATAAGCTCCTCCACCAGGAGTAGAGGCGGCACCCTCCAAGTAAAAGGGATGTTGCGGCAGATCAAAGTGACTGAAAGTTGAAGACAGATGTTGAATTAATTGAAACCCGGTGATTTCCACAGTGTTTTTATTTTGTTATTTTTTTACAATGTTGATTACTACCCCTGCCTGCTCACATATCCTCATGTTGTATATATTGAGATAAATATGAAAATGGAGAAGTGCTTCGCTGTGCAGACTTGACACACAAACCTACTGGAAAAAGTAATATATAGAGAACAATAGAGGCTGTTTTATCATTAGGGCAAAAAACAAACAGACTGAGATCTCAGTGGAAAGAGGATTAAATAGCAATGTGACATTCAAAAAGTGTTACAAAGGAAGTGCTACAGTGTGGCACTTTCAATAGTAATGTTATCATTTTAATACCTTATCTTCATAAGCAAGGTCACATCTATTGTGCTTTGATAGAGGCTGATACAGTTAGATAGATAGATAGATAGATAGATAGATAGATAGATATGTGCTTTATTCATTATTATTCATTATTCAAATTTGTATGTTACAGCAGCAAGACACACCAAGAAGCAAAGTAACAGAGTAACCAAAAATATTAAGTATTAAAAAATGCACAATATATACAATAGAATAACGGAGTAGGACAAATTAAATATCAAAATATAGAATATATAAGATAAAACAACAAAAATGCACAGTATAATGAAATAGAATAGTGTTAAATTAACTGACTAGGTGAAAAACAGTGAAAAACAGTAGTGCAAAAATTAAAAATCAACCCCAGCAAACGACAGTGTAGCAGTGTGTAATTATGTGGAGGATGATCTGGCCAGAGGTGATTTATTGTAAAGTGTTATAGCAGAGGGCAGGAATGTTCTCCTGTATTTTTTTTATAGGGTCGCCAAATAATGATATATAAATAAATACATATCTTCCATAGTCTTTTATTTAACATTTATATCTGCAGTCCACTTTTGAGCCACACGTGGGAGCCTTAATTTTCCTATCATTCTGATTATTGTAGCTTACTTACAGCAATTGAATCTAATATGACAGTATAGTGTGCATTCTGTTTGTTGTTTTACTGATGAGAGAAAAACACTCAGAGGCTCTTATCTCTGCCTAAAAGCATTTATTTGGTGTCATTTATAAAGTATTAAACATGTGTGTTTTAATAACACTTCGAAATGGCTAGTTTTCCTATTCAAGATAATAAAAGGTGACGTGTAAATGTCAGTAAAAATGGTCAGGAAAGTACAAATTTGCTCTTCTCGCGATTGGGAGACAAGCACTACAGTGAACCGGGTCCCCAGAGAAAAAGTTTGGGAAACACTGCTTTACAGTACATCAGTGAGCTTCGAGGGTTATGGACTTGGTCTACTTTAATGTTGCTGGTGTGAAATTAGTGCTCAAATGACCAGTTGCCAAGTCTTTTTTGTGGTGCACAGATGGAGTGAAGCCTGTGTGCAGCTATTACGCACATACAACTTGAGTCGTGCTACTACCCACCTGATCCAGCCTACTCATATATCCGCCGCTCCATCTAATAAGGTGGACTATTGGCTGCTGCCTCTCTGTGTGCAACTACTACTGCTTACGTTTAGGGGCTGGACAGTAAATTAAATGTATCAAATGACTTACATTGCCCCATTTTACCAGCCCCACCTCCACGCCAGCAAACAATTCATCCTGCTCCACATTTACCCACTGGAGGGAGTCTGTTATCATCACTCCCTGCTTCGTGCCTGCAAATTCTTGTAAGACAGACTCATGGAGAGAAACAAAAAAAACACTGCAAAAATTTCAAACAAGCTTATGGGTTGACAGAAGAGCGTGGTGGTGTATTTCTTTACTCATCTCCACAATTTGAATAAAATGACGATTGATCTGAGCAGTACATTTGAGAAAATTTCCCAGCTAAAGTGCAGGGAGGCTGAGAGGGTCAGTAGGACTCTGATTCATGCTCTTATTCTTGATGCCAAACTTTATGACATAACAAACACAACGTAGGCGTTATGCAATGGCTCTGCATCTCACCACGGCCTCCACAATCAAATGTGACAGTGATAAATGCACTGTTCGGACCTCCTCTCTCCCTCTGCATCATTAGGAAGCATTCAGTGCTGGTCCAATGTGATGGCGTGCCTCACTGGGTTTTAAAGAGCAAAAATGTTTACAGTGGCCAGAGTCATATTTTGTTCTCGAAGACTCCGTTTGTCCCGAAGTTCTCCAATGAGGAGAAAAACATGAACGACAGCGCAAACCATGTTTTGCTTGGACAGCTGCTGTTTGGTTACTTTCTCATGCTTGTTAGTTTTTCTTTTGTCTTTTCTTTTTGTGGGGGTGCTGACATATGAGTGCCAGGCTGGATTTGAACTCATGACACGGTTGCCTATTAGTATGGGCCTTAGCCAACTGAGCCACCAGGGAACCTCTGTTTATCCCTGTTTGGGGGGACAGCTGAGCCAGGAGCCTCAATGAGCCATGATTCCACTACACCACAAGGCCATGTTCAATGAACTGGTTCATCCGACATAACTATGGCCCTGGTATTGGGCATGCTAGCTCATTGGGATGACCATTACACACTAAATACAATGGGACTATAATTAATTGTAAACTATGGCATACACATTATACAAATCACCAGGGAGCTAATTAAGGGTCCGCTGGTTTTCCAACTATCTAACTTGGCTGCTTTTTAATAAATGCAGCAAGAAAAACATATTTGGGTGTGTAGTGGCTATTTGTCAAAGAGAAAAAATATCAAAACAAAACTTACACCAAAAGGTTCACTGATGCACCATTTTAGTCGGTTTGTAACCGACAAGAAGTCCAATGTCCAGTCGTGATTTGCAGTTTAGGTGGATTTCCATATAGTTATCAAAAGCAAACGTTTCCCGTGCAGTCTCTCTGTTGCTCTGCTCTCTTGCTCTGGTAAAAAAACATGTCCCTTCCAGGTGCATCCCCTGACAATGACACACCTCCTACCTAAATTCCTTGAGGTAGACACATGCCCAGCCTTGTGCTCAGAGCCCCTATGTCAACAAAAATAAATACAATAAGAACAAATAACAAAATAATCAAACTAATGAAATAGCTCCAACAGGGTGGCTTGTGATAATTTACCATTATCTATTACCATTACTAGTGTGATTGACATAGACAGAATAGTTCAGCAGCTGGAGTTCAGTAAGCTTGACTCTGCAACTACATGCAATAACTGATTACTGATGATCAACAAAATCAAGATTAATTTCAGTTTAGTACCGTGCAACTAGGGTGAAACTTTTCCCCCTATTTAAGTTAGAGCCTATAAAACTTTACATCTGTTTATATAAGTAAAGACTTATGATAAATGTAAAATGATCAGAAAAACAACTTGGGCGAGATCTATACAAGTCATTATAGTTACTCTTTTTAGGTTTTGCCTAATTATACTAATCTGAAAAGGGTCTGCCCTGCTATTTCATTTTTCTTCTCATAAAGTCCGATCAAAAACTGTGAGAAAGTCACAACTCAGTGTTTTCTGGCTATTATTTTTGTCCTTTGACCCTGTTGACATCCCTCTGAATATTCAATACATGCAGCCTGCAATGCCACAGGATGCGCTGCCGTGTGGTTCGGCATCTTTGCTCTCACCACGCCAACGCAAATCGATTGCCAGCAGTGTAGACGAGAAAAACTGAACTTCTGTCTTCTCTGCCCTTCAACCAATCGATAGGTCAATGGGAAAAAAGATAAAAATAAATTCTGTATCTTACTCTAGATTAACTAAATGACCACAGTGCGCTGTGCACTCTCCCTGGTAGCCTAAATTAATTATAAATAACCATAAAAAGACATTTCCAGCATATCAAATCATTTTCACCTAATTATTTTATACTTAAATTATTACAACAAATTCAAAGCCGACCAGCGTACACCTGCCTATATTCATATGATGTCAAAAATAAAAGGAGTCGTCAAAGGTGTCATCGCGTCTGCAGCTATATTATAAACAGAACGATTAGACCAAAACATATTCAACATATTTAACTACTCCGGGCAGGGTTTTTAAATTTCCGCCATACCCACCCGATCTGTTATATGAGCCCGACCGCACCGCCTAACCCGCAAAAATACACATTAATCAACCAATCCTGAACGGCAAACCGCCAACTTTATGCATTATAGCAGCACAACTGTCAGGAATGAGGACTGGGAGACGCGTGACCTTTGACTTGGTTGATATGAGTCCATTTATTAGTCCAAAACCCAGACCAGATCAAAACCAGTTTCCCGGATGCTTACAGTCCACCAGAAGACAGACATAACGTTGATGACAGGTGTTCTTTAGAGATTGCACAAGTCATTAAATGAAACTAAAGTCAGTTGAAGTGAATCCCTAGAGCTTTTATTTAAATGGTTGGGAGGGTTTAACAAGCCTCTTGGGATTTGATGACAGCGTTGTTTTTTTGTCTAAGCCGCTTTTGTTTACAGCTTTTGAGTTTATTGGTGCCTTTAAACATTTTTTATATGGATATCTTATTTAATTGATCGTTACCGCAGCGGTCCAGGTTTCAACCTTTGCTGCATGTCATCCTCTCTCTCTCTCTCCCCCCTTTCCTTTCTACCACTATCAATATCCAATAAAAGAAAAAAGGTAAAAACAAAAGATTAAATGAATACATGTTGCTTTGTGTGTAATAGGTAGACATTTTCTGCAGAGGTTTATGCTCTCTGACTACTTATTAGTTAAATATTTGTATTATTCATAGGCAAGTGCAAATAACCCTCTTAATCTTTGTGTTTCTCCAAAGGTAACATTATTGGCTCTGGGATATTCATCTCACCTAAAGGAGTGTTGGAGCATGCAGGCTCCGTGGGGCTGTCACTCATCGTCTGGGTTTGTGGAGGGGGGATCTGTGCCCTTGGCTCCCTGTGCTACGCTGAACTTGGTGTCACCATCCCAAAATCTGGAGGAGACTATTCATATGTGACAGAAATCTTTGGAGGGCTAGTAGGGTAAGTACTGTTGTTTTGTCCAGTTACCCTTTGTTTATCTTCACCAGGAGGATAATGCGATTGTTCACATATTAGTACGTGAGTGAGTGAGTGAGCACGTCTGTGTCTGTCCACAGCTAATCTCACATTCTGCAGCAGCAAACAGAATATTTTGGGTGGCCAGCTATGGCAGCATGCTCAAGGACCTCTCGTTGACATCGACAGCCTTGACAGCCTTGTGACGCCTCACTCACCGCTCTTAATCGGCCCTCATCCGGTAGACCCCACAGCCACTACTCTGTGCCCACAGTGGAAGGATAATGTGTTTGGCTAGCGGAACTGCCAGTACTCGCACTGCTGCGTACCTTTCGGTCGCTGCTCTGCAGCTTGCCTACCTTTATTGTTGTGGGCCGTGTGTTTGGCTAAATGCCAACAGCCAACGGAACTAACATTATACACACACTGCTGTACCTAGCCATAACTCAGCCACTGCTGAGCAGCCAGACAGCTTGGTGAGTTTGGTTTTGGCAAGATTGTATGAAACGTCTTGTACGACGCCTGACTTCAATCGCACAATACAGCAGTGGTCGCTGCAGACACACCCGACGGAGATCTGTATGCTACTTAGTGCAAATTTAACACTGTGCCTAAACTACAACAGCAGTTTGTAGTTCAACATCTTTGACAAGTTTCATGTCGAGAGTGTTAGATTGCAGCAATTGTACTCACTTGGTACAGATTATACTGCAACAGTCTGTACACAAGAGGTCTGCCTGTCTGGAACAAATCAGCCCTGAAGGTCTTGTGACTTTCATTTGATCATGCGACATGTCAGCTGATAATAGAGCAGCACTGTAAGACTGAAAAGGTCAAATATGCCTAGCACTGTGAATGCACTAGTTTAGTCCTGTGTGGCTCATTCATTTGCACGTGCCCAGAAGTGCAAAGAAATAATAAAAAAAAATCAAGGTCACAGTAAGATAAGACACTTTATTCTGATAACAATTTGCTACAATTTCCATTCGCTGTATAGTGCCGTTTTCACCGTCTCCTCATGTCTGAGCAGGAGACCAGTCTCCTATAACTGGTGCTAAGATGCCTTTGAGCAAGTCACCCAACTCCAACTGCCGCAGTACAGAGACCAAGAGCAGGAAACTATGGTTGTGCTGGGCAGCTCTTATGTACAAGTGTGACTGCGAAGTCAGAATGTAAATGAAAGAACGCAGCAAGAGCTCCTCGCCTGTCCAAAAACAGTCCACCTCAAAGTGTTACTTTCACATAAGAAATCCTGTGCGTTTTGTCTCTTCATCCCATAGCTTCCTGTTGTTATGGAGTGCCGTCCTCATCATGTATCCGACAACGCTGGCTGTCATCGCGCTCACCTTCTCCAATTACGTCTTGCAGCCGGCCTTCGAGGACTGCCTGCCACCGTACATCGCCACCAGACTCCTCGCCACCATCTGTATCTGTGAGTCACAAACATAGAAAACACTCTGAAAGTCACGATGTGTTTTAGTTATGATTCATGAGCTCTTCTGTTTAGTCTATTTTTGGTTATTTGCTATGAAGATTTCTTTCCAGAGATCATCTGCCAATCAGTGCAGGTCCTTTTACTCACTATGAACCATATGCAACATCACACGTTCAATTCTTCAAACACACTTACATTTTCTTTTAAGCCTACGTTTCATTTTAAGCCTTGCATGTCCTTATATTTGTGAACTGTGCCACAGCAATACATTAAGTGTAATATAACCTCGCAGCTGGGAATGTCTTACCTTCCACTGCAGGAACACAGCATTAAAACAGCAAATGTACAAGCTTTCATTAAGTGGGTGTAGGCAAGATCGCCATTATGTGACGGGAAGAGGTACAACAAACAAAGGTCAGAGATTAACAAACTGATTCAAACAAAGACTTGTCACAGGGTGTGGTGGTGGACTCGAATGCAGGACCAGAGGTAGTGAGAAACAGGTTTTAATGAGTAGTGAACAAAAATAGGAATCGTTACCAGAACACAACAGGGAGTCCAAGCACAAGACAAGAAATGAGGGAGAAAATCTGGCAGGGCAGGCAGACTGGAAACCCGGGAACTGGACGAGCCAAACAGGCGGATAGAAATGGCAATGATCTGGCAGTGAGTGACTGAGAGGCAGGCGTTTATAAAGTGGCTTGAACAGGTGAGGGGAGTTGTGCTGATGAGGAGGGAGTGCTTGATTAGTGATCAGAGGCAGGTGAAGGGAGTTAGGCTGATGATGAGGGAGTGACTGACAGGTAGAGACTGACAGGTAGAGACACAGAACACAGAAGGCAAAGCCTAATCGTGACAAGACTAGTGACGCTCTAATGATTTTTGGAAAAAACACCATTCTCATGGTAGCTCAGCTTTCCATCCAGACGATTGTTAGCGTAGCATAGCATAGCATAGCATAGCATAGAGACTGGCAAAACTATTCACTATTCCTTGGAAGAAATATTTGACACACAGGGCCCCATCAAATAAGTTTCATGTTTTTCCAGATTCCATTAAATTTTTTCCCAAATTCAATGATTTCCATTAAAATTTTTCTGAATGATATGTTTTATGATTTAAGCACATTTTCATCAGAAAAAGTGTCACATCAATGAATTTGATGTGTTTTTAATCAAGGAAAGTGATTCAATGTAGTTATAAAACAAAACAGTCCATCCTTTTGTAAAATAAAGTGCTTTAAATTTAGCTGCTAGTGTCGAATTCCTCTGTTTATTTGGATGACTAACAGACGACCCCTCCCCCAAAGTTTACTTTGTGTCTTGCGCTCCTATTGGCCTCCAGGAGGCATCCCGATCAGATGCGCAAAGCATCTCAGCTGGCCCCTTTCGATGCAAAGTACCAGTGGTTCTACTCCGAGTTACCTCCGGATGTCTGAGCTCCTCACCCTTTCTCTAAGGCTGAGCCCAGCCCCCCAACAAAGGAAGCTCATTTTCGGCCCCTTGCATCTGCGATCACATTCTTTCAGTCACTACCCAAAGCTTCTGAACGTAGGTGAGAGTCTCAATGTAGATAGACTGGTAAATCGAGAGCTGAGGCTCAGCTCCCTCTCCAACCTAACCGTCCGGTACAACCCCCACATTACTGCTGAAGCTCTCTACGCCTAGGTCCCCGTCTTTACCTGCCGCCCGGCTCACAATGCACCCGACCCCAATGCCTATCCCTGCGAGTGGTGGGCCCTTAGCGCAGCTCCATGTAGGTTTTGGGGCTGTTCCCGGCCGAGCTCCATGTCGCCGAGACCTACCAGGAGATATTGCCCCCGATAACTCAGCTTTCACGGTCACTGACGCACTGAAACCCCTCCACCATGTTAAGGTGGCAATTCATTGGAGGGTGAAAAACGCGTATAATGGTAGGGAAAACCCTGATTTTCCTCATTTTGTCAATTTCCACGATATTCAGCATTTTGCAGAATATTATTTTTAAATTCAAATAAAGAGATTCTGCACTTGTTCTCAACAAAGAACGGAGAAGGTCAGATTACAACACACACAGAGGGAGAGTGACTTCATTCTCTACTCAGGTACACATTACTCCACTATATCATATCACTACAGCATTTAGTTGTTTCATGCTTTATTATGATTCTAAATATCATATATAGAACATTTAAACCAACAAATATAGTAGAGCAAAGGAAAACGCTTTTGATTTTTGATTGACTGTTGATCCGTTTCTACCAAAAGCTAATCCCAACCTTTCCTAACTGAAAATCTGGTTGCTGTGGGCCAGGTGAGTCCGGTTGATTGGCTCACAAAAATGTGTATAAACAGAAGAAGAGTCATTGATGGAATTCTTGGTCGTTTGCCTGGAGAAAGTAGTTTCAGAGCGTTCCCTTGGTGTATTGATACTGTGGCTGACTGGTTAACATTCCTATCGGCTGCTCACTGCGGGTCTCTGCCTCCGTCACCATGACATCCTGGTTCAAAGTATCACACTTCAGACCTTCTGCTGCTTTCGATATCCAGGTCGCCTGATTGTATGACCCAGAGTGACGCCCAGTGAGGAAAATATCAGAGCAAACTTCCTTTCCTAGCAACTGATCTTATGGTAAAAAGGTCAGAGCACACTCGATTAAAGAAATATTGATTGAGCATTGAATGATGGTAGATCATAAAAAGTGCTGGTAAAACAAATGAGAGCAAGGAAAAAGCACAACAGGTCCCTGTTTAGACAAATCTGTCCATCCAGCAGGATAAACCTGAGCACCCAGAGACCAACGTGTTGGGAGTGAGTGGCTAACTTGGTGGGTAGAGGCTCTTTAAATGTAAAGCAAGGGAAAAGCCACGGAACTTGAAAGGCTAAAACAATCTCTGCAAACCAAATCCAGCTACTTTCATCTCATGCCTTGAAGATATTATGATACTGTGATAGTTCACAGTGTGCTGACGGCTGTCATTGTCATTTGAGGATTCCTTATGAAACGCTGTGATCTATTTCCAGCTTCTAATCTGACTAGCGCCCTTCCTTGAAATATTGTACAGTACAGCAATCTGTATTTTAATAGCCAGTGGCGAAAGCAGATTGTGCATATATCTGTTAGGCACGCCAGCCAGTTTGGTCTTGTCTGAACTGGATGCAGAAACGGGGGGATGGACGGCAGAGGGCTGGGGATCTGTGCCTGAATCTGTGTGTAGGTGCCTGGGGTTTGCAATTACAGAGCACGCTGGTGAACCGCCACTATTTTTGGCGACAGAATGTTACAACCGAAGGGGCCTACTTTATGTGTGGTGTTTTTATGTGTTGTTCTCTTGAGTGTGGGACGAGTTTGTGTGTGTGTCAGTATCAGTGTCAGACTATATAATGGTGCCAGCCTTTGTGGACGCCGCTAATGAGAGGGTATGTCTACGCCATTGTGCATTGTTTCACAGTGGTTACCGTGACGCTCCTGTCACGGAGCACCATGTAAACAGGAAATGGGCAGGACACCTTGCACATCGATGATGGAGAATCCCATTGGCCAGCTGACATTCTGATTGGATGTTTGATGTTCCTATTGGCTGCTTGGTAACGCCTCCGTCCTCCTCTCTGGTCCACAGCATCACACTTCAGACCTACAGTGAGATTGTATCTGGGACCAGCAGTTATATAAGTTTCAATCAGTGTGAGTGAAACTTTATTAGCAGGGGAAATGTCCAAAAATGTCCGCTTCCACAGCATCCTGATAACAAATGGGGAAGGTTTTCCTCTGAACCCGTGGATGATAGAAACATTGACAGTGTACGGTTTGATAAGTCTTTTCAGTATTGCTCCATCATCCTTAAACACCAACAGCAGACATGTCACTCCTCTAAAACTGGTGGTGTAAACAAACGTTTAGTTAGTTATCACCACCTACAGCCTTTACTGAGAGAAGATGATGGATTGCTATTTTAATTCAAAGGTAACTCATCCTTTTAGCCTTTGGCTTACACAACTCTGCGTTGAGTGAGTCACTCTGTAGAAGTGTTCGTAAATCGTAAATGCACTTCCCGACATAAACCATACACCATAAAATGAACCCCAGAAGCAAAAACCTGTGTGAGACAGCAATCAACATCAATTTACGGAATAAAAATGTGCAGTATCTCGGCTCTCGGGGATAAATTGTTAACATTTTTCAGCGTTTGGTGGTTTGTCTGAAACACTCAGTGAGATTAACCGGATCAAATGTTGTTCTGCATTGCTGAGTCTTATTGAGGCCCCTGTCGTGTCCACTGAACTTTTCTTTGTGACAGGTTGGTTTATGAATGTGAGTCAGCCTAGATATATGTCCCCCCCCCCTTCTTTCTCCCTTGTGTGTGTGTGTGTGTGTGTATTTCAGAAAACCAGACCTGTCCAGTTGTGGGTTTGTAGTGTTCTTCTAATAATAGGAGCACTGACAGCCTACAGCAGCACAGTCATGCCTATTTCAGGAGATAACGGCACTTTATTCTGTCAAACGTGGATCACTTTAACTAGATACAAATCACCAATCTGCATGAAGTACTTGTTCCAGTAATGAACAATAGAATATCATTAATTTATGTAACATCATACCCAACAATCACTCAAAATGTGATAATGTTTTTCTTTTCAAAGCACGAGGGATACACGGCCTGATTCTCTCTTAGTTGTACTGAGGAGAAACAGCAGTGGTAGCGACTGTTGTCCATTCCAGTGCAGCAGGGAGCCAATTTAGTCACTTGTGTGCCACATCAGTGTGGTGGTGCAACAGTGGAAGCAAGTGAAGGAGTAGGAGTTGTGTTGCAGCCAATTGGATGTTAAATGTTGCCCACTGGTTTTGATGGATGACTTTGAAATATTCCATAAAACAACCCTAAGAAATTGCGCCATTATTCTACTAAAAAAATGTAAACTTGTATTTCATTTAATGGAAGAAAATGATTTTACATTTACAAAACTAGAATTACCACCTCACAGTTCACATCCATGTCTGTCCAAATGTCTTCCTTTCATAATTTTATTCTATTACACATTTGTGTGAGATTGTCATAATTAGCATTCCCTCAAGGTGTTCCTAACAAATAACAAATAGATACAATAAAATTAGTAGATATAATTCGACCTTCGATGTGTCCTGAACTGCCAGAAGCGTAATGCCTTTCACAGGCACATTGTGTACTGTTACAGCCCTCCGTACAGTCAGAACGATACAACTATGGGCACAGGGTTGACACAGTTCACATGCTAAGGATATAAACAGACATCATGCCTAAGTTACTCTTTAACGTGGTTGAGTGACTTCAATTTAATGTTTGCAGTCCTAGACTTCCACAGATTCCCTTTCCACATGTTATATTGGATGCTGCACAAACCTACTTTGAATTTGATTGAGGGAATGTGGTCTGACAGTAGACTAATAGCTACAACTAAACAAGAAGGAAATCGGGGGATAAAGTGTTCATCCAGCTTGTTCACATTGCCAACTCCTCACATACGGACGTCTGGTCGTCAGGATCCATTTAGGTTTAGGCAACAGAACTACTTGGTTAGAAACCTGCCAACAAAAACAATGATGAATGTCACTGTGAATCTGTTCCTGTCAGATTCCTACATAGGGCAGGTCTTACCAAGAAAAAAAGTGGGTTTCATAATCACGCACCAGCTTGCTGTCGCCATGTTGAGAGCCGCTGGGAGGCAATCAAAATACTCCCAATCCTGCATCTTGCACCTGTAAGTCTGAATGGAAGTTAAATAAAGACAAATTAACAGTGATGGCTTGGTGCAGCCTTCCTTTTATACCCCTACACTACATCACTGACTGTACTATGTTAGTTGTCAGCATGTCTTTGACCCAGACTTAATCCTGTAGATTTACTGTAGTCTGAGGGGAGTCTGGAGTCAACTTGTGGTGGACAGACAGGACTGAGGGGTTATTGCCACTTCAGTGACTCCTGTGACCAGATCCTGAACCGAGAGGAGGCGTTCCTGAGGTTAAAGCCCCCTGATGAATCTGCACGAAGTTGGGTTCAGAATTCATTAAGAGTAAAAGCAGTAATTAGTTTAGTATTCTAGTGCTGGGGCAGCCTTCAATAGAAGCTGTGATGGCAGGACACAGATTTACCTGCGTTGTCGCATTCAAAGCCTGCTGGCACCTCCTTCCTGTCAGGGTTAACATAAAGGAAGTAGGGGGAGGAGGTGGTGGATGCGGTGGGGGGCTTCACGGGAACACAGGAACGGAAATGCATGCAACACCCCAAGGGTGACTGACTATAAAACACCGCGGTGTTGTAGGGAAAAAGCTCTAGAAAAAGAGAAAGCTCTGCCCGGTGCCACCGATACGTCCTGCCAAAAATTCACATGTGTGTGTGTGTGTGTGTGTGTGTCCGCTCCAGCGGAAGGAGTTTGTTCCGATTTCTGTGGTGGGAGGGAAACCTTGCCCCGGTGATGGATGACATGGTCGATAACACCCGTCACCCATATATGCACACACACACACACACACACAAACACACGTATATCTTCCTCGAATCCAGTCGCCTAAACCGCTTCATAATCTCTAGCTCACGATTTGAAGTGCCACACTAATCTGAGTGCACGTGAGTTCAAAAGTTCAAAAGTTCAAAGTTTGCTTTATTGTCAATTCCACAATGTACTGAACATACAGGGGAGTTGAAAAGACATTTCTCTCTAGTCCAACATATAAACATATAAAGTGAATACAGTGCAATAGATTACAAAAAACATTTAGACAATATATATATAATAAGAGAAAAAAACAAAAAAACTATCAATCTGTATTTAGCAGCAGTTGGACATGGAGAGTCTTAAAAGAGAGGAGGGAGAGAGTTCAGAGAGTTCAGCTTCTGAACTTCTGTGAGACACGGGCAATGGTCAGCAAGCATGAAGGCTGAGGCTGAGGTAGAGGGATTTACTAATTATACAAGTTAAACCCCTATTTCTCCCCGTTAAAGGCTTTTTTGGGGGAGTTTTTCCTGTACTGATGTGAGGGTCCCCGGACAGATGATGTCGTATGTGTACAGATTGTAAAGCCCTCTGAGGCAAATTAGTAATTTGTGATTTTGGGCTGTACAAAATAAATTAAATTGAATTGAACTCCCTGTTGATATGGTACGTCATTGAGAAGACAACAAAATACTGGGTATGCGTTTGTCACTTTCATGTGATACACCTCCTCACAACCACATACAGGCACACACACACACACACACACACACACACACACGGGCCACTTTAAATCAGGATTTGGTTTGATACTTTAAAATCTTTTAAGGTGGTTGTAGAAATGTTCAGATTGAATTATGCTAAATTTAGAAAGCCATGTGTTTGGTTAATGTTGCACAGCCCTTTGCACTTCACCGAAAGGGCAATACTCTGAATGAAACAACATGTAGAGAATCTCCTCCACACAGGATTTAATGGTTTATTGTGCTGATTTTCTTTGTGTATAACAAAATGATAATTAAAAGACAAATGTATTACAGTGTTCTTAAGAATACAGAACATTATGATTGTAATATCTGTCATTGTTTGTTTAACCTTTTGCGTGATATGCACTTTATGTTAAGGCCACAGTATTTAATTTAGTCCTCAGCCATGTCAAAAGTGATAAAGAAATGTCCATTACGTTTGTGTAACGAGGTGCATGTCTGAAAGTGATTTATGACATCACAACATCCAGCACCATAAAGCAGTCAGCATAGTATACAGCATTGTTGGGAACCTAGAGGAGCGTGTTTGGTTATCAGCATCTAAGAAACTAAATTCTTGACATCAATAGAATTATTAATGTCAGTAACAATTATTAATGATTATTAATAGTAACGGGGCACCACCCTGCGAACAGGGACCAATAACCAAACAATAAAACTAAGTCTCATAATTAGCGTTCACTCATAATGTCAATAGTCTGAGTACTATTACACATTCAGAGTGAAAGTGAAGGTTTAAGTTCGAGCACAGGCCACTACATCCAGTTATTATTACACACATATGCACAAGTAATCACAGACGACTGCTCTTTAAAATATAACAGAGTTTATTAAATCAAAATAATAAATGATCAAATCAAGTACTATCAAAATCAACAAACATTATCATACAATTATATATCTAATACCTAAAGTCAAATGAATAAAGTGGGGTAAGGATATGTATATAGATATATGTACATGTGTGTGTGTGTGTGTGTGTGAGTGTGTGGAAACGAAAGGGGGGGGGAGCTACTCAAACCGTGATGGTACGTAACCTAAAAAGGGGCGTGTGAGCCTACAAGCAAAGATGGCGGAGTCTATTGACCCGCGACAAGATAGCTGAGAGGTGGCTACGTGTAACCACGTGGGACGGCGCACAATGTGGGTTGGGACAATAGATTACGCGACCACGTGTCTGAGAGGTTCACCCAAAATCAGTGAATCTAACTATGTGTGTGCGGGTTAGTAGGACGAGAGGGAGAGAGAGAGAGAAGCTCTGAGCGCGGTGCTCGGCGCTGCAGTGAGAATGTGAGGAACAGCTGATCACTCGTAAACTCTGCGGTCGGATTCTGAACCGACCGGTCACGCTTGTACGGTGATAGTTGCGGTTCCAGATCTCACTCACAGAGCCGATTTAAAGAAGAGAGAATAAAACCAAACAAAATAAAATAGTCCCCAAAACAAAACACATCTTTATCACTGCGGTGAGATGCGAGTATTGCTCTCGTATCACCCCGAAACTCGGTCGGCGAGACGAGGTTCCGCCACCGTGGTTTTGGTCTTTGAAGTGATAAAATCACAACCTCCACATCCACTAGCAGCGACGGATCTAATGCAAACAGTTACATCAGGAAATACACAATATAACGGGACTCCGTGGTCCGCGATGCTTGCGCAATAACACGTTATAACACGACAGTAACTTAACGTAACAAGATACAGGAATAACAACGACATAACAAATAGGCTAAATTAAGCTAATGCTAAGTTAAGCTAAGCTAGGCCCAGATACCAGTAACTCTTACTTGTAGAAGCTTCGTTCGGTAGGGTACGTTTCCCGTGGTGGGGATCACTCAGTCCTCAAGTAGCCGCTGGCTCTCGGTGGCGCGGCCTCGGGGCTGGCTGGCGCAGACTCGGCCTCCTCGCTGCAGAGAGGGGCTTTTTAACTTCGGCTGAGGGACGAGGTTTGGGTCGTCCTTCCCGGAAATCTTCGGCGAGGAAAGATTGTTACCTTCTGCCGGCGGTGTGTACACAAAAAGGGTGGGAGAACGGGGCATAGGAGTTATCCGTTCTCGCACTACAGGATCCAAAACTCAAAATAAAACACAGTCTGTTCGACCAGCGAATGTTACATGTGACCTGATAGGATTTGATGAGGCCGCGGTTCCTCGTGGATCTTCTTGTCCCCTGGACGAGTCCGGAGTGAAGAGGCCTTGTGGACCTCCTGACACCAGCATGTGTCCGGGGTGAAGAGAGCCTTGTGGATCTCCTTACACCAGCGGTGTCTGGACGGAAGAGAAAGAATTCTAGCTGTGCTCAGGCTTATAAACCAGGTGGCACAACCAGTGGGGGGGCCCTTTCTTGGCCAATGAGGGACCAGCATCAGGTTTCTGCTGGAGCTGGAGGGTGTGGTCATCCGGCATGAGGTTTCTTGTAGACCCCATGTCAGGCGTTTTGGTGAAAGGAAGGAACATGGCTGCTCCTTTGTTTGAAAAGCACGTGTGAAGGTCTCAGCCAGCCAGGACAGCAGGGTCAGATCCCAACATCCCCCCTTTGGTCTGAAGATCGGGGTGATGGCCACGGTCTTTAGAGCAAACCAAGGGCTGGCACGTGCATCCATGTGGTGGGAAACACTGTCCAGGTATTCCTGAGAACCTGAAGAGGTTAGACAGTCCAAGTATTCCGGGAACTAAAAGCAGTGGTTAAAACAGTCAGTGTTCAGTGTTCATAGAGTTCAGAGTTCATGGAGTTCGGAGTTCAGAGTTCATAGGGTTCAGAGTTCATTGGTATCTGGGCTGATGACTAAGGTGGCATCTGGGCAGATGACTTTAACTACCTCTACCTACATCTACTATCATACACAATTCAAATCATAGGTGAGCAAAAACATTATTCCCAAATAATTCAATCGCTAATCATGATTTTGTGATAATCCTAGCATTGCGGTATAGTGTCAAAGAAAGTAACAACCCAAATAAAACAAAACAAAACACAAAAGAGAGAAGAGTAGAAAAGTAGAAGCAGGTGAGGGGGCGGGGAACAGTGGTTACTGGTTCTACTCCTAGACGAGACTGGAGTCCGTCGGCGGAGCCGTCGCAGTTTGGTTAAAACGTGGTGTTACGAATAGGAGGGAATCCAGTCTGGTCTGTAGCTTCTGGATGTATTTGTACATAATATGTGCGTTTATCACTCTGATCGGTAGATTTAGAGCGAGTTCTATGTCTAAGTTTTAGGATCTATCGCTATTGGAATTGCGCTGCCAAGACTATAGGCCAGAGGTACCTGTGAGGGTTGCATAACAGTAGTGGTAGCAGATTTACGGATTTTGTTAACACGGTCTAGGGTGACCAGCTAGGCTGGGGTTTAGAGCGGCTCAAGCTGTTGACAGATGAGCTGTTCTCTGATGAGGTCCTGCATTAAATCTGACTGCTACGGCGTAGGTTATGTCTTCTTTGGTCACTTCTGGTAGAGTCTCTAAAGCATGCAAAGGGTTATGAGAGTGGAGCGTAAGTTTACAGTCACAATGAAAGTTTTTCAGGTCTTGTAAATGTTCTGGTTGAAGTTGGATTTGTTAGCGGTTAGTGCATGCCTACAGGGCGAGTTGAAGCATGCAGTTAAACGTTAGTAGTCAATGATAAGCCGGATTTTCTGGTTGGTTTCAACACTGGCTAGATTGGCGAGTTGCACTCCCTGCGAAGTGCATCTCTCTAAGTTTCTGTTGTCAGAGCCTTCACCCCTCGAGCTGTTCAAGTGGCGAGGGCTCATACCACCACGTCACCGCCAGCACTCAGGGAAGCGTCGCGAACGGCTTCATTCTGTGGTGTGTCGTGGCGGGCAATGGTGACATTTCCCCCGCCCCTCCCCCCTAATTAGAGATGGAGACAGGTCCCCCGCGCAAATCAAGTTCAGTTCCCTAAAGCGGGGCAGGAGCTGGAAGAAAAACCTCGTGCACTAGGCATCTTCTGTCCCCTGCGGCACTGGCGACTTGACACACCCGGACGATGACTCAGCCGAAAGAAGGCGGTGGCTTCGTTGAACAAACTGGAGGTGGATCACGCTGACAGAGCAGGATAAACAAGGCTTAGCTGACAAAGGATTTTCCGAACTAGGGTGCTGGAAGGGCCTCTAAGGTTGTGGTACCCTAGAGGTGTATGCGAAAGGTGGGGGGGGACACATTAGGTTCGTTTCTGACCTGGAATCGAGTAGAGCAAGTGTGTTATGGCCCCCCAGTACGACTGAAATATATATATACACACAGGGCATTGTCTTTGTGAACAAGGTCGCCCAAGAAGGTTAAAGAACAGGGGGGGCGCGCAATTGGGAGTGGTCGTTTCAGGGAGTGTGCTGAGTTCTCTTCCCCACCCTACTAAGTAGACTTGAGCAGCAGAGGGGAAGGTCACTTGGCTTAGTCAGGTGGGCTGCGAGTCGGTGTCGGGTTTTCTGACGAGTGCGGTGGCATTACCTGATTTGGACCCTGAGACAGTCATCAATACTCGAGTAGCGAATATTTGGATCGAAGCGCTCTACGTCCTTCGTGCGGGACTCTATGTGATAGGTGCGCAGGCCCTGCGCGCGGAGAGGGCCTAAACCGTCTGAATCGCCATAATTATTAAAATCAAGGGGAGGGTGATCTACCTCTCCCCGCGTGGGAGAGGGCGTTCGTTCTAGGCGTACACTTGACCTATGCGGAATGTCTCGCTCGCCTGTGGAAGTGGGCTCGGACCCACTTAGGTCACTCAGGACCTGGGAGTACTCCCCCCTTCTCCTGTCATCAGAGAGGGCGAGTTTGAGGAGTCCGGAGTGAAGAGGCCTTGTGGACCTCCTGACACCAGCGTGTGTCCGGGGTGAAGAGAGCCTTGTGGATCTCCTTACACCAGCGGTGTCTGGACGGAAGAGAAAGAATTCTAGCTGTGCTCAGGCTTATAAACCAGGTGGCACAACCAGTGGGGGGGCCCTTTCTTGGCCAATGAGGGACCAGCATCAGGTTTCTGCTGGAGCTGGAGGGTGTGGTCATCCGGCATGAGGTTTCTTGTAGACCCCATGTCAGGCGTTTTGGTGAAAGGAAGGAACATGGCTGCTCCTTTGTTTGAAAAGCACGTGTGAAGGTCTCAGCCAGCCAGGACAGCAGGGTCAGATCCCAACATCCCCCCTTTGGTCTGAAGATCGGGGTGATGGCCACGGTCTTTAGAGCAAACCAAGGGCTGGCACGTGCATCCATGTGGTGGGAAACACTGTCCAGGTATTCCTGAGAACCTGAAGAGGTTAGACAGTCCAAGTATTCCGGGAACTAAAAGCAGTGGTTAAAACAGTCAGTGTTCAGTGTTCATAGAGTTCAGAGTTCATGGAGTTCGGAGTTCAGAGTTCATAGGGTTCAGAGTTCATTGGTATCTGGGCTGATGACTAAGGTGGCATCTGGGCAGATGACTTTAACTACCTCTACCTACATCTACTATCATACACAATTCAAATCATAGGTGAGCAAAAACATTATTCCCAAATAATTCAATCGCTAATCATGATTTTGTGATAATCCTAGCATTGCGGTATAGTGTCAAAGAAAGTAACAACCCAAATAAAACAAAACAAAACACAAAAGAGAGAAGAGTAGAAAAGTAGAAGCAGGTGAGGGGGCGGGGAACAGTGGTTACTGGTTCTACTCCTAGACGAGACTGGAGTCCGTCGGCGGAGCCGTCGCAGTTTGGTTAAAACGTGGTGTTACGAATAGGAGGGAATCCAGTCTGGTCTGTAGCTTCTGGATGTATTTGTACATAATATGTGCGTTTATCACTCTGATCGGTAGATTTAGAGCGAGTTCTATGTCTAAGTTTTAGGATCTATCGCTATTGGAATTGCGCTGCCAAGACTATAGGCCAGAGGTACCTGTGAGGGTTGCATAACAGTAGTGGTAGCAGATTTACGGATTTTGTTAACACGGTCTAGGGTGACCAGCTAGGCTGGGGTTTAGAGCGGCTCAAGCTGTTGACAGATGAGCTGTTCTCTGATGAGGTCCTGCATTAAATCTGACTGCTACGGCGTAGGTTATGTCTTCTTTGGTCACTTCTGGTAGAGTCTCTAAAGCATGCAAAGGGTTATGAGAGTGGAGCGTAAGTTTACAGTCACAATGAAAGTTTTTCAGGTCTTGTAAATGTTCTGGTTGAAGTTGGATTTGTTAGCGGTTAGTGCATGCCTACAGGGCGAGTTGAAGCATGCAGTTAAACGTTAGTAGTCAATGATAAGCCGGATTTTCTGGTTGGTTTCAACACTGGCTAGATTGGCGAGTTGCACTCCCTGCGAAGTGCATCTCTCTAAGTTTCTGTTGTCAGAGCCTTCACCCCTCGAGCTGTTCAAGTGGCGAGGGCTCATACCACCACGTCACCGCCAGCACTCAGGGAAGCGTCGCGAACGGCTTCATTCTGTGGTGTGTCGTGGCGGGCAATGGTGACATTTCCCCCGCCCCTCCCCCCTAATTAGAGATGGAGACAGGTCCCCCGCGCAAATCAAGTTCAGTTCCCTAAAGCGGGGCAGGAGCTGGAAGAAAAACCTCGTGCACTAGGCATCTTCTGTCCCCTGCGGCACTGGCGACTTGACACGCCCGGACGATGACTCGGCCGAAAGAAGGCGGTGGCTTCGTTGAACAAACTGGAGGTGGATCACGCTGACAGAGCAGGATAAACAAGGCTTAGCTGACAAAGGATTTTCCGAACTAGGGTGCTGGAAGGGCCTCTAAGGTTGTGGTACCCTAGAGGTGTATGCGAAAGGTGGGGGGGGACACATTAGGTTCGTTTCTGACCTGGAATCGAGTAGAGCAAGTGTGTTATGGCCCCCCAGTACGACTGAAATATATATATACACACAGGGCATTGTCTTTGTGAACAAGGTCGCCCAAGAAGGTTAAAGAACAGGGGGGGCGCGCAATTGGGAGTGGTCGTTTCAGGGAGTGTGCTGAGTTCTCTTCCCCACCCTACTAAGTAGACTTGAGCAGCAGAGGGGAAGGTCACTTGGCTTAGTCAGGTGGGCTGCGAGTCGGTGTCGGGTTTTCTGACGAGTGCGGTGGCATTACCTGATTTGGACCCTGAGACAGTCATCAATACTCGAGTAGCGAATATTTGGATCGAAGCGCTCTACGTCCTTCGTGCGGGACTCTATGTGATAGGTGCGCAGGCCCTGCGCGCGGAGAGGGCCTAAACCGTCTGAATCGCCATAATTATTAAAATCAAGGGGAGGGTGATCTACCTCTCCCCGCGTGGGAGAGGGCGTTCGTTCTAGGCGTACACTTGACCTATGCGGAATGTCTCGCTCGCCTGTGGAAGTGGGCTCGGACCCACTTAGGTCACTCAGGACCTGGGAGTACTCCCCCCTTCTCCTGTCATCAGAGAGGGCGAGTTTGAGGAGTCCGGAGTGAAGAGGCCTTGTGGACCTCCTGACACCAGCGTGTGTCCGGGGTGAAGAGAGCCTTGTGGATCTCCTTACACCAGCGGTGTCTGGACGGAAGAGAAAGAATTCTAGCTGTGCTCAGGCTTATAAACCAGGTGGCACAACCAGTGGGGGGGCCCTTTCTTGGCCAATGAGGGACCAGCATCAGGTTTCTGCTGGAGCTGGAGGGTGTGGTCATCCGGCATGAGGTTTCTTGTAGACCCCATGTCAGGCGTTTTGGTGAAAGGAAGGAACATGGCTGCTCCTTTGTTTGAAAAGCACGTGTGAAGGTCTCAGCCAGCCAGGACAGCAGGGTCAGATCCCAACAGCATATATGAAGTGAAGCCGGCAATTCAGTTCAGGCAGCCCATCTCAAGCTCTTACCTAACATGCCGAACCCCACCGAACAAAGCACTGAGCTGAGCTCCATGTAGTTAATGCTGTACATATTGAACATTTACATACAATAGTCTATTATTCCATGTGAGCTGGCTGACTGAATTGCAGTTATAGTACATTGACTTTCAGACTAAAATCCGTGGTATGATGTGTAAAGGATTGCACACCTTAAAGTTGAAAAAGAAAAGAAAGAATTGCACAAAAGTCTCCCTCTTTCCTTTTTTTACTCTGAGCTGGAAGCCCGATTCACACTTGCTACTGGGTTTACCGCTCACTTAACACTGTAATGAGTTCAAGGGCTACTTGGAATTTGGCCAGCCCTAGTTATGGTGGCAAATATGCGCTCGCACACGCACACGCACACACACACACACTCACACACACACACACACACACACTATATATGCAAGTAGGAAACGGGAAGTAGGAAGTGTTTAATTCTATAGACTTCTGTCTGTTTTGTCAGGAAAGATGCGTTGTTTTTTTTGTGCTGACAAGAGTGGAATGTTATGTGCAGTGCGAAAACGCACAGACCTTAGAGCGTTTGACATAAATATGAAAGAGGCAGCAGAATACATGTAGTCCATGCATCCAGCCGGTGAATACCTTTGCTGCTTTTCCTTAAAGGTTAGGATTGTATTTCATAAAAGTGTATCATGTTTTTCCTCCTATTAGTGGAGGTTATTATTGTAGTGGAGGCGGTACTTATACAGAACTGTGAGAGACCTGCATTTATAAGGCAGAGCCTGTCAGAAACATGACTCTTTTAAAGTACATTAAGTGTGTGTGTGTGTGTGTGTGCGTGTGTGTGTGTGTGTGTGTGTGTGTGTGTGTGTGTGTGTGTGTGTGTGTGTGTGTTTGTTTGTCTGCGTCAGTATTCCTGACCTGGGTGAACTGCTCCAGTGTCCGCTGGGCGACAAGGATCCAGGATGTTTTCACTGTAGGAAAACTGCTTGCTCTGGTACTCATCATAGTGGTCGGACTCATCCAGATCTGTCGAGGTAAACACACACATGCACGTTCTGGTAAGATGAACTCCTCAACATGATTTCTGTGGACATATCTAGAAATAGTGCATTCATCGTTTGATCACTGATTTTATTGTAATTATTAGGAAAATGTTGAAATAACAAATACTGAAAATCAAATAAAAAATATGTAAAAGAACAGAGGAAATTAAATATACCACCTACATTTTCCACAACAGAACGGGATAATGACAAAGTTCCGCATTACCATCATGTGGAACATTACAGCATTAGAACTCACTGAGACAGAAAATGTATACAAACAAAATAAAACTTTTAAACAAAATGTACAGCTTATCAAAATTATCCATTTCTGACAAAAGCAAAATAGTTTTATAGTGTTTCGTGTAATTTGGGTGCAGCATGCATTTTGGGAAAAAACAAAACAGTTCAGAGATTAAAAATGCTAACACTGTTGAAAAACGTTTCAACACCTTTATGTGAAACAATGAACCAACAGTATTTAGGTTTGTGTTTGTTTCTAATGAGGTCATTTTGGAGGAAAGCTCCTGTCAGACTGTAAATCCTGTCACAGCAGATTGTAATGACACTGCTGACCCCTGGTGGACATAAGTAGACATAACATGTAAAGTTCTTTAAGTCAAAAAAAACAGTGACAAATGAGAAAAATACATTTATTAAGTAACTTCGAGTTTTATAGATGTAAGCAATACTATGGTGATGAACAAGTGAAATGTTGCAGTAATACTTTATGTGATATTATAGAGGATCCTTTCACTGTTTCATCCACACATCCCTTCCTCTCAACTTCTCCAGGTCACTATGACGCCCTTCGGCCCAGTGTGGCTTTTGAATTCAGTCAGGACCCCTCAGTGGGACAGATAGCGCTGGCCTTCCTTCAAGCCTCCTTCGCCTACAGCGGCTGGAACTTCCTCAACTACGTCACAGAGGAGGTCGTGGAGCCACGCAAGTACGCCACATGCACAGCATACTACTTCTTATCCCTTAGTTCAGGACTTTATAATTGATTTGAATTCAGTCTCGTTAAAGCTCCTGAAAACAACACCAACTTTTCGAATTATTGCCATTATTTTTATCAGGAACCTGCCCCGTGCCATCTACATTTCCATCCCACTGGTGACCCTTGTCTACACTATGACCAACATTGCCTACTTCTCCTCCATGACCCCCGAGGAGCTGCTGGCCTCCAACGCTGTGGCAGTGGTGAGCAGCTCTCCGTCTCTCCATGAATGTATGTCTCATACAGGAGCTCATAGCAGTTTATATACTGTTTAACAAGAGTCTCAGTTGTCTGGAAACTGGATGTCTGCTGAAGCTGAGAATCGTAGCACGAGACAGACCTCAACCAACTAATTAATTAGTCAATAAGATTAAAGTTTACGGGTAAAGTTTTTTTTCATGATCCCAGAGGGAAAACTGGGAAACAGTCATGAGTTCAGTATGTGACTACTTTCCTTTGTGGGACTTGAATTACAAGCAGTGTCCTCGAAAAAGGATAAAGCCGTTCTTAGAAAATAAAATTAAAGAAAAAATGTTTCTAAGTGAGCTAAAGAGACGAAAGGTCCAACATTGCATCTTTCAGTGAAATTAATAAATGAACGCATTACTGTCAGGGACTGAATGACTGAATCAGTAAGTCAATTATTCAATTATTTTCTCAAATATCTGACCCATCAGATATTGTGTTGTTCCAGACATTCGGGGAGAAGCTGCTGGGGATGTTTTCCTGGGTGATGCCGATCTCTGTAGCGCTGTCCACCTTTGGAGGAATCAACGGATATCTGTTCACCTCCTCCAGGTAGAACACACGACATGCCGAACCTACTTTCATGAATGCCCTTTTATGCTAAGAGTTACTCCTAACAAGTAGAGTAAACCTGAACACGCACACACACACACACACACACATATGCATAATGTGTCTGTCTCTCTGCAGATTGTGTTTCTCAGGCGCCAGAGAGGGTCACTTGCCTTATCTGCTGGCTATGATCCACCTAAAGAACTGCACTCCTATCCCCGCCCTGCTGGTCTGCGTGAGTGCCGCACTCACAGTTTAGCCTACTTTGTCTCACTCACACAAACTGTGTTTTAAATGAATATGGTACTGTTTTGCAGTACTTTAAAAATAGTTCAATATGTATTTGACCTTTGACCTTACCTTCACCTCCCACAGTGCACTGCCACCATATTCATCCTGTGCATCGGAGAGACACACAACCTGATCAACTATGTGTCCTTTATCAACTATTTGTCCTACGGCGTAACCATTGCTGGCCTCCTCTACCTCCGCAAGAAAAGACCCAACCTGGTCAGACCCATCAAGGTACGGAAGGCTGAGAACCACAGACCCGCTGCAGGACATGACAGAATGTTATCAATTCATAGCTCTCGGTTTATTTAAAAGGGACGCGCAGGGACCCCTGTGCCAGAACTCTTATGCCACCGCTTGAATATTAACTTTTCATCCGATCATTTGTAACTGGGAAATCGTGTTTAAAAATATTTTTCTTAGCAAAAATCCAAAGCTAAGGGTACCTCTTGACAGCAGAGCACAATGAGGAAATGTCAAAATAATATAACATAAATGATATAGCTTACATAGTGAGATAACAATGAGCCTCTTAGGAATTGTTATTAACAACAAATGGGGTCACACAAACACAAACAAGTGACAAAGTGTATGTCTAGTCTTTTCCTATATCTTCCAATTGTGCAGACAATAATTCAGACACATACAGGACTGTATGGTTTGGACCAATTATTAATAATTACTGAATTGGCAATTGTAGTTAAAATTATTTTTATTATTTTAATATTAATTATTATATTTTTGTCCTGTGCAGGTAAGCATGTTGGTCCCCATCGCCTACTTGATATTCTGGGCTGTGCTGCTGTGCTTCAGTCTGTACTCTGAGCCGGTGGTTTGTGGCCTGGGAATGGTCATCATGCTGACTGGAGTCCCTGTATACTTTGTGGGTGTTCATTGGAAGGACAAACCCAAATGTGTCTACCGGCTAGTCGGTGAGTTGGGCTGTGATATTTGAATATTTATTGATATGTTAGCAGTCGGCCCGTGATAATAACACTCCTCCTGTTGTCTTTTGCATTGCAGAAAGAGTCACATACATGGGCCAGAAGGTGTGTAATGTGGTGTTTCCTCAAGAAGACCTTTCAGAGACTGAACCCCTCACTTCCTCCAAAGCCACTGACTGAGCAATGCAGTCAACCGGGAATTCCCTTTTTACATCGGGACTTGCACTTCCATTTACATTTTTTTTATTTTTTGCGTTACAATGTTTCACATCGGTTAGTTTGTGGATGTTGAAGGAAAAGGTTTTCGTCCATGTTCTTGCACAGGTGCAGCCTGAATGGGGCCGCGATGAAGCTCCAGTATAAAAGAAGTGGAGGGTTACACTTAGGACAGTAGCACGTTAAACCCTAAAGCCCCGAAATATGATTTTACTAATTGGTTGATACTGTTCCTCCATTCTCCTCGCCAGTATGCTGAGAGATCTTTATCTCATCTTCTCCCTTCTACTCACTCAAAGAACCTCCGTCCGTCATCTTCTGCTTCACTGCCAAGATATGCTTCTTTTATGATTTTAACTAAATCCCTGAGCTAATGTGCCTTATGAAGCGCATGTGTTGGTGTAGTGGATTAGTTTGTGCGGGTATTTGGATCGTGTAATATCGTATTGAGGTAAATATGCAAGCAGTTTCTGCACTTAGCAATACTTCTCTATTACTGCTGCTACCTTCAGCTCTGTTTATTCACTAATTATTCACATGATCTTTACTGTTTTTCAACTATGGATTAATACTTTTTCTGTCTGTATCTCTGCTTGGCCACAGTGTCAGGCCATTCTTTTTACTTTACACCCCGTTCTCTCTTTTTTTATATATACTATAACACTACATTCTGCTGAGAGATACTTTGGGTGCCATCATGTTATTATTAGAGATTACATACTCATCATTCCCCGCAATATTTACAGCACAGAGGAGACGGGAGAACGACGGGAAGTCAGTGGCCGTCAGCTGAAGGAATGGCTCTGGGAAATGAACAAGTTGCATCGTTACAACACGTGTCGACGGGCTGTTCTGCTTTGGAAATGTTCTAATCTTTAGGAATGCCACTCTGAACTCTCTCAAGGTGCTTGACCCACCAGGACAGTTATTCCATTTCAGATTCCTCACCTGATGTTATGATGCAGCGCTAACATGCTGTTGAATGACACATCTGTATTGACAGATCTATTGGTAGCTGGCAGTGGATGTTTACTTGTGCACGGGCCTGCTCCCACTTCCCCAAAGACATATCACTGAAATTACCCCAGGCTCACCGACTTTTTATAGATCAGCTGTCTTGCTATGCTACTATTGAATATATATATATATATATATATATATATATATATATTAATATACTATATAATATAGTTGAATTGACCTTATGGACTTGGAGGATACTGACTTATTATGGCTCCACTAAAACACTAATTTGCCCCCACATTATTATGGTAAGATTAATGTCCTTGGAGTTGTGGTACCACTACCGTAACACAATATGCTAACTTACTGTGCTTCTGGTGATATTGGTGTTTACATGCATTTAAGTAACCTCCTATAGCACTCGTCTATCAGCGGTTTATGTTGCGCATACAACAGAGCATATGAAGGTTCGGGCCAGTGGCCTTTTTAATGTGAACCACCAGGTTGAAACTTGAATAGAACATTCGGGTCCTTTTCCAGGCCAGCAGATGCTGGGAATTTCCCGCTGCATCAAATCCACTAAGAGACTTCAAACAGCAACGCCTGTCTGCCATGTCCAGGCGCCGTTAGCTCAGTTGAGATCTGTAAATACTGTGTAAAGAACTGTTACAAATGCGCCGGGGACTCCTACAAAGACCACATTCCTCAGACATGTCGTGATACATTTACATACTGTACAATTGTTGGGTGCGGCTCTGTGTTTTGTAAGAGCGTGAAGAATAACAATGTAATTACTTATTAAATTTAGCAACTTCTGAGATGCATCTTTTTTTATATATATATATATATATATATATATATATATATAATACAAGCAGGTGTTGTGTGTTCAATAGCATCCCCTGACTTTTCAACAAGCGCCATCATCAGATCACCTCAGCTGTACTTTGTGTTTTGTGCTAATTAACTAAGGACGCTATCAGACTAGCTAACTGCTAATGTCGACTTGCTAACAAGTTTAGACTAATGTTGTGAATACATATTGTGAATGGCCTGCCATTAACAGTATCAGTAATATGCTGGTAGTACTGGCAGTATTATTTGGTAAAAAAGAAAACAATATTACATCCATTTCATACTGAAATAATTCAGTAAATGATAAAGAGCTTGACGTTTATTAATTGCAGGCACAGGAAAACAATGACTGATCAGCAAAAGGCTGTATCGGGTTTGTATCAGCAACCCCCACAATGTCATGATGGCGTTTCTCTTTCAGCACAAAATATACAAATATAGTTCTTAAAATAAGAGGAATGCTTTCATACAAACACAGAATACAGAATGACTTCAGCCTCTGACCGGGAAGAAGCTTAAAAATCAAACAGCAAGGAGAGGGTGTGCCATTATCAGACAACCTGGTTCAGTGGTACTTTACTTTTCAGTGGCCTCGATCCAGCGTATTTACCTGTGTGATAACTCATTGAACAGTACAGTGATTGGGCTTATTGGAAAAAGTTTGATAATATACATTATGGTGATTAAATGCAACGAAGGAAAAGAAATATTTCTAAGATCTTGACTTTGCTTCTGCCCAGCAGTTTATCACAACTTTAACAAAGCGGTAGAACCCAGGACAGAAACACTTGATCTTGGCCAACAGATAATGAAACATTACCTTCACAGAGTTCTCTTTACATACAAAACATTTGAAATTTGTATATGTTACCTCACCAGCAATGACTTTCGGCTTTTATAGATTACCATTTAAAAAAACAGGTATATACACTGGAATGAGGTTATTGAAAAACAAATCTTTCCCTTACTCCTCTGCCATAATAATCCCAGAGATTCCTGATGCAGTAGTGCACTTTAACTCCAGAGCAGTCGGTCGTACCAATCACATGTCATATCATAAAGCTGTATCCAGACACACAAATCGAATCTCTTCAAACATGTAAACCACAACTGTGGACCATGAGACAGTCCATGATATTTACAACAGCAAGGGAAAAGGCATTTTTAACACATCACAAAGCAAGTAAGGACATACATTCTGCAGATGCGTAATTAACTTTAAGTTAAATGAGGACGGACAGGCGTTGAACTTAAATAACAAGGTACAAGGAAAAGAAAGAGCACATAATATGTAACGCTAGGGATGAGTAAACCGATTTGAAATGGAATAACAGCAGATCATTAGGTATTACTTGTGGAGACATCTCTAATGGCACATAACATGTAGCAGACATTCATGACAAAACTTCTATAAGAAGAAAGCACATGAGGGAGCATGAAGCGTTCAGCTCACGTAAAAGGGAATCAGCAGGAGAGCCCATGTATTTACAGAGACCAGACACTGCAGCTTAAAACCTGCAGTGGGATTCTGATACCTACTTGCACCGTTTTTCTGACTTTTCTGATCAGCATCAACGTCCTGCAGTGAAAGAGGGAGACATCCACTGATTATATACGGAAGCCGAGGACGGCCGCGCTTGCAACTATGTTTTCTTAACGTTATCTCGAGAGCACAAGTTGATTATTTGGCTATCTCACAAACAACAAGCTTTCATGAGATAATCAAACAGTTATCAGGAGAAAACAAATGACTTATAATGTTTATCAGAGATCAGGAGTGCCGTGCCAGTATGCACAGATGGCCAAACTGTAGCAACTGATTTACCGACAAGGTGTACCCGTTAGTATTTGAACGTACTTCAATCAAGGTCTAACACAGGCACAACATTGCATCGCGTCATTCTGTTCGGATCAGATTCATTCAGATCAGTCCTCGTCTTTTAAGGGTGACTTTATTCTGGGTCAACATACATGGGTTATCCTTTGACGCAGTATAAAGCTTGCAGTATTTTATTACCCTGGTTAGCCTGAGGCGGAGCTGTCCAGGCATCTGTGGTGCTGATTAGGCTACTGTCAGCAGCTTGTTTTCCTTTCCACATCCGACTACGATGACTATTTGAACTACTCATCTTGTTACCTCCAAAGATCTGCCTTTAGTTTTCCAGAAAACCTGAAAAATGAACCCATTATCAACCGGCTTTGTTTCCTCAAGATAACGAAAATAATCAACTTGTGAAATAAATGCAAGCTTGGCCGTTATTGGCTTCCGTAGTTTCAAAGAAAAATGAAAGTGATACATTCTTTAGAGGTCCAGCAGTAATTAGTAAATGGTTACTAGGGTCACCTCAGAGAGATACGCTTTACAATAAAACATCAGAGACACAGGCAATCGGGTTCAATCAAGTTCACTGTTTGTCAAGGCAGAGAGAGAAATATAAAGTAGGACTAGTACAGTAGTGTCCACTGAAGACTGAAAAATAGAGGCCTTTGTTTTAACGTCCTGTCATAGAAAATCCCACAGAGTAGATATGAATTTCCAGTGGAATAAACCAGCGGGCGGGGCGTCTGCAGTGACCAGTGTGCAGTCAGTCAGCAGTACTGCAGAGGTACCGCTGGGATGAGGAGGACTCGACCAACAATCAATATTCTGAAGTGAAGCCTCTCTTCCCGACACTTCCTAGACATTCATATAAAATCTTCACTTTGCACTGAATGGAAATCAGAGCAGTCACAGACGCAGTCAAGTTCATTCAAAGTGAGGGAAGGCTTCCTCGGGAGGACGGTTTGGGTTTGACTTGAGGAGGACGAGGGGCTGAGCAGAGTTACAGGCGATGTACAGTACTTGGACTCACTACCTCTGTTTCCACCCAAGTGTGGCTTTTTAAATCTGATGATACATCAAGTTAAAAACGCTGAATTGAAAAATCGATTTGATACAACGACCCTTAAAAATAATGAAAAGGTTGTTTAAAAGGGAAGTATCACTCAATTAGCACTGGACACGCACAGTATATGTTAAACAAATACCGACAAAGGTTTGGCATGAACGAACCGCTGAATGATTCAGTGACGCTGCACTGTTAAAGGAATAGTTTGACATTTTTGGGGAATACTTTTTTTGTCCATTGGCTAAGAATGAAATGAGATATCACTCTCCTGTATCCTTAAAAATAAGGCTACAGCCAGCAGCTGGTTAGCCTAGCTTAGCACGAAGTAGAAACAGGTAGCCTGGATCTGTCTGAAGGTTACCAACTGACCACCAGCAGCTTTGAGAATCATTCGCTGCAAGATGGCAAGATGTTTTCCAGTCTTTTTGCTAAGCTAGGCTAACCGGCTGTTGGGTGTAGACCTATTTTACGGACGGATATGAGTAGTAATGATCTTTCCATCTTACTCTCACCCAGAAAGCAAAAAAGTGTATTTCCCAAAATGTCAAACTTTTGTGGTTCAAAGTTGTGTTTAAACGATAGGTCTGGTGTTGTTTTTAAATGTTCTTACTGTCAACAAGCCCCATGAAAAGACCAAAACCAACAACGTATTGACCCTACAAACAAGTATTGTCTGGAGCGGCTTGGTACGGCGTAGGTCACACAACCGCAATGTCCCGGTTCAATTCCAGCCTTTTGTTGCATGTGAAAATAGTCTCCAACAAATTAACTGATTTAGCCTTTTAAACAGGAAGGCATATAATCGGGCTGCTGAAGGCGGAAAGCATTGAGAGGTGGACGTACTCATATTGGTTTGGGCCGGATCATATGATTCGTTGACAATAACATAAATACAACATTTCACCAGCTTTATCCTTTAATGCGACAGCCAACCATGGCCTTCTAGAAATGTCATACAATAATAATAACAACACCTCATTCAATAAAGTGGGAGTAAAACAGACTAGAGGACTATTAATCAGGTAAATTAATATGTGATCACTTAGCAGGCTTTTATGGTTCACAGTATATAGCGGTGCATAATGGCTCTGGGTAACGACACAAAGGCTGCTTTGGCGTTTTAAGAACACGTTGCCAATATTGTATTGGTACTAGTGGCCAGAATTGAGTTTGATTTTCTGGGACAGGCTCACGACGGGTTTACGTTCAAACAGACCTGTTTGCTTTTAATTGTGGGAGTCAACATTAGGCTCCTGTTGTACAAGGAGATTTACTGTATAACACAGACCATAAGCACTACCTCCGCTGGTTTTATTCATCGTAGCAGAACACTGCATATGCAGATCTTCATGCCCTCAAACAGACATGAGCTAATTATATATTCTACTGCACTTGCTCCATGTGGTGGGCTGAGGGACGGGTCTCACCTCTGGACCTGGTGGGGACACATTTCAAGGACACTTTAGCAGAGCAAATATTGCTGACTCCCGGTCTCAACAGAGTATCTTCCTAAACTCTTCAGCGTGGCGTTGTCTCTCTCCCTGAATCTCCTCCCTCGTCGCTGAGGGTCCTGCTGAACCCGGAGAACCTTCTCTTGCCTACACTCCTCCTCTCATCCCTGCCTCTTATTTCCCTGCTTGGCACTTCCACGGTAAAGTGGCTGTTGCTGTCCTCTGCTTTCGAGGGCTCAGAAGGTGAAGTCACCTCGAGCCCCTGAGGGTGCGGTAGGGTTGTGGGTGTCTGGGAGCTGCTGGGAAACACAAGGGGTGAGATAGGGGACAATGGCCCCAAAGGGGAGTAGCGTCTCAAGGAAACACCCTTTAGGTTTACAGCAAGCTCCAGGACCAGTTTCCTAGATGCCCTGGTGGGACATGAGGGTACATAGGCTTCCTGGGGAGTGGGAGTGGGTCCGCTATGTTCTGAAGAGTCACTCTGAACAGGGGTGGGGGGCTCAGACTGTGTCGCCCTGCTGTGTTCCCTGCTGACGGGCGACAGTTCCTCCTCCTCTGGGCTGTCCATTGACTGAGAGGAGAGCGGTGATGCAGGGCTCTCTGGCGTGCAGGACTGCGGGTCCATGGAGGCTGAGCAGCAGTAGCCCGGCATGCCCACCAAATCAATCTCAACCCCGCGCCTAGCTCCGGACCTGGCCCTCGCCCGGGGCCCCTGCGCACCCACAGTTCGGTAGCTGTGGAGCCCCAGTGCGATCTGCGCGGGTCCGGGGGAGTCGAGCAGGGGGGCGTGGCCTCTGGTCCGCCCTGCACTGTGGAACAGGCGACTCCACAGATGCCCGAGGCGGCGACGAGAGGAGGAGGAGGAGGCGGAGCGCCGTGTCGAGTGACGTCTGATCTGCCTGCGCATCGCCAGCCGCAGGTTCTGTAACACGGAGGCCTGGAGGAGAGGAAGATCCAGAGAAACTATAATTCTCACAAGATATAATATGTCCATTAACCATCTTTAGATGTGCTGGTACGCGGATATTGTTTCCTTATTATTCAGTGCTTATGCTAAGCTAAGCAAATTTCAGTAATTGCTGAAACATAAATTAAATTCAAAAAGAGATCTTTACTGCTATTGTCTGTGTCAGGCTTGCACTACTGCTGCTGGTTGCCAAAATTGCAAAACAAGATCAGTTGACCACTCCGGTATGCTCAACAATTCAGGAAAATTGTTCCCAGAGTGAATCACTGTGTGTGAAGGCGCTACCTGAGTGGGGTTGTACACTGGGAAATCCTCCACCGGAGGGATGAGACCCTGGGCGATTAACTGACCATACGAAGGGGGGGCCTCCCTCTGGACAAACTCTGCCTCCATGCGAGTCATCTGAGTCTCAAAGGCTCTGCAAGGGAGAGAGGGAGAGGAAGAGGAGGAAGGAGGAGAAAGTATTGAAGTGATGAAGACAGAGAGTGAGCGAGTTTAAGGTGATTAGGAAGTTAGTAGTATGCTCAGCAGAGTCTGTGCCATCCATCAACCACAATAATATGCTATAACAAACTGTGGGACAATATGCTTTTGGACCCACGTATAGGAGGAGATACAGTGATAGAGTTATTCAGAAACAAAGCATTGAATAAATGAAAGGGAGGATGAAAACCAAGTACATGACTTGCAAAAGCAGTGTAAGAAGGGCGACCGGTGATAAACGCTGCTAATAGAAATAGACTGAGTTGCCGTGTCCCCACCTGTACTCTCTGCTCCTGAGGGAGTGGAGCTTGAGGGCACAGCCGAGGGCAATGACCAGCAGGAGACTGCAGACCAGACTGCCGATCAGGGCGGCCGTGATCACTTTCCTGGGCACCGCTGCCAAGCAGCCCCTCTCGTCGCTCCCGTCCAAGCAGTCCTCCTGGCCGTCACAGCGCCACGTCTCAAAGATGCACAGGTTCGTCCCGCAGTGGAAGTTTCCGGGTTGGCAGTCGTAGCAGTTCTTCTCGTCCGAGCCATCCGGGCACCTCTTCTGGTTGTTGCAGCGCTCGGAGGCTGGGTAGCACACGCCAGCGGCCCCCTCGCAGGGGAAATCCCCGTCTGGGCACGTCGGGCAGGCCTCCTCGTCGCGGCCGGATGGGCAGTGCCAGTAGCCGTCGCAGCGCTGGCGCTCAGAGTAGCAGCCCTGATCGCTGCCACAGGGACGCTCGCCGGGGAAACAGTAACCTTTGACCTGGGAGGGCAGAGGAGAAACGTGGCACTGTCTAGACACAGGGAACGCTTGATTGATTGTTGTCTCTGCAACAACAGAACAGCGGCACTCTTCTTTCAAACACACAAATAAGAAAAGGGGGAGAAATGGTGAAAGGAACCCAAAAGCAGACGTTTGAAATATATAAGAAAGCTTAAAGAAGGAGGTTTAAACCGCAAATTGTGAGAGATGAAGATGAATGAATGGTTCACATCTGGAAACAGTGGAACACGTTTTCAGTTTGCAGTACCTGGTATGTGGCGTTGAAGCCATGCCCCGGGCTGTGAGGCTGAGCCATGTACAGAACACTCATCTGTCCCCGACTGGACTCGAGCAGCGCCGGGCGCCTGTTGTTATGATACGACAGCACCTGTAAGAGGTGCTCTGCACGCTGCAGCAGGCCATCGTAGACATGCAGCGAGTCCCCGGGCCCCAGCTGCAGGTCCAGCTGCAACACGATGGGCTTGGGGTCCTGGGTGTCCAGCGACCAGGAGCACCTCAGCTCCGCCACAGCGCTCCTGTTGGCCCGGAAGAAATCTGGGGAAGCGAAGGAGCCATAGAAGTTGCCCAGGCGTTTGCCGCAGGCAGTGTCGGGGCAACCCAGCTCGTCTGTGCCGTCAGCACAGTCCCCGGCTCCGTTGCAGCGCAGGGTGGCCGGCAGGCAGCGGGTGGACTGGGCCTCGGTGCACACAAGGGAGCCGAGGGGGCAGAGGCCGGGACGGGCCTCGGTGGGAGGGGGGGAGCAGCTGCGTTCGTCCGTGGCGTCGCCGCACTCGTCCTGACCGTTGCACTTCCAGGAGCGAGGAAGACACTTCCCGTTCCCACACAGGAATTCGTCCGACTGACAGCTGCTCTGACCCAGGTGACCTACAGAGAGAATACGTTGGCAGATTGCAACACCAGCTGTTAACGCTCTGCAGATCCTCCCATATATACACATTGCATAAAGAAATGCACTTCCTTATTACTGCCTAATGGGTTTAGTTTACTCCCCACTTGTTCATGTTAATACTCTCTGTCTGAGTTAATAATATTCCTGATCCAGTGTCTCAGGCCTCAGTTGTAATCTGCAGGGCCGCACAAAAAGACACTATTATTCCTGAAAACATGCAGACCAGTGACAGCATGCATTTTTCACAATTTCATATAGTAAGGCAAAAAAAAAAAAATGTATATAATAATAGAGTAAGGGTGGGATAGGCTTATAGTATTGCTTCGCCCCAAGGCCACAGCATGGACCTGGAAGTCAGCTCCGACAAGAGAGTTGAGCAAGCAGCCTCAGTAGAGCCAACACTGTCGAGTGACACTGTAACACATTTCTATGCAACATAACAGGAATATAACTACTGCTATGATGAGAGACAGGGACTGAGAGGGCATTGCAATTTAGTAAGTGTAATAAATGACTGCATGTAGAAATGAAAATATGGCATTTTAATCCATCACGCCATCACATTTAAAGCTCTTGTCATTTTGCTTCATCTTTACAGACGATTTCCGTATTTATATTTGAAATCACATTATTTTTCCAGTTTACCTCTGATGTAGGAGAGACGAAAGCCCTGGGCCTGCCCGGAGCTGTTGGCCTTAGAGTGGAAATAGAGCCAAACACGCCCCCTGGTGGAGATGAAGGGCGGAGGCAGCATGGAGCCACACAGCCTGGATTCCCCGTTCCTGGTGGGTGTCAGCAGGAGCCAGTCTCCCAAACAACTCCCCGACTCCGCCACGTCAAAATTACGGAAGCTAGAAGCAGAGGATTGGGGGTATCAGGCGCTTCCTCCCCAACAAATGCCATGCGCATACTGTCTGTGTGAGGGGCTCTACCTGATGGTAATGACCTCTCCCTGACCTCCCTGGATATGCCAGCTGCAGTTGACTCTGGGGGGGTAGTTTAAAGGCCACGAGGGGCTGTAGATGACCCCCCTCCGCTCTGTGTGGACCTCCACCCGCTCACTGCAGCCTGCTGGGTGGCAAAGAAACAGAGCAGGATGGGAACACACGCATTTTAATGAGGTCGGGTCCTACAAGCCTTTTGTGGATGTTTGTGTGTCATCACCAAAACGCGGACCTGGAAGAAGTGTTTGTTATTTCACACTGTTAGGTCTTTATGAATTATATAACATATAATAATACAGTATAATGCCGTGAAAAGATCAAACCTGACAATGCGTTAGTCCATCTCTCAATACTGTTGCACCCAAGCTTATTTGTTCCCACTGAAGTTGCACATCGTTGAAAACTACTCACAAATATATTGTTTCATTTTTTGAAAAGGCAAAATGATTTACTTAAACAGATTGGCGTGTGTAGATTTGGCCAATGTTACTCAAACAAGAGTAAATAGTGTGTTCATTGGGGGACAATTTTCCGGTGCGGATTAATATACGATATATCAGGCTTTGTGGTAGCTACACAGGTTGTGGTCTCTTCAAGGGATTTGTTGACAACGAGAGAACTCCATAACATCACCAGACTTTGCACACATATTGTATCTGTAAACCCGAGACCTTTCTCTTTACGGCGCCTATTACGCAACCACAAGGCATCCGTATCATCTTGAACCCTGAGGAGGGAAACTGCATCAACCTCTCACAAGAGAGATATGGTCTATTCCTTTATTCATGATGAACTAAGGATTCTGCACGCTCAGCAGGATCCACCCTGCTACTGCAAGAATACACTCACATATTACTTCCTTCCTTTCAACTCATGACCTTAGCATACCAGTAGCAGGAACGGTAACGCTTCCGCCACACTGCTGCTGCGTTCTACTAAAACGCATACGGTTTTTATTTGATTCCCCTCTCTTGTCTCAGATCAAAGCTGTAAAAAAAACGATTCCTTAAAAAAACAATTGACCTTAGTGCCTCTGTGTGGAGCTCTGTGCTGATCACTAGGGGTGGGGGAAAAAATCGTAACAGCATAGTATCGCGATATTTTGCGTGGCGATATTGTATCGATACACGGACGCCAAGTATCCATCTTTTATTATATAAACTATTAAAAAAAAAAGAATTACTAGAAAAATCAAATCAATTGCTTTTTCCGTCCACTAGATGGTGCTGAGTTGTTTTCTGGTGAGGTCAGGAAAGGTCCCGGGTCAGCGTGATTGGTAGGAAGTTGGTCAAAACAAAGATAGAGACATGTGGCCTCACAACGGGGTTAAATCTGCCAACAGTAGCCAGGCTCATGGGGGGAGTGCAGCGCATAACTGTCTCTCTGCCCTCGACGTCCACGCATCGCAAGTTATACTGAGTTATATAACTCTTATATCCTACTTATATAAGTTATAGTTCATATGCTGAGTCCACACGTTTGCATTCAGTTAAGTTGGACTATGTAGTAATACAAACAGTTCAGTTTGTCAGGTTCATGCAACATTTATGACATTGTTGGTCAATCTGTCTGATTGACAATCCTATTTTGCTGCAATAAAAATGATTGAAGTGAGATGAACAGACTGAAAACTTTATCTTATTAGATAAAACATGTTGACACAGTCTTCCTTTGGGGACATCATTTGAAGTTGAAAAAAGTAATAAATCGCAATATAGGCCTATGTTATCGCAATACTCAGAATATCGCAGTATCGTGATAATATCGCAGTATCGTGATAATATCGTATCGCGGGATCTCTGGTGATTCCCACCCCTACTGATCACCACATGGGGCCTAAAGCAGAAGCAGCAGCAGTCCAACCGGCAGACAAGGTGACAGCATCGCCCGCTGCCATCGAACCATTGCTCCAGGGACCAATGGTGAGCTGGCCAAGAGGAGCACCGGGAATAACGGTCCGACCTCTTTGGAGTGCACGCCATGGGTCCTCTTTGTTCTCTAATGAGTAAAGGTGTCAGGTTTGTCTCACAGGACGTCTTGATGTTGAGGAGAGGGATGCATTAATAAGGGAAATCGTGACGTAAATATTGAATCATTTAGTTTTAAATCATCTCTTTACTGCTTAATGCCACCGCAGGAATGACACGCGTGCAGGAGGAGGCTGTCTAACAAGCCTCTTAATTAACCAGAACCACAAAGACAGCACATTAGCTTTAACGATGATTATCCAACATCCACACACAGCAGAGAGTCTGCCCACCTCTGCTGAGTGTGTGTGTGTGTGTGTGTGTGTGTGTGTGTGTGTGTGTGTGTGTATCAGGCTTTCTTGATGAGTCAGTTAAGTCAGCAGAGGGAAACAAAGAGGGGGGGGGGGGGGATCATTTAGAGCTCAGTGATGGATCTCCACTACCCAGACACGGCTACCGAAGCACACACACACACACACACACACACACACACTGGACCAAGCAGTCTGGCAGTAGAGCCACACAATGTTGCTGTCTGATGTTTTTTTAAATTATTACAGCAGATGCCTTACATTTGATTATCTATGATCAATTATAAATGTAATGACCATTCTGTACGAGTGCTACTGCAGTTTCCCTCTGCTTCCAAATTCAACGGTTGCCCAAAAAAATCGCCATCCTTATGTGTAGCATCAGAAGCTAAATAGGATTTGAGTTGGTTGGGCTACTGTATGTAGTTTCTGCCAAACCCATGCAGACCCATGCTGGTCCGTCAACTGTTTCAAATCAGATCACAGCAACAGTTACTGTGAAGAAAAAGAAACAGCAGTTTCTCTCCTCAAAGGACCAGCATGCTCTGCGGCTACAAAAACTTTACTTAAGTAACAGTATAGAAGTAATATCAGCAGAAGGTACCTGAAATATCAAAAGTAAAAGCACTCATGCAGAACATGTGAGCGATATATAATAATAAATGACATCATTAGATTATGTTACACGTTTTCATTGTGTTTTTTTAGGTAAAATACAAAATTTAAAGGCAACTAGTAAATATAGCTGTGTGGTAAAACGTAAAACATTTCCCTCTGACATGTTGTCGAGTACAAATACAAAATAACATAAACCAGAAAAGTAATGTACAAGAGCCTCAAAATAGTACTAGTAGTGGAGTACATTGAGTTCCACCACTGACAACAGTACGGAGCACCTGAGGCACGAACAGGCGGATTAAGTTTTGCGTTTAGAGTTCATGTTGCTGTGATGCAAAATCAATCCCTTCAAATTTTCCAGCCGTGTTTTTGTTTGCACAAACAAAATGTCTGAAAGTGTGTCCAAAAACAAAAAAGTGAAACTAAGAGATACTGGCTTCACTAACATAAACATAAGGTTTTTCTGCTTCCTCAGCTATAAAGCTTCACAACTGGAGAGAGAGAGAGAGAGAGAGAGAGAGAGAGAAAGAGAGAGAGAGAGAGAGGCTTTTCTGTGTGTGAAAAGGTGCTAAAACAAGTACTAACACGCTTATATGGTGTGTGTGTGTGTGTGTGTGTGTGTGTGTGTGTGTGTGTGTGTGTGTGTGTGTGTGAGTGTGTGTGTGATCTTTTCAAAGCCCCCAACACTCATCCCACCGGCAGCCTTCATCCTTTCTTTTCATGCCAAATAAAGTACAGGATATGATAACAGGAAGGGGGGGGGGCGGGGGGTGTCTGCAGAGAAGCAGTGATGTAATGCCGATAGCAGCATCACATTTGTGAAAGAGCATCCATGTTTCCACGCAAACCCTGATCGTTTACCCACCACAGATCAATACCCGCAGAGGACGATATCCTCGTCTTCTACCTCCATCCGATCACAACAATGAAAACACTGTTGTCTTCATCCATCACATCACTCTTTAGCGGAGTGACACAGGAGGGAGCAGCGAGCACAATAACATCCACTCCTGTCCGGGTGTGGACACCAGGTTGTATAAGAGTGCTCTGCTGTGGTAGTCAGTGATATACAACGTTAGTGATGTCAGAAGCTTTTTAAACTATAAGAGCTTCAATGGTGATAAGAACCACCAACATACACTAGATCCACTCACTGAGATTCCTTGGTGATTTGAATGTCTGGCACACAACCATACAGCACTGGTAAATAAGCACAATGTGTGCACAGATTTCCATTTCAAACATTACAGCAGTGTAGATGCATTGTTGTTTTCTCACCTGCACGGAGCAGAGCGGAGCGGAACCACAGCAGTCCGAGCAGCAGCTCCGTCAGTCCCATGGTCCGGCGGGGAATAGCTGCTTTCATGTCGGACACAATGTCCGCGGTTTGCTCGACATGTGTGTCCTCCAGCGAAGCTCCCGCATCTGTTTGCAGCTCTCAGACGCACACCAAAAGGTCCTCCGCACCGTGGAAAGGCATTGTGTCCTTTGCAGCGGTAGCCAAGACACCAGGGTCAAGCGCTGCGGTGAACAACGCGATTTCCGGTTGACGTCTTCAAAATAAAAGCCACACGTAATCATTAACGTAGCATATTGAGAAACATAAAACATTCGCAATTAAGATAATATTTTGAGTAGCTACATACTTGTTGGAAACTCATATCCAGGTGTTTTCCCATCAACTGAACCTCCACACACGTTGCTGTAATGAATCTGTGTAGTTTAATAGGGTAAATATACCCTAAAATATACCCTGACTGATTTACATCAGGCTAACGTTACTAAAAGAAATGGTAACAATAATCTGCAACAGATGTGTTCAGATGTACAGTTATCAGTCTATGTGGACGGGTTTGACCTGCTTTGCACATCTGCATGGATATCATCATCTGGAAAATCAATAGCATTAAAAAGAAAATGTAAAAAAATATCATCACAAAGGCAAAATGTCAAAGTGCATAAGTGTTTACAAATCAATGGTGGAAAAAAACGTAAGGAAATGTAATAAAGGAAGGTTTGTTGCCAACAACAAAAGGTCTAACACTGCACTTGACGGATATCTTGCAGTTGTAAAAGTTTGATATCAGTTATGAAGGATTTGGTCCTTTTAGCTTTAGGTCACAAAATTGCATGATGAAAATGTATACAGACTAAAGTAATCGGTTTTTGCATTTTGAAGACATAACAATCTAACTTCCGCTCTGATGGTGGGCCCCTCTGTGTTCAGCTTGCCGCATCTAACAGGACAAAGTGGTCCTCATTATTCTTTGTTTATATGTTTTCTTCGCTCCTCACTCCCGGATTGAATGTAACAAACAGTTGTATAGAAACTGTAGACATCGGCCTGAAGTATAGATTACACCAGAGACGGCGTTTGCTTGTGGAAATGAAGAGTACATCTAAAATACGGTTGCTTCATGATTTTCTTCACCCAATCCCTCCATTGTAGTCTGACGGATTCTTGGTTCAGTAGGCAGTCTCACTGTCACCCCCATGTGGCTAGATGGGTGTACTACAAACCCCTCTGGCAAAGTGAATATACACTACATTTACTTTCAATTTCGGCATTTTTCACAGAAGCCACGGAGCCGGTTTCTCGAGAAAATAAAATAGCATGTTTATAAGCGATGGATATACTCACTGTCTATCAAATTATGTAAGTAACTTCTGCGCGAGGAGAAGCTGTTCAAAAGGCACCGCTGGGATTCGAACCCAGGATCTCCTGTTTACTAGACAGGCGCTTTAACCATCTAAGCCACGGCGCCGGTACACCCTCCAACGAAAAAGGCGTTTATGAACGCACGTAAGACATGTTATCGTTTCATTTTTGATTTATCAGGCACATCTCGAAACAACGAGGATTCACATTTCCATCGAAAATGTGGTCGTGATATGGAGGCAGCTTGCAAGACTGGCATTCATACGGATATTAGTAGCGTAGGTAAACGATGCTAGCTAATTTCTCCTGCTTGTTAGCATCCAGCTAAAGCAGACTTCTACATCGTATATACACACACACACACAAGTATTAGTGATTTCAACAGTCAGCATTAACTCGAATTGCTCAATGCAGAACACGTTCGTCAGTGCATGTGACGTTGCCGTTTGCCGCTTTCTCGAGAACCGACGTCACAGTCGACACAGCGCTTTTCAGTCCGGGCCGTCAGCAACACAGCTGTCATGACTACAGTAGCGTCACCCACCAAAGTGTGAAATACACACCGCTTTAAGAAAAGACCTGCCTGCCGCTCCAACAAAAGGAGTGATCTCATTCACCCCTAAAAGGTGAATGAGATCACTGACGATGGAAACCTCGGAGAGATTCTAAAATGAGCGTCAAGGCATTTGGGTCAGATGGCGTTTGCCGTCAACAGCTATTTCTGAGAACAGTTGATGACTAACGCCGACACCAAGTGTGGATTAGCTCTGGTCAGTGACGCATTGCTTTAGGAAAGGAACAGTTGATTATTTTCCAGTGTAATGCTTTGAGGCTCTGAGCAACACAATCCAAACTCTATGCAACTCCTATTGTGTGTTGGTGACAGCCGAAGTGTCCAGAGCAACATACAACTAAGGGCATTTATATGTTCGTGATTGTTCATGAGAATAAAACAAAGCAAGTGACACAGCACATGATATTTCAACAATTTATTCAACAACTTTATAGACATTTTCTTAAGAAGTGTGCTGCTTTATTTGATGTTTCATAAGTGCAGGAACCAAAGCTTTTTACATGCACATGGTCTCGGCACAGATACAGGCTCTACGTTTTTCATCTTTTCACTTGTCATTTATTTTTTTAAAATCACACAGCTTTGAACACAGCAGCTGATGAAGCTTACCAACAACCAGTCCAATGATATACACAATAACCAATTTTTCTGTTTTATTTAAAATATAAAGCAAGGAAAAAAATAAACAAGTAAAAACCTACAAAGAAAATAAAGCTGTAAAAATCAGAAACAATTCCTACGAATGGCGCCGAGTGGATGAACCCATGAATGCACGAGTCCGAGGATCTGCACTTCACATTGCCCAGCTGCTTTGTCTGTGTATGCACATTGGTTAGTTCTTAAATTAATTTTTGTAAATACTATGAAAACAAAATGCAAGTCACACACTCTGCAAACAAGAAACATTCCTTTCTTCGACCGATCTGGAGTTCCCACTTGGGGAGGGGGGGGGTGACGGAGGAGAGGAGTTCACCTTGAACACCGGATCAGAGTCCTACATGGCGTTCACCGGGGTAACCATTTGTTTAGATACATCTTAAATACATTATATGACTTCTACCTGAAGTTGCAGTTGAAAGTGTCTAAATCTGTTTCAGGTGCGGTGTAATAAGTCTCTGGCTGCCCCAGTGAGAGTTCTTCAGACAAAGATCAAAATAATCCCAGCACACAATAACATTAACCAACAACTCCAGGAGCCATAATCCAACATGTTTATTTGATCCGTGTCTGAAGAACTACCGAGCCTCTTCAGTCTGACCTACCTCCTTGTTTACTTTCCAACTCGTGCATTTTCTCCCCAAGTAGAACGTGTCTGTGTGTGTGTGTGTGGGTGTGTGTGTGTGTGAGAGAGAGACTACTGGTGGGCACACTGAACCCCCGGCCCGTGGTGGCCGCCCTCTTCGTCAGAGCTGTCGTTGTAGGCCTCTCTGCGGCTACCCGACGTCGAGCTCTGGCTGACGTCGTAGTCCTGCAGGTCGACCTCCTCGGTGTCCGCCGTGATGATGGGCGGCTCCGACCGTGAGGGCAGCATGTCCTCCAGCTCCTACACGAGGAAAACAATCATCGTGATGCAGCTGTAACGGGGCCACTAAGTCTTCAGTGTTTTCTAACCACACAGCGGTGTCAACTGCAGAGATATCAAATTAACTATGTTCTGTTTACTTTCACAGACGACTAAGAAAGCAAGAAAATATCATTTAGAAGCCGAAACCACTAACATTTTTGCCATTTTGCTTAAAACCGACACTTAAATGATTAAAAATAGTCTGTTCTGAATGTTTAAATATTCACTGCAATGAACCAAAGAATGAAGACGACGATAGACATGTAAGTAAAAGGAGTAACGTGTCATACCACAAGTTTCTCAGGGCTGATCCAGTTGTTGTCGGGGAACTGGACATCGAACTTGACGTACAGATCTCCCTTCTCAAAGGGGTTTCGGTACTGTGGCATGCCCTCTCCTCGCACCACCCTGACTGAGCCTGGAAAAGACAGCATGTTGTAAACCACGGTTCATTCACAACGGGCTGTTATGAAATGCCACATTCTACAGATGCAGCAAACTATATTACAGCCGATTCCACATCTTCCCCAGATGTGTAGTCCTACGTGTACAGGCATGCAAGTGGACAACAGAAGCCCATGACTGCAAGCGTTCGACACCCTCTATCGCTTCGGAGGAGAAGAGCGACGAGTTCGACTGGTAACTTCTGACAGTCTTTCCAGAAGTCCACTGAGGATGTTGCTTTCACTCTCCCCTCATTTATCAACTACCATTGATGTGTCCCTGACTAAAGGCACCCAAGTCCAGCACCCCTGGAGCTGCTTTGTGCCTCCTAAAGGGTGCCTCCTTGTTGTATTCGGCTCTCAGCAGGAACCCAGTGCGTCATCATTTTCATTCTGAACTCTGCCCGGTGCGAGTAGAATCTAGCCACCCATGACTTTGCTGTAGTGATGTAGAGAAGAAACTCTTCGCACAAACTTTTGGTCAATACGGCAATAAAATGAGTGTGGAGTGTGCTTTGGTGTGAGGGCATGTTAGTGTAACACACGGTCATCAGAGCTTTTACCTTATTAATACACCATGTGTACATTGGATTGATAATTATTAAGTGTTAACCTGGTTCAATGACTTTGCCAGCGGGGTACTTCACAACAATCTGTCTTTCGTCCAAGTGTTTGAGCATAAACTGGAAGCCGCACAGCGCCTCCACCAGCCCGAGCTTGTGGTTCATGAACAGGTCGTTGCCGTCTCGCCTGAATGTCTGAAAGCAGAGGAAGAGATCGTTACAACTACAAGCTGATGACCTTTTTCACACCAACATTATGGGCCATTTGTCAATGCCTAACAAATCTCCATTGCATCGTTAGTTCCTAGGACAAAGGAATTGAATAACTGACCAGTGTTCACACAATCCACAGTCAAACAGACAGCATCTGCTGGCGAAAAGCAGCATTGCAAGGACACCAGAGTGAAATGAGAGTTCAGCATTATCATATAATAGGGGTGCAACGGATCACAAAACTCACGGTTCGGATCATTTTTCAGATCAGCAAAGAAAAGGGGGGGGGGGGGGTGGACATATATAATGTTTGCTTTCCATTTATTGATTAAAATAACTTAAAGAACACTTAAAGCAAATCACTTTAGGCTATCGTCTTACATTACAACCACAATATTTAAGGTATTTATTTTCATAAAGATGAGAATATATCTACATTATCTGGGGAAAGGGTAGCGCCAGCTGTCTGTCTGTGTGACTCTCACAGAGGGGGCGTGTCTACAGCACGGACTATGAATCTCCACTCCTCCGTGATGAAGTGAGCGGTCAGTCTTTTCCTCATCACAGAGGAACGATCTTCATACTGAAGTGGGTGCGTGAGGGGATTTCGTAGCGTGGCTCAAGCACTTTAACCAGATTTTGAAATCCTTTTGTTTTCCACAACGGAGTGTCCCCCGTCGCTGACAGACCGGGATGGTGGCGCTTCATATGTGTGGACATTTCCGATGTATTGCCGTATGTCTCTCTTTAAACAATGTCTACATACCGTAACGGTTTTGTCCACCACCCTCATAAGTTACAGGGAAGACAAAATGATCCCAAACTTGCGACTTAAATGATGCCGGGGGCTTCTCAAGTTCCTCCACTCACCGTGACTTTCACCGTTAAATGCTTCCAACACGCTCCGTTCACGTGAACACACTACTGCTTTATATCTGTTCACTGACACTCTGCATTGATATTCGGGGACTTGTTACTTGAAAAGGAACAGCAGTACAACTTTATTACACACTGTGATGAATAAACTGTAAAAAAAATAAAAATAAATGAATTAATCCGCGGTTCACAAGTGTGCTGAACCGCGAGGGGTGATCCAAACCGATACACCACTAAACATGTATTTAAGTCATCATAGGAGAGGCATGTCCGTAACATCCACAGCACTATTCAATGTTATCTGCATTGCTGTGGTAACCCATTTTGCGACAGGACATTTAATGATCAATTGATGGGTTTTTTTGTGAGCCAATTTATAATTAAAAATCTTCCATGTTTGTTTCTTAATTTATGCCACGCATCACTTTTAATTATGGAAATGTATTGTGGAAAAACAGTCGTATCATAATTTGGCAGGCCAGCCTTTACTTCGGCACGGTTTAAATTGTATTTCATGACGGTTTTAGACGGTGGTCAAAAAAGTTAAGTTACAGCTCTGGTGATAATGTTGCACTCTCTTTCTTCAACTCCTGCTAACAAAGAGCGTCTCAGGCTCTTATCTTACCCAAGAATCAAGGACAGTCACTCATGAGCGGCATGCCTCTGAAGTATGCCGAGTATGCCAATTGGCAAGACAGCCCCAGACAAAAGCCACACCCCTTAAGAAGAGGCACTAGGCCACTCAGTCAAGATGTGTAGGTGGACCCGCCCTCAGCTGTTGCTGATTTGACTAATGTGCCGTTTTGTGTCGTGCAAAGTTAAAACACCACCACGAAAACAAATATTTACGAGGGGACGTCTGGACCAACAACAGCTAGAAAATTGCAAAAAGTTCTTTGAACTTATGTTGTATCTGAAATCATGAGTGCTGGGCTACTATAGGTTGGCCAATATTCATCATGCAGGTATCCACTCAAGTTATTCCATGTCTTAAGATTGTACAACGCACAGCTCTGACAGCTCCCCACTGTCAAGACAATCTGGTGTCTTAGCAATCTGATTTATAATATAACTGCTTATGCACACTCAAAAAACAGTACACATTTGGGTTATTCAACACATGTGAGACCATGCGTGACTTTTCAGACTCAAAGCAGTTACACTGACTTGTTAAAAAGATTAAATACACTACATTAGCACTCCCTTAAACACTGCGTATAAAGAAACTAGGAAGGCAGAACAGGGATAGTAGACGTGTCACCTGTCGGTTGTATTGTCCTAAGCTAGCATGTACGATACAAGCTGTGAAAACTCTCCTGAAGGTTCTCCTCCCCAATGTGTAACCAGGTGTTATTCTACAGGACAAACCTGCCATCTCTTATTCAACTCATGTTGCATTTCATCAAGAGACAACCCTCTTGACAGACAAGTAGCCTATTTTGACTTTGATTTTCTTTTTGCACAATCTGTCACACAAAATACGAAATACTGCCAAAACAGCAGCATTGCACTCAAGTCGTCGTGCCAAGACAGAAGAATGTCGTGCCCCTCTAAATCTAAGGCAGGTCATGCACACGTTTCTTAAACTGCTTTAGCAGGAATGAGGAATAAAACAATAAAAAACACAAAGACCAAGCTCAATGCATCAAAGGGACAAAGCAAAGCTTCAGAACAATAGCAGACAACAGCTGTCAGAAAGCATGCTGGAACTACGACGTTTGTGATCTCAGCCAATTTTGAGTTTGGCTTTTATTGTGAAGCAGCTTTTGAGAATTGTTGAACTATATTCACCGATTGTAATAAAGGTTTTACACAAAACTGACTCTGAAAATGAAAATCCTACAGGAACGGTGACACTTTTTTAATGAATCCAAGGTAGACTTATTTTTGTAGATGTAGCCCATCATGAAACATGATGAACCTTTCCCAGACAGTTCTTTGGGATTTTTTGGCTGTATATTAAAGAAACAAATCCACTCCTATACAGCTATGTACACAGTTGTCACCTTTTCATGGACAGGAAATAATGAGTGGCTGACTTATATGGCTGAGTGCATATGGGAAACAGGACAGGCCTCCTACCTCATTCTCTTTCTCCTGCAGGACGAGGACTATATCCCCCGGCTCGACGCCAGGTGCCTGGTCAGCCTCCCCTCCGAAGGTAATTTTCTGGCCGTGCTTCATGCCTTTATCCACGTGTACCTCCAGAATCTTCACCTCTTTCACGACTTTCTTGCCCTCACATTTTTTACAGCGGTCCTTCTCGCTGATAACTTCACCTGGAGTTGGTTAAATGAGACACGGTGAGGGATGTGTGCAGGCCAGGCCACAATAATACACAGACTACATGCTAGATCTCGCTTCAGATCACTTACCTTCTCCGTTACAATCGGTACACACAGACTGCATCTGTTGGACCATTCCTGGGGCCAGCTGTCTGATCATGATGCGCATGCCACGCCCCCTACACGAGGTACATTTTTGAACAGCGCCCGTCTTGCCTCCCTGCCTGCACGCAGACACACCCAGAGGTGGATTCATGTTAGAAGAAACACGTTAACACTGCAATAGACTTCATGATCAAGCAGGCATTAACACCATGTTGGTTATACAACTTACCCGTTACAAGTGCTACACAGTACATTCTTGCTAAGTTGAAGTTTAGTCGTCTTCCCGTTGTAAACGTCCTCCAGTGACACCCTGTAGAAAAAGTGTGGTTTTAGATACTGCTAAGTGACATAAGAGACAGTACAACATTGGCTTGTAGTGGACACCAAGGACTTTTTAACTAAGTCCAATAGAAAATCATTTTGCACATAAAGAGCATTGAACTCAATTAGCCTATACACGAGTGGACAAGCTTGGTCTTACTTGAGTGGATGGACCATGTCCTCTCCTCTCCTCCGACCTCCATTCCTTGCGCGACCCCCCTGGCCTCCCATGAATCCAAAAAGTCCACCGCCAAAGATGTGGGAGAAGATGTCGTCCATCCCCGGGCCACCCCCACCTCCTTCCCGCAAGCCTTGTTCTCCATAGCGGTCATAAAGTTCCTTCTTTTCAGGGTTGGTCAGCACCTCATAGGCAAAACTGATTTCTTTGAACTGTGTTTTGAGAGAACAGACAAAAAAAATGTAACAAGTTGTAATTTCAACTGTAAGATTTGTTTCTTTTCTGACCGACAGTGGACCCTCTTTAGCCGATTATTAACTGGCAAGATCAGTGCCATGCATGCAGGGGTGCTGTGGTAGAAACGCCTAACAAGCCGCTCAGCTGCAACGATAACCGATGCACAGATCTGGTTAAATCCATCATTTACCACCAGCTGCTGTGTATGCGAAAAACAGGCAACCGAGTCCCTCGTTCACCTGTCTGGGAGAGTTAGCAGCCATGGTGTTGCGTGTATTGTGTATGCAGCCACTTTCCCAGCAAGTTTCCATCGCATCAAATAGTTTAGCTTTAACGTTGTCAGCTGTGTGTGGAGGAAACCCAGACAGAGTATGCCAGGCAGTGTATGGAAAGCAAAGCGTAACATTAGCTAGTGTCTGAACACGAGAGCGTATGTGTGACGATGAGTATGAAGTTAGCAGTAACCTAATAGCTGTGAACCTCTATGCAGTGTGTAACTTTACAGGTTATTTGTCAGTGAATCAATGCTACAACTCCTTGTTGGTTCCTACTGATTAAAGTGAAGGTGGTAGCAACAACTCTGGCTAAGGCTCAATTAAGGTGGACCAGCTGTTCTCCTTTAATTGACAAGACACTTCTCGGAGTCTAAAAAATAAATGTATATTTTTCTTTTAACCGATTGCATTAATTGGTCAAAATGATTGTCTGTAAGCTGTTAATTATCAACATCCCTACTGTCAGAGCAGCAGAGCTGTCTGACAACAAATCAACAGCAAATGAACCACGGCTGAGGACCTGGAACGATTTACCATTTATCCTTTACCTCATCTCTGGTGGGAACAAAAGGGACGGCATTCCCAGGGAAAGCATGCATCAGGTGGTAATATCCTTACATAGGAGTCATTCCACAACAATCACATGCCCCGTCGCTCAACATCCCATAAACTCTTAAAAAGGTCCTGGAGTTATAAACCATTAAGACAAGTAAATCTGTAAACTTATTAAGAATTTGATGATAGGGGGGGGTGACGAAATTTTTTTTTCGACGCATGTTGAAAAAAAGAAATAGTGACAGAACATAATATCAATGCTTTAATCTTATTGGAAAAGATAGAGAACACTAAAAATTATTTTTAAGCCACCGTCAGGACTACAGAAAATATACAAAACTCTGTTCTATAAAACCTCACTCCAAATACAAATTTGTAATTTAACACATTAAAAATAGCTCAAAGAGTAGCTCAAAAAAGTGCCTCGTTCAAACCAACAGCGATCATACATAGCACTCTAAAACATATGCCTGACATATTCTAGTTTGCTCCCCATTTCAAAACGAAGAGGAAAGTCACAAAGGTCTTACCTTGTCACCAGCATTAGGGTTCTTGTCAGGGTGGTATTCTTTGGCCAGTTTCCGGTAAGCCTAGAAGTACACAAAAGAGGGAGCCTTATTGTCGGATACCATTATCATTGTAGACATGCCTCCTTTACTGGAATCACACACTGCTATGACACCAATTCATATGAATGACCTTAATCTACTGTTTACGCAATCACACGTGCCTCCCTGACGAAACCAGAAGTTCCAGCCGGCAAAACACCACCGTCACCTGTAACTGCGCTAAACATGTTAATTAACGTGATGATTAAGCCCAATGGTTTAATGACTAACTGGCTATCAGCTTCCTTGTATTACGTCAGTTACTCACTACTAACGTTACATTATACCCGGTACTTAATTACGATTGTCAAAAAAAAGGTACATCAAAATGTCTGACTTTTTAAGTGACTAACGTTAATGTAAACGTGCTTGTGCTAATTAGCATATATTGCTAACAATAACCGCAAAGTGACAAGTGTCTGCCCTCTCGCCTAACGTCAATAATGTTGAACAAGAGACTGTAAATAGATACTAAATACTGAACTCCCACGTGAAACCGTACAGAGTTATAACTTAATGGGTTAGCTCACAAGGAAATGGTTAAAATGGCACGCAATGTTTAACGAGCTAGCTTATGCTAGCGGAGGTCTGACTAAACGTTAACATTTTAACTTTATTTTGAGCGTTATGTGTAGTAGACCGGCTTGAGATGGAAAAACGTCCAGGCCCCACTTCAAGTGGTGTTGCCAGTCAAAGATTGACCGTTAACCGCGTAGGGTAACGTTACTGTACGACCGAACAGACGTTACTGTACGTTAACCTTACTAACGATCGATACTCAAGTCAGCTAAAGCTACTAAAAACAATGTTGTCACACTCACTCACTACACAAACGTTTGTCTGTCAGGTGGCCAACTGTTAGAAGAACAAACCAATGTTAGGTTACCTCATTCCAGAACCTTCGACCGGCTTAACGTTAGCTAACTACATGACAACCATCTGAGCTAAAGCTAACGTGAGGTCAATCGCTAACGTCACAATCCAAGTTAACTCAACCTTGCTTATGAATAATGTAAGTTTCATATTTAAGAAAGACAATGAGAGGGTAGGTGTTGGCTGTATCTACGATAAAACAAACTCCTGATTTGACAGAACCCATAATCGTTCAACGTTACAGCATCATCGTCACATGAGCATCCAGGCCAGTTAGCGTGTTAGCAGGCTAGCCAGCTAGCTGCGCATAGCAACGCATTTCCTGATTGTAGCATTTTTAACACTTTGGAACTCGAGACAGAAACGTAATGTAACTCCGTAGTCTGTTCAGTCTTTCGTGTGTAATTACCTTCTTCAGTTCATTCTCAGTAGATGATGGAGACACTCCGAGGATGTCGTATAGTTTTGTGTCTACAACAGTCGCCATGGTGTCGCTGTGGATGTCGCTTCAGCAGGAGGTGGATGGACAAAGAGAAAGAGCCGGTGGAAAATGTTTTACTCGCCTCGTGTCTCAGTTTCCGGAAAGTTAGACGCTCCGCGTGTACGCTGCTGCCTCCCGGCTGCAGGTGTGATAAATGACTGCTAATTTACCTACCGCCACACAGACTTCAGCTCGTGTCTCAAAAATAATATCACCAATAGGCTCAACGTAAGTAAATACATAGATAAAGTATTTGATCCCAATTAATGTTCTTGCAGATTAATAATGTTTTTTTTTTCATGTTTCCTTTAAGGTGTTCAACTAAGTTTAAATACTTGAGAGTCAATGCCACTAAAACCTTTGCAGATCTTTACAAGGAGAACTTTTTATAAAAAATATTCAATCACACGTTGCAAGATCTGCCGAATTAATATCATTAAAATGACTATCCTCTCGAAATTGTAATGTTTGTATCAATGTATTTCAATACGTCTTTTTTTGTTGTTGTTGTTCCAGCATGGATACAATTATCTCGGAGTTCATTTGGAATGGAAAAAAAAAAAATCCAGAACAAGGAAGGCACTCTTACAGAAACCAAAATCAACAAGAGGAATGGGGTTGCCAAAATGTCAGCCATATTATAGGTCTAGTCAGGACGATGACCTACTGGCTAAAAAAAAACCTCTATATGACAGAAACACTTTTAGTGACAATTTTTTTTTTTATATGCAGGTGATCAACTTTGTTAAACACAATAATCCATCAAATCTCAACTCCCAAAAAACAGTCTTCCAGTGACTTTATGCTTTGGTGAGATCCTCACACTTAAGGAGAAATATCAAATGTATGAGAAACTGCCTCAGAAGACTTGTTAAACAACTATGGACCACTTGAAATCAGCTTTGCAGTAAACATCATCGTTAACCTTTACACGACCACATAAAGCGTGGTGTGCAATAACAATTCATCTGCCTCCTTGGCCATGGGGAATTTAGCTGAGAGTTGGATGGCTGTGATGCTTTTTGAATGGTTTTGTTGTGTGCATGTGGGGCTGTAAAACAGCTGTTAAGTTTAATATGCCTCAGGTGTGCTCTGTGCACCTGCTTCTGTTAGTGCTTAGGTGTTGGGGAAATTATGTAATGCATTTGTTCTGTATTGTTGCGGTCCACTCTTTTTTTTCTTTATTATGAAATGCAGAGACTTGAGTTTGTGAAAGCTGCATGTATCACTGAATAACAAGAATATGGTAAACGGTTTATTCGCATGTTATCTTGACCAGATTAACATTCATTTATTTACGTTACTTACTTTCCAAAACACTAGGCCAACTCATAACTCATTACACCTCAAAATGACACATTCTTAATATTTTCAATACTCGTGAAGTTTTACGGAGTCTCCAAATAAATATAAATTTGATTTTTGGATTAAGTTCATGAATTCAAACTAGCAATGCGTGACTTATAATAAGTCAACGTTAAGATGTCTCCACTTCTAACTAGTCCTAACTAATTAAGGATACTTTTCATCATCCAAATAAAGATTTTTTTTAAACATTTTTAAGGTGATGTTCTGACTGGACAAAACTAAGTTTTGAGTTATATCGTTTGACAAATCTTATGTAGCCTATAACTCTGACTAATGGGAAAGTATTTAAAGTTAAGATATTATCTGACTCATTCAAATGCTGTTCATCTTAATATTGTATAGAAAAACAGTTTCATGTCCAGACTGTTGATTGGAGAGCGGTTTGTCTGCAGGTGACTATCATCCCAGCATAATATATTGGTTATTATTATACATATAGACGACGTTAAGGCTCCTGGACTATATGCATCTGTGTGACAGAAGACCAAATCCTCAGAGCCGGATCCAGTTTCTGAAGGTCACATATTTTGAAAGGGTGCTTTGATCATTAGACAGGACAAAATGCATCATGTTAGCAAAGGAAAGGGTGAGTGGAATATGTGAGTATAAGTGAGTGACCGAATAATAATAATAATATAAACCTGTTTTCATGGTGGGCAGTCAAGACCATCAGCACCATCTCTACGCATTTTGTTTATTGATATTTGAGGCAGAACTGATCATATTGCACCAGCTGGAATGAATCATCCTTACATTGGGAACATCTAACCCTAAACTACATCTTGAGGTTTACAATGCTTAAAGCATCTTTGCATGCAAATAGGCTACTTCTTTTCTATCTGCGTGTCAGTGTGTGTGTCTTACCTTGCTGCCACATCTCCAGCCTAGTGGTGGTGCCATTTTCATCTTTCTTGGTTAAAGTGAACAGAAAAGCTCACACAGGGAGGTGAGTAAGCTCTCATTTAATTCAACAGAATGAAATTATACAACCAGTGGGTTAAAATCATAAATGAGTCCCGTATAGGCTACATGTCTGTCTCATCAGGGTAACAGGTTGTGCTTGTTTTTACACACTCAGTTCATGGGGACAATGAGAAGGTACATGTTCTCCTGGTAAGGGTGGGGTTTGGGATGGTTTCTATTTAGATTCAGTCCGAGTCTCACAACCAAACATTTCCTGTTCCATAAACGATCACTCACAGCCCGAATGTCCATATGCTATAAAGCTCAACGAGCAGAAATAGACTTTTTTTTTCTCTACTTCTTACCAAAATAAGACTCTTGAGTCTCTTCATGTGCTCTTCCTGAGGAGAGACTGAACGGAGCGTACCCTCTGTGTATGTGTGAGGTAACCATGAAAGTCACAGAATTATTATAGTAATATCACATCTTTAACATCATCATCATATTTCTGATCATCATCAACAACAGCAACTCCACCCTCATCAACACCATATTTCATGGACAAGTCATCTTCATAAAATCATCTGAGCAAAAAGATTAAAGAGTTAAAAGCCAAGCATCATCATGAGGCTGGATATATACTGGTTTTAACAGTACAGTACAGTACACTGACAAAAATAAAGAGTCAAATTATTAGAAGATGCACTTTATATCATATATCTGTGCATGTCAGGTGAATAAATGTAGAAAGTCAGTCCAGGGCATCGCTCCATCTTATTCTCTCCTTGTTTCTGAGCGGTTACCTGGTCTTCTAGGCTCCCAAACAGAGAGAAGTCTGGGTCTGCATGCGAGAACCCTCTTCTTATACGTGTTTTATGAAAAGGAGAGATTAAAAGAGTGTAAGACTGGAGGAGAGACTAGATGTCTCCACCCTCCCTTCGCTCAGTATCCTGAAGAATAGAACCAACAGTCCAGTTTTATCCCCTTTTTGATTCTTGGTTCGTATCTGCCAATTTCCCAAACTATCAGACCAGACTTTGAGTGCAATACTTTTAATATTGCTTTGAAAGCAAAGGCAGAAGAGGGAAGAGGAGTGATCAATTTAAGATTATTGTGACTCTCCTGTCTACTCTTCTCTCGTCTCTTCTGACATGAAATATGAGCTCTCTCTGGGTTCCCTTTCTCCGTTCACCATCTAGAAGTCCATGGACATGGAGCGCTGCTGTGGGTCAACCATGGTGGTACTGTTACGAGCGCTGTTTCCACGGACACTGAGGGTTCCGCAGGCTCCTGCCATCCCCCCGCCGATACCTCCAGTGATGCCACTGGGCCCCGCCATGCCCACTCCTCCCACCATACCCATTCCCCCCGCCATCGCCACTCCTCCCGTTATCCCCACCGCTCCTCCGATCCCTCCTCCTGCAATCCCTGACGCTCCTCCCCCTCCTCCTCCTCCTCCCATTGCTCCACCCATGGCTCCTCCTCCCACACCTCCTCCTCCACGGCCGTAGATTTCACACGGGATCTCCTCTGTGACGCGGTCCTCGATGACCTGCTGGTCGCAGTCGTGAGTCTGTGCGTGCTGCTTGTAGCCGTAGCAGCTCTTCTTGTAGCTGGCGGTGGAGTTGAAAGTCTTCATGGGCGGTGGCTTGGAGAAGTCGTTGTGGTAGGACAGCTCCATGGAGCTCAGGGTGGTGCGGCTGTGCTTCATACTGCCGCAGCCCGTAGCCACCGAGGCCTGCGAGCCGCAGTGGTGCTCGTGGACACAGCGGGACATGGTGGAGGAGCGCCGCAGCTTTTGGAAGCTGTCCAGCTCCTCAGACAGGTCAGCTAAATCTGACGATATCTCCTTGTCACGTAGAGAGAAGAGCTCGTAGTGGGGCGGGTCGAAGACCTCCTGGAAGCCCGCCTTGTTGAAGACACCTGGCCGGCGAGCTACGACCTTGAAAAGAAGAAGATCCATTCGGACAGTTCAATTTGAGTGGTTAGAAGGCCACTATTTTACACAACACGTTCACAGTAAACCTGTGGGTAACGGTGTGAATTCAAACAAAAACACCTGCTTGGGTTTAGGCAACAAAACCACTTGGTTAAGAGAAAATATCATAGCTGGGCTTAAAATACATAACATTAATACGAAAAGCATGCCACAAAATCACTAAAGTAACTTAGAAATATCTCAGAATACTTTGAGACACAAACACCGGCCTCCCTGTTGAAAGTCCTTTGTTTGAAATGCACAATACTTGTTTGCACATCATTTACACACATTTAAAATATGAGCTGCTCGGTGTCAAAAAGCCTTTCTAGAGTCACCATTTTGCCCAATATTCAGCAGTCATACATGGAGAAGTCCACTACAGAGGAACACTCATTTTTCTTACAGAGAAGTCTCAATAGATAAGCAATAAATATGTTTTTCACAAACTTGACTAAGAATAGATGAGGCGGATTAACAGAAAGTGGTTAAACCAAAAAATAAAATCACCTTTAACTCTATGATATACTGCCGTTATATTTGATATGGCGTGTAATGGTGTAAAATCTACGGGTGGATTTTGTCTTTCTTCCCTGTCTCCAGAGCAACTATAGTGGCCCCACGTCGTCTAGAATCCCACCATCGCTTTCAATTATGTGTCTCTTCTTTCCTGCTCAACAAAAGGTCAACCACAAAGCATGAGCTACCTTTTTCCTTGGCTGCTTCATCTGGACCAGGATGGAGATGATGAGAAGAACCAGAACTATGCCTGATGAGACACCAATGACGGTGCCGTGGGTCTTAGTGATCTGATGAAAAAGCCCCTGAGATTGCTTCTCTGGAGTGGGAAGGGGAGAGGAGAGGAGAGAATAAGAAAAAGAAATACAAATATGTAATAGAAAAAGAAAACAAATATATGTAAAAAAAAAAATGGAACAGCAACCCTGAAAACCTGCAAGAATAAATCCTAATTAACCATAATAACCTCAATTAGTAAAAGTTGACAAAAAGAGGTTGATCACCTTTGCAGTGGTTTTCATCCCACGGGTACACACAGTTCTGAACTCCATTGCACACCAGGGAGTTGTTTATGCACATGTTGCTGTGGCAGAAGAATGAATTGCCTGAACAGGGGGCTGCGGGCAAAAGATAATACATAGAGATAATGTAATTCAGAAAACAACAACAGGAAAACAGTTGTTTAACAGTGCTGTGAAAAGGACTGGAAGCTATTTTGATGATAACAATAAAACAACAAACAACAATAAAAGATTGATAAATTGGCTGTAGAAATCTGTTGAAGCATGGAATAAAAGACTAGAGAGGTCTAACAAAGACAGTCCATACATCATCATTTCCTGCAGACACAACATCAGGGGGCAATGAGCTGAGGAGATGGCAGCTTCACTGCACTGCAGCCTTCACGTCAAAGGAGTTTGAGAAACAGGAGAGGGAGGGGAGTGGCAAAACTGGGAGTAGGCAGAGAGGAGAAACATGGAAAAGAGGAGAAGATGAAAAGAACGGCAGGTGGTGGGGGTGGTGGTAGAAATGGCTTCATGTGGTGTAGGTGGTCAGGCTATAGTGCCGTGAGACATCCCACATTAAAGTGACTGTTGGTGTGTGAAGGCTGCGATGGCAGAGACAGAGATGACTGGTAATTGATGCTGGCTGCTGGGCTCCAGAGATCGATGCACTGCCAGTCAGGAGGAAGAGCTGCAAGGCTCAGAGCAGATGCAGATGTCTGGGTTTTGCTATAGACAGTCTGTTGTGTTCTGTAGTTTTTTCCCCCATTAGACCCGAGGATGTGTAGCAGGCCGGCACAACGTTTACTATTGATCATTAACACTGTGTTGTGGTTGTTTTTCTGCTTTGGTATCTTGAGGGAAAAAGAAGAATCAAACCCAGATCTCCCATTTAACAGGTGAAAATGTATTGAAACTATCAACTGAGCCACCGGCCATGTTTATTAGTTTGAAGAGAATCTTTATTTACCTTGAATACAAAGCTATATTAGTCCTGGAGATGAACTGGACTGGTGTGATGTCTATCTTAAGTCTAATGCTTTGTTAGGTCAAAAAGACAACATCTTTGTGAAACCATCTCCGGATTAAACAAAGAGCTGTATCTTTTTGATGCATTCTGTAGAATCACATTGTCACTATGTGGAACCAAAACAGCATTTTATGATCAAATTATTTTGCCTCAGGTGTAGACAACAACAACAAAATTCCAATTTGAGACATAAGACATATGACCGAGTCTTTTTCTCTCTCCATTTTTTCCATCTCTTCAATTGAGTCAAGTCCAGCCAATTTTACTTATATAGCTCAAAATCCAACAAAAAAACAAAAGAAATCTCAGACAAGAGGGATCTCTCTTCCAGGACCGACAGACATGCAGTAAATGGTGGATGTAAAAGTGGATCGAAATAACATGAAAAATCTGAATGACTATATTAAACTACATATTATTAAATAGATTGCAAACATACGTGAAGAACATAGAGCCACAACATAGAAACTGAGCCACACAACCTCCACGGTACCACAAACGGACCGAGTGATCAGTGTCAAACACATCATCTGTACATCATATTCAACATGTCTCTTATGGCTTGTTCACTCTTCCAATCTGTTCTCATTCAGCCCCTCCTGACTAAAACATGAGTCACTTTCTGAGTCCTGATCACAGCTCCACCAGCTTCACCCACTGCTCTGAGGTCCACTGTGATGAGGGCTCTGAGCCTCCACTTCCCTCCATGCCTCCTCTGCCTCAGGGTTAAATCATTTTGACAAAGGGACATGTATATATGTGTGGAAGGGCGTGTGTAATATAGTGTGTGTGCGTTGTGACGGAGCGTCCACCCCATCTATCTCCCAGTGAGCCTGTAGATGGGGTCGCTCCCCTGACACTGGGATCACTTCCAAATCCATTATACGTGTCCCGCCTTCAAAATGTAGCATCTCACAGGGTGACAACAACGCTTCACCCACTCACCCCTACCCTCCCTCCACACACACACACACACACACACACACACGCACACACACGCACACACACACTGTGGGTGCGAGTGAGTATTCAGGAAAGTCTTAATACGTCTGCTTTACATGTCAGAGGGGGCTCTGTCGGAAGATTACTGCACATTAAGGATGATGGAGTGCAGAATGCAAAACTCATCTTGTTCTCTGAGTGACAAAGATTAATGGTTCCCTCTGACCTCTAAGTCAGCTCTCAGCCAGTCGCTGACTCTGACCAAATAAAGTTTGGGAGGTACTCAAGAGACTTCAGACTTCCCGGAGATGGACTGTGTGATCAGAATTAACGATGATCCAAATGGTCTTAAGGACTCTCGGAGTAAAAAACCCAACCCCTGCTGAATATAGAAGGCCATTAAATTCTGACTGCAATGGTTATGGGTTTGCTGAAAACAACATTAGCATTCGCCCAGGGTTTGGGAAGTGTGCAGGAGAATGTGACAATTAATATCTGAGACTATTCAGGCATTTAATGAAAATATTACGGTGCGCTAATAGAAAAACTGTTTCCTGCATGGCAATTCCTGCTACTTTATGTGAAACCTTTAGCAGCATCTGTTAGAAAGTTTCTTGTCCTTCAGAAATGATGACGCTTAATTCATAATTACTTCCAGTAGATCCATTAACCCTACTCAGCTTTTCTTTTCACCAAAACAGATAAATTCCTATGGTAAATGGCCTATAATAGGGACAGTATCATGCTGCGACATGCGTATCAAAAATGATTTGATGCTTTCAGTAATTAAAAAATGCTGGAGTAAATAATTTGTTTTCTCACATCTATGCTCCAAACATGGTCCAGTGTAATTAGCTTTCCATGCTGAAATGACACTTGACACACCGTGTCCGTTAGTGACTACTGACGCAGACAGAATGCAGGACCTCGTAAATCAACTGTTCTTGGGTCTGTTTTCTGTGTGTGGGTGGATAAAGTCGTGGCTGTTGCAGTAAAGTGATGGCATATTACAGAGAGTTACACAGTCACAAGGGGCAAAGGAAACTGGAACAGAGCTTTTTTTCTATTAGTGAGCTCTATTCTTTTGAGTTGCACACAATTCAGACCAAATCTGCAACAAGGACATGGAATCGGATCTACCTCTATCACAAGACGTATCATCTTGCTTCGTCACAATGTCATATTTTGAATGAGATACAGGCCAAACAGGTAAACAAAGAGTTCAAAATCAATAAGTTTAACACCAAAGAGGCACTCAGGCTATGTAGCTCTTCCTGTTGTTGTTGTTGTGGTCGTATTCAATTAAGAAAGAGCTACAGAGAGCCACAAAGAGAAGATACTGAAGTGCTAAGCAATAGCATAGCATCAAAACTGTAACATATAACGAATGAAAATGATACAAGGTGTAAGAATGACACAATTCAACAGATATGGTGCAACAAGATGGGAAAACAGGGTCAAGGCTGAGGTATGTGGTCAAGAAGAGTGTTACTCACGGTCAACAAATGAGGTGAAGAGCATGCGGAATCTGCTGAGGCGGCTCTTCTCATCAGCCCACATTCGCACGACTCCCACGCCGTTATCCAGCATCACATCATTGGCCACGGTGCTGCAGAACTTGGCCTTGAGGTTCTCGATGGCGCTGCTGCCATCATACACGGCCACGAAGTTCTTCTTGCACTCATTAGAATGTTCCATCTGGTACTCCATGAAGCGCAGGTAGATCTGCAAATCAATGTGGAGGCAAATGAATGACAGAACTCCACAGCAATCCTTGCTTGTTAGCGGTCTAACCAGCAGCTGGACTCTTTATGAACGCAAATACGTGGAAAATATTACATTAAATCAGTAAAGCAAATTTACTTACTAAATTTAAAAACACAGATAAGGAAGAGAATGGAAAAGATCAAAGCAGAACCCTGTGGTAGACCGGAGACCTGCCCACCTCTTCACCAGAGCATGCTGGGACAGAAACAGGATAAACAGCTTAGAAGATGCATTAATGGGCAATGGAATCAAATCAAACAAATCCAATCCAAGTTGTGAGGCAGGCACACACCATTCATACACTAATAACTTGCTACTTAGAAAAGTCAGTCTTTGAAAAATAATTGTGACAGTGCTGCTCTGTCTCCCACACCCTCCTCTCTTCTCTGAGATGTGTCTCCATTCAGAGAATGCCCCTGGGACTGAAGGCTAGTGAGCTGAACCTGCGCCTCCTCCGAACACGAGAGAGTCTGGCCTCAGACTGAAAAGACGTCCTCATAAAGTACTACTCTCATGTGATATTCTACTAACTTAAGATTTGATGGAAATATCAAAGAACTGACAAAAGTACACCAGTGTGTCCTCCAAATTCAGAAAAAAAAAGGCCCTCCTTCCTCACAGGTGTAACTAATAATATTAACGATAAGCCACTTCAGGTAGCGAGCGTGTTCAATAGGAACTGGCTGATTTGAACGAAAAGTGTTGTTGTTAATGTTGTTGTTAACTGTGCTTTTGTTACTGTCAAAATGCCTTTTGTGAAAATTGAGATACAACTTGTGTTTGTGCACGTGTCCTGTGTTTGAATAGACCTTTTTCACAGCAGACCTTTTTTTGTCAGAGCAGGAAAGGCACAGCTGTTGCTAATGACATTAAAGACGGCTCTGTTCTATTGTGTCCCAGTAAGTCCTGAGTGTGACAGTGAGACAGCATGCACAATAAATAACAAGACCCTGAAACCGACGCAGCCAAATTGAATTTAGCCATCGTTAAATTTATGATTTACACCTGTGCTTTTCCTACTGAGGCATGTCTAACTGTCTTTGTTAATAAGGCCAACTACAGAGCCTGTGGTTTGCACTTGTCCACACACCTGCCTGCCGTTAGTTAGCCTAAACACATAGAAGTGTTACATTTCAACCTGCAAAGTAATTACAAAATAATGTCTCTAAATTGTTTGAATAAGTCAGCAGTAATGACATGATAAGAAAAAAAACGTAGATGAAACTTCAGCACATTTAGCACACAGGCTCCTGTAAGCACGCAGCAGTTAAGGAGCTGCTCTTGTACTGCTGCCGAGTGTGCTGCTCTGCTCCTTCTGCTTCGTTGAGCTAATATCTGGCTCGGCAACTCGGTGCTGCTGCTAAATTCAGATCCTCTTCACTGCTGCCTCACACTGCACACGCAGCACCAGCGAAATGACTGTGGAGATTAATCTGCGAGTGTGTGTGAGAGAGAAGTCAGGCAGAGCATGTGTGTGAGTCATGCGTGAACATTACGTACGTACGCGTATAACATTACATATGGGTGTAAAATGTGTATAGGTAATTGCTTACAGTACTCTGTGACAGTATATTGTGTAATTTGTGACTGTACATCTGCTGTTTTCATTAGATGTGCATGAATTTGTGTGTGCATGTGTGTCATATACTGTATTGTTGTGGCAAGTGAGTAGTATAGGAGCTTGCTGATGACTCATTTAGTCATGAGGCAGAAGCAGAGTAGCAGTGAATCAAAGCTAGGCAGTTTATGGCTGTAATTTCAATGGGGTTTCAGATACCCACTCATAAATATCAGAATTTATGAGAACACATAACTGGGCTTTCACTCTTGGCTTGAAAATGTACTTATGAATCTCCAGGGCTACATTTTCTCAAAACAATCTGCCTGCATTGCTTTTTCCCATGCTGCCTCTTTGTGTATTTGCACTGTTCATTCCCATTATGTGTTAAATTACAATCACAACACTGACATGGCCACCGGGAGGCTTTGTTCTCAGTGACTGGAGAACACAGGTGTATGCTGTATGCATTCATACAGAGTATGTGATAATAAGAATAGGAATTCTCCATTGAAACACGCACTGACAAACTGAAAAGGAATGATAATGTGAACATGGAGAACAGTGTCAAGGTGAAGTTCTGGTGCAACTCTACAAACAGACAGATGGTACACAGGGGGGTTTTCACTATTCAGACATTTCTGAGCTGTTCTTCAGAGCATCTCCCCAATTCAACTCTATTTACACAAGGCTTCATGGTTCATTTCTCAATTACTTCTCATCAGATTTCTTATTTCGGGTGACTATTTATATCTGGGATAGACTGCATGTGTCACCAGCTAGATGATATTTTGTATCACTTGTAATGTGGCCCAGCTTTGAACAAAAAGCAACTCCATGCAGTTTTTCACCATTCATACTGATTACAAAACATCAGCAATTTGACCAAAATAAACATTCAGCTTTAGAATGCACTCAGAGGGATGTGCAACAACACATTTCAGGGTCTACAAGGGTAGTGAAATGGTAGAAGATAACTGAGATAACTGAGTGTTAGATGATTCAGATGTAAAATGTCCTCTAATATTGTTCAGTCTTTCAGTGGAGCGAGTGTCGAAAACAAATATCCCTCAAAGATGAGATGAATACAATTGAATACTTTAATATATCGGGAGTTCTCAGTGTGTTTTAGTAATTTACATCATAACTACTAATTACATCATGTTAAGGCGTGCGTTTGTGAGCTATTTTGTACTTTGAATTGAAGTCATCCAAAGAGTCACAGACCAGGCCGTGGGTTGGTCTCTATTTCAAAATTCTCAGAGTACCAAACATGGGTTGAAGGATAGGATAGAAGCAACACATGCCGTTATTCCTGATGACTAATACGGTCCTTTGTACTGACCTTGGACTGAGGAGGAGCCCTGATGGTCCAGATACAGTCCAGAGCATCACCGGGCTTCACTTTCTCTTCATCCTCCACCTGACTGGAGCGAATAATCCCATCCCATCCACCGGTTTCAAACTGACAGTCTGTACAAAGACAGAGGAAATAAGAGAAAGAGAAAGAGAAAGAGAGATGTAAAGGACAGGGAAGGTGAGAAAGGGGTCACACGGAAGCACATGAGAGAAGTAAGACAGAAAAAAGAGTGGAGAAACAGAGAGAGGGAGAAGAAAGAGCAGAAGATAAAGGGGAAAAGGGGTAGGATGAGAAGAGGAGCATGACAGACAGGGACAGACGAAGGATTTTATTTAAAGAAAGAAAGGATTTAAGGTGGAATTGAAGTGAGCACAGCGGATTAGGACAATAAGAGGACAGAGGAACAAAGGCAGAAAGATCAGGATGAAACGTGTGTGTGTGTGTTCCTTCATGTGTTTTAATGTGTGCATGTCTGTGTATGTACATCCTCTCACTTGTTGTACAATTGTGTGCTTGTCAAGGTATATTTGCACGTTCAGCATTCACGTCGGCGGCAGAGATCGCCTCCGGTAAGCTTCTGAGCTAAAAGAGCTCTTCAAATACGATCGAACACAAATCGGCGAACTACTGAAGAGCTCACCTGGGATGGGATTCAGCAGTCCGCCCACGTGCAGATGGAAATCAGGGTCTGAAATGATAAGATTCGGGAGGCACATTACTCTCAATCCACACGGCAGAAATGGATAAGCAGAGAACACAAGATAAGATCCCATTAAGCCGAGCCAGATGAAGCAGAGAGGGGTCTCTTTGAAGCTAATATCTGTCGCCTGATGGCAGACACTGATTTCTAGGCATATTGGGTTTAGATTCAGGAGGTTCTGATGTCTGCTGTAGGGCAAGAAAAGGAAAGGAAAGAAGGCTATGATATTGTTGGAGATGGGTGGATTCTCACCTATATTTTGGGGGACTTTATAAAAACAAATGAACCAGATTCCGTTCTTTACATATATAACCCAAAACCTTTGATGCATACAGAAATCAGAATCTGAGATTGCACTGTGGAATTACAGTATATTAACTGCCAATATACAATTTGGGTGTCCCTACCTGCAATGAAGGTGTACTTAATGCGGAAGCCCAGGCCTTCCAGCTCCTCGTCGCTGGTGAACTTGATCCACATGAAACGTCCCGTCGATGTAACCAGGCCCGGGTTCTTTCCCCCACAGAAGCGATCAATGAGCAGCGAGAACCCAAATGGCCCATCGCGGATTTCGATGTGATCGAAGCGGCACTCGAATGATGGCTCGATGTAGTAATTCTTATCAAAAGCTAGCTGAATCCTTTGTCTAGGAAGAGCTTTGGCAAACAAGGGAGTGGGGAGAGAAAGGAAACAAAAGGGCTAAATCCACGACAGGAATAAAATTAAATCTTGCTTTTGCAGGACAAAGAAAAATCTGGATGGTATTTGAATGCATAAAGTAGAGTCAAATATGAGTTAATCTGGATTTTGAAGCTGAGCACTCGGGCTGTTACTTCTAACCTTCTAACCCCTCAGCCGACTGTGTGGAAAGAAAACTTTTTTAACTTAGGCAAAGGGTACTATAGGTTAGTAAAGCCCCTTTTCAAACATGGAATTTATGACATTGCTGATCTTATCCATCTGTTAAAATTATGGCCTTTTGTCATTTAGACATAGCTGACTTTTACTGTATGTAAATATTCCCCACAGCTTTAATCAGCCATTAATTATGGAGCAACATTTTTGGCACCTGGAGCACGAGAGGAAGCATGCAGCGCTAAAGAACAGCACTGATTTAAAAGGTATTAATATAAAGGAAGGAGAGTTGTTTGTCCTCTCACTGGCTGCCTCACTGATGAATATTAAAATGTTTCTTGCCAAATGACCATTGTGAGCACAGGGGACGCTCGCCCCACTTACATGTACTTCACATGTTCAGCGTGTTGGATAAACTAGTACCTGCTCTGCCTTAACTTAGTAAGATTCTGTCTCGATGCTCTCCCAAAACAGCACATCAAAAAATCCGATTAACATAGATGTTTGACCTATAATTAAATCACCCTGACTGTATTTATACTTTGGTTTTGTGCTTTCCAATTGTGGATGACAGCATTATAAGCACATCTCTGCATCTATGAACTTTGCATGCATAACGCATGAGAGAGCAGAACAAGATTAACACTGTCATTTTCGTTATATTTAACATAAACACAAAGGTACATATCCACATATGCATGCATGCATGCATCCATCAGCAGCGGCATTCACTATGCACACGCATGTACACAAGCATACACAAACAAAGACACAGTCTGATATGTCAGCACTGCTATCTCTGAGTGAGGGAATCCAGAACATTGCAACCACAGCAGGAACTGCAGTTCACAAGTTCACCTGTCATGCAAATCCCCAGAATGTCTACGTAGTGCATGTCCAGAGCTCTTCAATACCATGACCCCCACACACAGAGGAAGTATTTAGTAAGGGCAATTCATGCCTGCCTTGGGGGATGAATACTACTAAATAAAGATGCTGAGGATGGGGCTCTGAATCATCTCTGGCATGGAGAAGCCAAGCATGCCCCGTTAGAGGGGGGGAAAAAGAGGGCAGTACATGTGTATGTTACAGTGTGCGACTGGATTTGTGTGTCTGTTCTTGTCTTTGAATTTGAGCCAGAGTGTTCTACCTTTCTGCTTGAGTGGGCAGCTTGTACGTCTGCACTTCCTGCTATCAGTGTGTTCATTCCCTGGTGCGCTGAGTCTCATTCTCTCTATAACTTTCTATCTCCCTTACACACACACACACACACACACACACATACACACACAGCACAAATTACACAGTTTGACACCGAAGGAGCAGAAACTTCAATCACACGATCTATTGAGCTGATGAACCGGGGGACATGACATAATCAATGAGTCTTACAAACCACTAATTATGAGTGCCAAACGTGAGCATCTCTCTGTCTCTGAGAGGCAGAATAAAAGGCTGAATATGAACATGACTATGAATATGGTCATTCAGACCAAATAATGGCAAATGATAGGTTCCGTGTGTCGCCTTGCAGACCCACTGCGATGTACTCCTGCACACACCAGTAGGCCGCCTGGGATGGAGTCAGGGTTTATTCATCAACAACAGGTCTGGGCTTGATTTGTCCACAGGGGGAGCCCTTGAGCCATGTGTGAAATCTCTCCTCCACCACTGCAAGCCAGTACCACACACATCTCACGAAAAGGTGGACTTTAACTTCACGGACCGTTCATCAATTTAGTGTGAAAACCAATCAACCAATATCCCAGACCTTATCTCCTAAAGCTGCTAATGATGCTACTACTGCATTATGTCTCCCGCGCGGCATGCCACCAGATTACTGATGGATGTGGTATTTCTGGTAAACACTAAAGCGTTGACAAGGGAGCCGGCAATTCAGCTATTTGCCACCGAAGCTCAGCTTTGTAGCAGATGTTCATCTGTTTTATGTTTCATTCAATAGCGGAGTCTGCTGGCACAGCCTGCCAATAGAGATGAACACAGCACTACACTGATTAGGCCAAAAGTCAGGGGCTACCCACAATGCGCCACTCGCCATCATTTTCAAAGGGTTATATCTGTGGGGGTGAAACAAACTCAGGATGGCTCATTTGAAAAATGTGAAGCTGATTGCCTGCCAGCGAAGGAACAGAAAATCCGGTAGGGGCGAGGTTATATAAAACAATGTCAGTCAGACTAATGACATTCACTGAAGAAGGCAATATGCTGAAAGGCGGGAAACTGTGTCAGCTGTTATGACCACAACAGCCATCGAGCAGAAGATGAAGTGCTCAAATGAAAAAGGAGCCTGCTTTACCTTCCAGAATATAAACACACTCCTTGTTGGGCGGGTAGGTGTTGGGGTAGTTTGTCGACGTGAACACCCCGCCATTGATGTTGCGGACCCACGTGCCACAGTCGTTCTGGTTGGGGCTCTGGCCGCCATGTTCGCTTGGGGAGTCTTGAAGCAGAAAGGCAGAGAACAGACGGGTTATTGAGTCAGGGGATCAATGAGGGAACGATTGGAAGGCAGGGAGAGTGGAGGGAGGGTCGGCGGGCGCCAGAAAAAAAAAAAAGGGAAAAAGCAAGCAGGGAATAAAGAGGGAGGAATGGCAGGACAGAATTAAGTCCTATGATTCGAGTAGAGATAATGCCCCTTATTCGGGAGAGACAACATTCGTGGAACAGAGGAGCATTTGAGCTGTGGCTTACCTTTAGTTCTCTGTGCCAGAGCGAAACCCTCTTCTATTAGAAAGAAGAGTATCCACGCTGCAAAACAGAGATATAACACATTAGTCACAGGTGATATAATACTGCATTTATATCCTCATGTTCAGAAACGAGAACATGGGAATCCATTCAACAGCCACAGAAAATGTATGCGTGTGATCGGCTGCAATAATGATTTCACCTGGCCGTGAGGGACAACATAATCATATGGTATACATGCATGTCTTTGTATACATTCATGATATAATTATAATCTAGGATAATTAATATAGTCTAATATTATGGTTGCTTTAACACAATATGTAGTTGCTGGGGAACTGCATAGACACTTGCACTAGTAGTAGGTTAGTCATTGCTGTCAGAATGAGCACATGCACAAGCAATACTACCACTGCTAGATACAGCAGGATTATTGGAGGTAGTCAAAGAAGTAATAGAACCGCAAGTGTGCAGAGGGAATTGGCTCTCCGTAATAACAGTAATAGCAGTAGTAGCGGGAGCAGCAAGAAGTAGCTCATTAAAGATAGTTTTAAACCATCAACTCTCATCCAAACCACAAGACTCCAACCAGCTAATCTGCGGCCTCTAGGCACCAGAAACATGACGCATTAGCAGAAAAAACAGGATTACAGGCTCCAAGGCTTACGGCACCGATGAAGGGACGGTCATTTGGGCAGAGCATGCACGGCTACAGACAATAGGTGAAATATGTTGTATTACAATGATATCTGCAGTGAGGGCGAGCGCGTTACAGCTCCTGACACTGTCTTCCTCTGATAAGCCACTGTAGACCTGGTCCCCTCTGAGTTCATAATAGGTTGGCCCGCTCACATCGAATTAGATCGCGAGCGTGAGCCTGGCACGTTGCGTAATGGCACACAGAAAGGAGGGATGAAAGAGAAAGAGAGGGAGAGAGCAGGGAAAAGAGAGAGAGAGAGAGGGGTGGGGGGTCTAATGAAGAAGAATGCATGGTTAACATAAGCAGTGAACACAACCGCACCAATGAGCAGGCATGTTCGAATGGACTCGTTTTGAAATGCACACGCACGCGCCGCCCCCCATGCAGGCCCCGGGTTCCTCATTACTTGCATCTCCATTATCTTGCAATGAAGTATCCTAGGTGGGAGGATGAACGACCACAGGCACATTTAGAGAACAGACCACCCAAACAAACTCAAGAACCAAATAGATGCTGTAGGGTCTCACTGAAGCTTTTTTGTTTGTTTGTTTTGTTTTTACATTATAAGCCAGTCATTAAATCATGTAGATAGCGAGGACACTGTACACTGCTGCGGCCCTCAACGAAGCTAGGAATCTTGTCATCCTTTCAAATGCTTTAACAAGCAACGGTTATTTTACCTGTAAGAGTTATGCACCGAGTAAGAGCTGCCTCGAGCTGCAGTCGAAGAAAATGTGTATCAAGCATATCAATATTTAATCACCTTATTTGGCAAAAGTTGCATAATTAATGCAGGCATTTGTAACATATTTTGTAATATGAATAAATCACAAGCTAAATAGAGTTTCAGCCATTGTCACACCAAGATAACAGCTTGTGAACGTTTATAAAAATGGATGATGAATGATAAGTTATTGACAAAGAACGTCAATGAACAGGCTTTCCAAAAAGCATCCCTCTTAATATCTGTTGCCCCCCCCTGTGTCGATATACTGTATATCCTGTAGGTTGGGTCATTCAGCTGAATTCCTTAAAATAAATATTCCCGACATTTAAATGCTTCATCACATCCCACTGAAAGCAGTTGTATCTGACCTCTGGTCATTTTACAGGAGGAGGAGGGGGAAATTGGCCACGGGGTCAACCCCACGATTCTAGGTCACGTCGTTTCATTTTTACATCACTTCTCACTTCCTCTTACAAACCAGATTGAGGCTGTAATGTTTCCTCTCTCGAAAGAAAACCAGCCTTCTGTAACACAGGACTAAAGGACTGTGGTGATATCATAGAGCTGATAATGTGGGCTTTTGCTTTATCTTATCTCCCTTTAATCTATATGCTGTTAATTACAAAGACTAACTGTTACGTCTACAAATCAGCTACCATAGACTTTAGCTCATTAGTAGCTTATAAACTAACCGCTTAATGAGGCAAAGAATGGGTCCAACGTCAAGCCAGTAAAGTAAAGATAAAGCTTCATATTCCATATTCCAGGTCCATAGAAACATGGCTTTATTTTTCATCGGTCGACATGCTCTGTTACAGCTAAAATTAAGAATGAGCCATTGTGGTATGTGACAGATAGGCTACACCTGTGGCCACTTAAGCTAATTAGGCTATCATAAGGCCGAACGGTGCACATATGAATAGTTAGGCAAACTAGTTAGCCTAAAGAGTGGGCTAGCTAATGGCCCACGAACACACTTTACATGTGTTTAACCCCACGGCTAGTTAGTGCAGTAAACTGTCCACACCAGGCAAAGAGAACGCTTCACTGAACTCAAGAGGTGTTGCAGCCGTGTGCTGCGGCTGGCGCGTGCCTCAGGTGTTGATAGCGCGAGACAGCGGCTGGAGCCGGACAGCATGCGGTACGCGCGCACACGACACCGTCTGGCTCAGAATTTGGGAGGAGAAATAATCCATTGTTGTAGGACCCCAGTTGCGAGCCGTTTGAAGTGGTGTGAGCCGCTGTATATTTTATTCATAATTCAATTTTAAAGAAAATATTCGAAGAGACATGATGGCACCTATTTGCAATAAACAGCTGCAAACGCGCTTCTTTTTGGGGCCACATTTCTGAGGCCAGTATTGTGACAGACACGATGTTTTTGTCAGTGAGATAGATGAACACGGTCAAACTGTCCGCTGATGGGAAGCACTCAATGCTCCCTGGTGGACTTCAAATAGTATTTGACCGTTGCTGTCCATTTATATCATGAATCACAAATAATCTGATCGCACCCACGTAGGCTGTACGGACAGAGACACACCTCGCAGTGCCCAAACTGCTAAACCTCTCTGGTCCTGGTCCCCTTTTTACATTACGCTGAAATAACCCAGCGTACCGGACCATTAGAATGATGGATCCTTTTTTTCCCCTTCATTTAATGACCTGTTCAAAACTAACATGCGACGTTTTAGGAACCATTTGTTGTTGGGCTATTTTAGTTTATTTTCACACTGTTTATTTTCACACAGACGAACCGGTCTGGCTTTTGCTGAATCTTAGAATATTGGAAGGTGACCAACAGACGCTGGAACTTGAATTGGGCAATCAGTGTTTATTGGCATGTCAATCAGTGTGGTGGGCAATAAAAAAGCAGAAGATTTAAACAGGCACGAGAGGGCAAGTTGATACCATAAAGACCAATACAATAGACAGAAAGAGAGGTGTAGCAAAGAGCGGTGGGAGATTAGTCAGTTTGTATTTATTTACCTGTTAATTAGCGTTCTCATTATCAGAGAAATGCATTTAAAGATGAGTAAATCTGTTCTGAAGCTGAGCCATAGTGAGCATTTTTATAATTGCATGCCCTAATTGCTCTGGACGTGTTGAAATCCACATGACCTGCAAACAAAACATCCTCCGTGCAAAAAAAAAGGGGAAAATGTAAAGAGGTAGATACATTTAATCCAAGCTTAAAACAAACTGTCGGTTCTCTCTGCGCAGTGCACCGGACCTTGACGCGCATCGCGGATTCTCGAGCGGCTCGTGTCCAACTCACCTCTGTGCATTTCCTCTCACGGTGTGATTCCAAACCCAAAAGCACCTTTCACTAAAAACGCACTCCTTTTATGTCCATTTTAGGGGTCCACGGGGCTCTTCACGAAATCCAACTTTTCTCCGACAACCGTAAATCCATTGCGCAGAGCCACGCGCCAAGGAGGGAAGCGGCACCAGGCTCCTCTTCGGTCGGCGGGTCCCGCTGCGTTTGGCTGGAGGATGAACGCTGCTGCGAGCCTCTCAGCCGGGCATCATCACCGCGAATGCAGCTTCTTCAAGCGGGACTACCGTGGAGATGGCATGTGGAGAATGGACTGATCCAGGCGGGCTGACGCGCTCTAGGAGAGGCAGGTATCCAAAAGACGCATATGGGTGGATGGTGTATGGAGAGACAGAGAGGGAGAGAAAGAGAGAGAGAGATATGAAGGAAGAGTACGGAGGAGGAAGAGGAGGAGAGTCCGTCGCTGTCTGCTCTCCGTCCGTGTCTGAACTAAGAAATGCTCCTGAACGAGGCTCATTTAAGCCGTGGGCGCTGCTTACATCAATGAGTGGCTTGTCACGAGCATATATTCAAAGTGCACACAGTGAAGAATTCCCGTTTCCGGTCGTTTCTTTCAAAGTAATCCACACTGTCAAACTTGTTGCAACAAAAAAGTGAATTCTAGAAATAATGCAGGCACTCAAAGAAAGATTAAAACATATATGGCACTATAGTTAAAAACTGTTATGATTTACTTTGTCTTGTCTTAAGTTAATTATTCGGAGATGTACTATCTAAGTAGGATTTGTTGATGTTCCTTTGGAAAATGCACAGGTTGCAAATGAAGACATTTGCATAATGCATAAAGGAAAACGCTGGATAATTTGGCTTTTATTAAAATAAAACAAAGTACAACAAATATTTTGTCCATGAAGTGCTATCCACCCACTGTTTGTAGCCCCGTTTTGTGATGAATCAAGGCCTCACACACTGTGTTCAATATTGTTCTTGATTCTGCTATAGTGTCCAATGGCTCTTCCAAATTAGCAGAAAGTTTTTAAGTTTCTCTCACTGTAAGAAGCTGACAGGCTGCAATATAAACCAGCATCTATGCACTTCACCAAAGGTGTGGATGTCAAATGTAATGTAATCAATATATGTGGACACTGCTTTCATCTCTCTTTTTGTGTTCATTTATATGAAATTTTGTATTCTTAACGAGCAGATGATCCCTAAACGCTGCTCGATTACAATAAGAAAATATACATGTTCAACAAATCACTCTCTGTATGGTTTTGAAGTTTTAGTTATGAAGGTGGAATTTAAAGACAAAACTCTTCTGTGCAACTCAACGCTAGTTTTTTTTCTTTGTTTTTCGTCTCTATGCTTTTGTTTTTGAAGCTCAATCATCTCGTTTCCGGTTTAGTTCTGTCTCTCTCTGTCCAGCTTAACACAGCGTGCAGCGCGCACGCCTGCTCCTTGCTTCAAGCCCCTCTCTCTCTCTCTGTCTCCCTCCCAGCAAACACACACACTGGAGCTATTGACTGTCAATACTGTATGTATTGATTCTCCCCCCCCCCCCCCCCATGTGCTTTGCATCACTTGTGATCAGTTTAAAGGCTTCCAAACTCTCATCTGCCATGCAGGGAAGGTTTACTCTCCCCATGCATTATTTAGCAGGGTGGGTCCTGAAGTGGGGGTGTCGGGCCCAGAGGGGTGCTCAAAGGGGTCCTTTAGAAAATTAAAGGCAGCTTAATTTCACTGCTGCTTCAACTCACTACGCATTTAGATAATGAGAGCATATGAAGATGATTATTTTCAGTGTAAATGTCCCCCGAGCGTCCCAGCAACAAACTAAACAAAAGATATTCCCAGAAAGGAAGTTTCAGGGGGAAGAATTCTTAGAAGTGGTGAATTATGTGTTTGTGATATAATCTTATTATTTCACTAGCAGCTTTAAGGAGAGTGCAACATGAAACTAAAGTATATTAAGTGTAATAATACACAAAGTAAGCATACAGAGTTAATTTAAGCAGGAAAACCTTTATTCTCAACCTCAGCAAGTAAACACATTTAGTAGCTTGAACATTCATTTGTAAAACAAATCGCCAAAATGAAATAAATTACACACAACCCGCAATTAATTATTAGTTTAAAAGTGCAAACCGCTTGGAAAGGCATGAGCTCATTCTAGTGAAATAAATATCTGAACACACTAAAGCGCTTCGCCGGATTAACTTTAGAAAAAAAAAGACAACGTAAATGAAAACCCCGTCTGGAGTGAACTGTGCCTTATTCAGTAGTTCAAAATGTGACCGGTTGTTGAGACTATTTGCTGAGCCTCGATGCAGGAGCATTAGCAATTAGCGGGATGCAACACAGAAACTCTTTTTTTCCCCCTTTTTGGCACTCCGATGACGCACTGTGATACGATCAACTGACAAAAAGACAAATTTGCACTCAGCAGACCAGAAGGCAATTCATCATGTTTCGTTGAGATTGGTAGCAGAGCGATGTTCCACAGAATCACAAAGCTCCGTGTGTCCGTATATCGTGTTCACTTTGCAACCAGTTGCTGCTGCGGTTGCAAGGCTGAGATTGATATCACAGAATACAGTTTAATTTCACAGGTCATAAAATCTGAAGAATTTCTTAACTATATCTCAATAAAAGGAAAAAGACAGACACGGATTTCAAGTAACATTACACATTTTAAACACTCGGTGCCTAAGGTGCTTCCCTTCCAGTGAATAAACAAACAGCTTACAATATTGGAGTCAATTGTCGGACGTTTCAACAGAAATCTGTATCATATTTTCAAAATGATCCTCTAATAAACACCACGGATCATCATGCTACAGCCGGTCCAAAGAAATCCCTGCTTTATCTCCATGAGGATTTGTTGGAGCTCCTGAACATCTAACACCGGAATGAATAAATGAAATGGAACATTAATATTTCACATCTGACTGAAGGACTGAGAAATATCAAAAATAAACGTTTTGGGGCAAAAATGAGGATCCGTTTATTGGCCCTTGAAATGAGAGAAAATGTGTGTGTGACGGGGGAAGGAGGGTGAGACGTAGGCGGAGAGATGACGATCTCCCATGATGCAGTTCTCCTCCTTCACATGGCATCGAAATGGAAGCGGTGGGCTTCCTGCCTCTTCTCCCGGTCGTCCGCTTTCTGAACACACACATAGAGAAACAAACACAGTCAAGAGTTTGTGGTCTAACTTCATTCAGAAAAGATCTCCTCTTCTTGATTTAGCTGCTTCACCTGTTGCACACTTAATAAGCAGCATCTTGCGTTTCGGTTACGTTACGTTCCGTGTTGCTATCTGAGTGCAGGATTTAAGTCGGCTCTCAACCATCTAAACCTCCCCTCATCACTCGTGGACCAGTTTTGCATTCATTTATCAAAGATTTTGTAAAAACTTTACGGACAAAAATTCAAAAAGCACAACAAAACATTTTACTGACAAGAGCTAAACTAAACTAATAAAGTCAAATGACAACAGTGTGACGAAAAATAATCAACACTTTTGACATGACTGGACTAAAACCAAATCAAAACCAGCTGCCAAAATGAACACTGGTGTGTACGTCTGTGTGCACGTGCACGTGCACGTGCACGTGCGTGGTACTACATTATTATTCCAAAACCTCAAGCTGAGAAAAGAGCCAAACAAGCTGCAGTATGCCATTCAGTGATGACTTCAGTGAGGAACGGCAGTATCTTCAATCAGTCGGGACTAGAGTGCACAGTGCTGTAGCCAGTTGTGATAGGCCAGGCCATACTGTCATGTGGTCACATGGCCACATAGCTTCATTTCATGGACCCACAGGTAGATTAGTGGAGTGTCAAGTCCCTTTTGCTTGTGTAACAACAACAAAACGAATTAATTGCTTAAAAATGGAGAAAAAAAGGTGTTGTGGGAGCGAGCAAGAAATAAAGTATGGTGAACTCTGTGGTCTAATTATCACATAGGAGAAACCAAACAGATGCAGCGTGTGTTCAGTTAGACGTCTGGTGGGAAACTAATGCTTTTAATGCTCAATTACAGCGCTACAGCCAGAAAATAAAGTTATCTGAATGATCATCATCTCGGTAAATCCAAGTCATATACAGACTCAGGAGGGATTGCAGAAAACACGGAATATAATAATAAACCAGCTAAAAACACACACACACACACACACACACACACACACACACACACACACACACACACACACACACACACACACACACACACACACACACACACACACACACACACACACACACACACACACACACACACACACACACACACACACAACTATTGGATCATGACAGACGTGTTGATGTGTTAGCAGCACTTTTAAGGACAGGTTCACATCTTTTTCAAGTCTGTTTTAACACATCACTCAGATTCCCACATGTACATTGAAATAGCTATTGTAATCATTCATCTTGTCCATAAAGGTCGTACAGTGACATGAAGGAATCTTCCCTTTCAAACGTGACTCCAGTGTAAGTAATAGAGTCTGGCTTAATCAAACCAAGCAAATTTTTTACAAAGTTACAAGCTTTTTAGGGCAAATTTCCATCGTCACCGCCCGTGCAGCAACATTCTCTCCATTTTCTCTTGAATTTTCTCTTCTGTTAAGAAAAAATATAACAGAAGTCAACTCCAGATTCACCAAATGTTCAACTCTGCTCTTGCAAACTCCGGTGTGCTGAATGGAGGCGTGCCTGTATGTTATAAGCATGGGACTCGCCCCCAGAAACACTATATGAAGGCAGGTGCAAACACTCTGTGATCACATGTTTTTTTCTTACCACTTGCAACATTTTCTCTTACCGAGGAGCAAAAATAAGAAAACTGTGGTGGATCCCAGAAATCAATGGCTACTTATCAGAATAAGAACAAGTCGTGGACACAAACAAAAACAAGAGGTAATTTGTCCTCATGTCGCTTCCTGCATGAGGCCCAATGCTTCCTCGCCATGGCAAAGAGAAAGTAACACAAAGAGGGCATTTTATACTTGATTCCACTAACTCAGACTCTTATTAGCTTTTGCTGAGCTTTGCACTATTTCCACAGAAAGAGGACTGAGTATTTTGCCCTCCATCTCTTATATTTTAATTAAAATAGAGGATCTTTTCACAGCCAGTATGGCTCTTTCTACATGACGGCATGTGAAGATTGTTTCAAGGCAGACTTGAGCCCAGTTAGAGCTAACTTTACCTACTTTATATCCTCAGTAGCTTCAACTATAACAATGCATCATATTTAATAGATGACGACGTGTTTTATAATTATAAATATAAATATTACGCAGAGTAACTTGCAACTATAGCTGTGAAATGAATGCGCTGGAAAACACTTTCCTCAGAAGTGTGGTAGAGTAGACGTAAGTAATGTACAAGTACCTCACAATTGTACTTAAGTACAACATTCCCTTTCAAAAAGACGGATTTAACATTTCATGAGAGCTTTTAATCCCTTTAGTTTCCACGTCTCAGAAAAGAGGGGACATCAGTTCATGCGGCGGGACGTTGTAGTGAGTTCTGATGGGGACCAGGACTAAAGCAGTGAGGCACGCCGTCGTGCTGTTTTTTGCCTTTTGACAGAAGTTGAGCACCAAAGAAAAATAAAGATCCCATATCATCTGGACTGGTGACAGTGTAGTCAATAATGCGTTCACATCTGTTATTTGATACCAGAGAAGAACTGATGATGGGGGAGAAAGTGGGCATCAGAGTATCTGAAAGGAACAATCCTTTTTTCTTAATTCATTCCCTCAGCATTTACTGCTTCAGTAGAGCAGCTCATGCTTTTGTTTAGAAAAGACTGAACCCAATCTCAGCACATTAGTAAAGGACTTTTAGACTTTTAAAGGACAGCCGATCCTTCCCTGATGTCGACTAATTTGCTGCAACCAAAAGACGGGCGGCAACACATTTGCTGCATTTTACTTTTTCATCCCGTCAGTTTTGATTTGTAATAAAGCCTTCATCTACCTTCAGAGATACCAGCGCCTCATATTGATTGATGTTGTGCATTATTTATTTTCTTCCACTTGTTTAGGGCAGCATATTTCTAAGGAGCAGATGGATTGATGCGATGTTCTTTCCTTTGGATAGCTGAGCCACTGGGCTGTGCTGCTGCTGAAGCCTGGTCTAATTGACTATCAAGGGGATACCACACCAAATTGTCATCCTGAGGCCCGACTCATCACGATGCAGCGGAGCATTGATTTGTGTCCATCTCAAGGTTTTAATGACGGTGCGGTGGCGACTGTGTCTGAAAGCAGGTGGAAAGCTACCGTGAGGTACGGCGTAGTCTCTCTGGGCTCTAATGTCAACTAATCAAGTCTGGCCTGCATGTCCTGCATGAAGACCATGAATACCACCGGCTAATATTGTCTTGCACCGAAGTTCCCGGGAGTTGTGTAAAAGCCCCGTTAGCTTGTTAGGCAGGGCGGCAACGTCTTTGCCCTCTGCCTGACTTTATTATTAGAAGAGGAAATACCAGAAGCGGCGGCGCAAACACGCAGAAATGCCAAATGTCAATCAGCGGTCTCGCCCTGACCTCACCGGATGGCCCGCCGTAAAAAAAAGAGCTGGAAGAAGACGAGATATCAGGGAGGATGCTGACGACACAGGATTCCCCCTCTGGATTGTTGCAGAACGTTTCGCCACATCAGCCTGTCGGTCCCGATGCCTGTCTTTCGGTGATTAATCAAATCAAAAGCTGTCAGCGGGCTGAACACAGTGACACCGGAGGTCTGTTTGTCCAACCCCCCAGATGAGACAAAACCGCTGCAGCACAGCTTTAGACCGACGCTGTTCGACTGCTTCAACTAGAAACGGCAACGTTTTGATTCATGGGTGTTATGTTTCGGTTAAAAGGGGGGGGGGGGGCAGTATATCACAAGTCTGTAGCGACAACGAGAGCGGCAGCATTATGGATTCCATTACAAGCTAAACAAAACTAATGTTATTATCATTATGATGAAGTGCCCGATTTCTTTTAATCGGCATTTAATGAAAAGTGCTCATCTCTTTTTCTCTGAAATGAAATGCTTCCAAATCCCTTATTTATGTGCTTTTAATGTATCTCATTGCTGGTTCTCCTCTTTGTATCTGAGCCTTAATGTCTTTTATTCACTTCCAATGAGAATATATAGCACTTTGTTTTCAGGGCATGCCTCGTTGACACACGTTGACACAAGACGTCCCCTTTACCAGCTGATGCCGTTTACGGATTAAATATGATGTCACCCATATCCATAGGCGCACCCATTGCCTCTCTACTAGTTTATATGAGTGACCTTACACCACATAACCACATACCAAACCCATCATCATTCATTCATGTGTGAATACCCAATTGGCCGCTTTGCACTGTATGTGTATGTACTTCAGGTGTCTGTGATTGGTGGTATTTTATATCATTTTCTAGTGTTAGGCAGGAGGTCCAGAAAGTCAAAGTCTCATTTACTCTCTGCACAGGCAACGAGTGGCGAAGTTGGCAAACCTCCACGACTTGGACGGGCATGAGACGAAGAGATGAGGAGTTGTGTTAGAAAACTCTCATTCTCTTCTAAAAAGCCAAAAGCCTGTGCGGCTAAAACGGGAAGAGAGGAGTCAACTGTTCTCTAAGGAGCATTTAAGTGTGAAACATCTGAACGGCTAACAGGAACAGATGCTAGAGATTATGTGTGGTAGAAAACCGATAATCCATTCAGCAATTTGAAGTCGGTGTTAAATGTATACTCAGAAATTGTCGCACGTTTGTTTTTGTCTTTCTGAAATGGCCTCAGCTCTGACTGATGCGTGCGACCATCTTCCGTTCCAGAGCAGCAGCGGTATGAGGGGCTCCCGAGTATAAAAACAAGTTCGAATAATGAATGGCCTTTAGATAAACCAATAGCAACAATGGATGATCCACAAGACTCCCGTGTTTCTGTTTTTAACATCGATGATACAACTAAGAGAAACATTTCAGTGTGGCTAAAATACTCCCAGAAGCAGCTCCCACTATCTGTACCGGGGAGGGAGTGAACAACGCAGACATGACTTTGACTGGTCAGCCTAAGCACATTACTGCGATCAAAGCCAAAAGCATTGCTTCTTTGTGGCTTCAAACCTGTCTGTGTGAACACGCCAGATTTGATTTCATGTGAAGTTCACTGCCAGCCGCTGCAAGAAGTTTTTTTTCCTGAAAATTAGCATTTTTCCCCCTCTTTCTTCCTCTCACTCTTCTTTCTCAAGAGAGTGGGAGGAAGACACACACACTTCTTCCTATCCACCTAAGCCTACTCGGTGTGTGTGTGTGTGTGTGTGTGTGTGTGTGTGTGTGTGTGTGTGTGTGTGTGTGTGTGTGTGTGTAAACGCTCCGTTCAGGCACCAGCCGTGTTTTCTTTCTTTCTGTTTTTATTGAATTCTTTTTTTTAAATGAAGCTTCGGTTCAGATGAAGCTGATGCTCACGCCCACGTATCCCAAAAAAGAGGGCAATTAGAGCGTGTCTGCGTGTGTGACCATGCAGACACGCCATCCTGCGTGAAGACACACATAAACACACGCAGGCGCACATTAAATGTGCACGCACACACACAGACTCGTGCGGCAGATGGCTCGGAGAAGATGCCAGCAACGTACTGCACCGCTCAGCCCAGCAGACAGCGTTACCACAGTGTGTGGACGAAAAAGGGGGGAAAGTACATTTGCGAGAATTAATGTTAAACACTATTTATGTGTGTGTGTGTGGGTGTGTGTGTGTGCGATTTAAACAACAACCGGACCAGCAGGAAGCACAAAACGCACGTGAAAGCATGCATTGACCCCCTTGAGAGCATTTTTATGGCAATAATGAACAGCAGATCTGCCATGCTGAAAGGACAGAAGCAGGCAATTACAGCTGAACGTCCTTCCTGGTTGAGGCCAACAGAGAGAGACAACAATGGGCGGAGGAAGAGAAAGAGAGAGAAGTGTGTGTGTGTGTGTTTCTCTCAGTGGGAGGCTCGAGGACTACAGGACAGGGACAGCGAGACCCATCTGCTGTTGGTTGACCAATCTGCTCTCTCTCTCGCTCTCTCTCTCTCTCTCACATACTTGCACTCTAAAATAGTAAATCACCGGGACGAAGGCCGACATTAACCACACCATTGTATGCGTGTGTGTGTGTGTGTGTGTGTGTGTCCTGACCTTCTCTTGCCAGTGGAGGATGCCAATAAAGACGAGGATGAAGACGCACACTCCGATCAGTGCGATGGCCGTCAGCAACACGCTGTTGCTAGGAGTGAGGTACAACTTAGCGCTCCAACTTGAGAGAGAGCAAGAGACAGAGACAGAGAGAGAGACAGAGAGAGAGAGACAGAGACAGAGAGAGAGAGACAAAACAATGTAATTACCAAATGGCACACATTAGCAGAGATTGTGTCTTCATCACGTTAAAATAAATAAATGAACATCTTGTTCACTTTCTTGTCGCAGCTGAACAGAATGAAGCGCTGCTGCTCTCTTTCTGGTTTTCCAAGAACTTTTAAAGTATTTCCAGCAAATCCGACCGCTTTGATAAATCAAATTCATCTTCTCACAATCTGTGAGCTTAAAACAGCGTGTGAGAAGAATACCGAGGCACCTGCTTTTACTAGTTTGATCTCGCTCACGGTGCGCTTGTTGGTGTGTGTCTGTGCTGGCGAGTTCACAGTGTTGTGTGGTTGTATGGAGGAGGGTGCTCACGTGTGTGTGTGTGTGTGTGTGTGTGTTGAATAGCCATCTGGAGCTCCCCCCGGGGTTTGAGCTACATGTGAACAACGTCATGAAAACATGAGAACACTTGCTGCGAGGTGTGTGTGTGTGTGAGTGTAGAACCAGATTATTTTGTAAAGACAGCACCACGGAGACACTAACCGTGTCGCGTAACATTAACTTGAATATATCGTTTAGTGCCTTCAAGATGAGGAGCTTAAATCGTTGAATGGTATCCTTAGCAACAAGCGTAAACGGGGCTCCCAGCAAATTATACAGCTGTGAACAAGCAAAAGAGGATTCACAGTGTGACCCGGCTTTGCCGCGCTAGATCTGCGAGTGCAAGTGTTTGCGTACCTGCGGGGCTGGTTGTGTGGGAAGGGGATGACGATGAGCTGAGAGTTGGGGATGATGGCCGTCCACTCCTTCTTCCTTATTTCCTGAAAAGACACAGAAACAACACGTGAACCGGGTGTGCACATACATGGTAATGCATTATGGCAACGACATCAGCCAGAGGAAGGAAACATAAGGAGTCACGGGACAAACGATAATGAATGTTTTCAACCAGTAACCAGAAAATCTGTGTATATAGACCAGAAAAACCCATGAAAATGAACTTTCTATCAAAATAACTACGCAGCAATACCAAACAGTTCAACAGCCCCTACAGTATATTACAAACAGTAGTCCGCTCTTAAATTTAATTAAAATTAATTCAGTAATTTTAAATAATTAATTATTTAATTATTAAATAATTAAAACAGGCAATAATTGCCAAATACCTATATAGGTTCCTGTTCATGGCTTAAGAGCACACCTAAATATTACGATGAAAATGCAAATGTACGATACAAATTCCTCTAATATTAAAATGTAACAAACAGAACTGGCAGAAATGGTAAAATAGTGGTTTCTGTGCCAAGAGCTTAGGACAGATAATTTCACAAAATGACGTGAACATCTAATGTTTTAAACAATGCACATATTGTGCAATTTATTAGAAATATTCTGGTTTAATTAAAAAATGTAGGCCATTTAAAAGCAGCCAGTGGGCCGCAGTTTAGATATGAGCATTCATGCGCAGATTTCCATAGAGGCATGCACACGCGCGCACACACACACACACACACACACACACACACACACACACACACACACACACACACACACACACACACACACACACACACACACACACACACACACACACACACACACACACACACACACACACACACACACACACAATATGTATGTTGAGTCCTCTGGGGCAGAATAACAGGGTCCCGTGGTTTTCCTTATCTGCTGTGGAGTGGCTATTTTAAGCTGTGCGTTTAACACAGCCTGCTACATGTAATGGATGACTGTGGGGAGCAACAAAAATCCTCCTAGCGGGCGTATGTATGTCTGTGTGCATATCTGCACGCGTGATTAGGTATGTCTGTTGCCGGGTGTGCTGCGAGAGAGTTCGGCCATCTGCAGAGCAACAAGCCAGCACCTCAGTGACCGTCTAGATAAAATATGCATCGCCTTTTCTCATCCTGTGTCTTCGCTCTCTGTGCTGCATGTGTCTGGCTGGTATCCTTTGTTTCCATCACATCCCACCCTTTCTATCTTTTTTTTTATTTTTTTTATCCAGGTGTAGTTAACTGTGAGAGGACACTCGGGTGTTCGACTGGGCAAGCAGCGGCTGTTCAGACGAGGAGTTAACCGTCACATCTCAAGTTGCGGTGCGCTGAAAGAACGTTTGCTTGCGGCGCTGTGTTTGACTGGCAGTTTGACTTTGCACAAGTTCAACTTTCATTTTTTTGGTACTTTGCCACCTTGAGGCTCAACACCCAATGAGGACGTCTGACATCAGACTGACACAGACTGTGTTTAACCTCCGCATGGAACAGGAAACGCCCAGCATCATCAGCACCTTCTGTTGGCTCTCTTTTTCACTGTCTGCTGAGTCCCAATTGGTCTCATGTCCTGATGTAGCTCCTTCTCAGTCTCATCAGAGGTGAAAAGTGCAGCGAGATAAACAAAGGAAGGTGGGGGGGGGCATCATATTAATGAATTAAAAGCTCTAATCACGCTCGTAGCTGTGAGGAATTTCCAGTCCTACATTTGGCAGAATCTGGAAGCGCCGCTGCTCTTTAATTGTGGCTCTCCGTTCTTCATCAGTCGAGAGGGGGCCGCATCTCGCAGCTATTTTGAATACGTGCGCAACAGCGGCGCTGCTCTTCACACAACGAGCACGTTCTCGCCGCCAGCCATTGTCGCTTAGCTCTTGGAAAGCGCTGCCGTCGGTGCAGCAACTGGCGGGGGAGCAGAGCTGGAGACGAGTCAGCCTCCGCCACCGCCGCCGCCGCTGCCTGGGAGCGGATCCGAACTGGCTGTTTGGAAGAGGAAAGTGTTCCCAAATCTTCAGAGAGAGGCACTCTGGTTCAAAGCCAGGGAAACTGGCACACGGCGAGAGAGCAGGGGGAGGCAGATACAGAGATGGAGGATGAGGGAGACAGACAGAGAGAGAGAGACAGAGAGAGAGAGAGTGACAAGTAGGGGACTGATTAGTGAAGTAAACCACTTTGAGCAGCAAAGGGAATCCCCTGGGTGGAAGATAAGTGAACAGGAGGAGAGAGACTCACAGAGAGAGATGGTTGAGGGAGGGGGGAATAAAAAGAGAGGAGCGATTGGACGGAAGCTGGAAGATATCCAAGTAGATTTTACTAAACCTCTGTGAAGCAGCAGGCAGAGACTCTCATTGTTGGAGGAGAAAATTGTAAAGGGCACAGCGAGGGAGACAAGGAGACACATAAGGACTGAGAAAACAAGAACGAGAGAGAGAGAGAGAGATAGATAAAGAGAGTCGACAGACAGAAAGAACCAAACCTGCCGACTGAGCAGGGCGGAGGTCAGGATTTGTCTTCGTTCCAAGGCAGAGCTTTCCAAAGCTTCTGCTCCTAATTACAGGTAGATTTGATGGAGTTGCTCCACTCTGGGTGAAGAACTAAAAAAAAACCTACTCGGTATAATGGGCCGCATCTTTAGGCATTCATTAATTCAGTTTGTAGAAGGAATGGGCGAGGAGGAGGTGAAAAAAAAAGGTCGCATTCCTTTGCGTAGTGAGAAGGAGCAAGCAGAAAAGGGGACAACAAAGCAGCTTGTTTGAGATGAGTGTTCTCGGTGCACTACAGCTTCTGAGCCGCGGACCGGCCCATCTGCAATTCTAATCAGCTGCTTGATGAAGATCTTGGTACCACACGGGAGAGGGGGGGGGCTGTCGTGCCCAATATGCAGTGGGACAAGTGCAACGTGAGAGAGCGAGAGGAAACAGAGATGGAGATGAATGCAGAGACAGTGAGAGAGCAGAACTGAAGAGCGCTGACATTTGAAGTAGTGTTGTGTAGAAATGTGGCTGACGAATAGATTAAAAACATGAACACAATCAATTATTTACTATATTAATATAATGCTGGCTTGTAGTGTGACAGGAGGCGCACATTGGCTTCATCTGGAGTCATTTATACAGTACATCCTCGAGTTGTTAAAGAGATGAATCTCACAGTAAAGACGGCGGGGTATTGATATTTCTGTTCAAGGGGAGGTCGCTGCACCTTTATCAGTCCCCTGAGTGAGTCCATCGATCATCCCATATGGGATTCGGAATCTATCTGCCAAAAAGAAACTGTCTATTTAACCTCTCTTCTTCTCTTTAAAGCTAAAAAAAGAGTTTTACTTTGTTGGTATTTTGGCGGTCCCTGTGGAAAAAAGCGGTAGTGTTTTTTGAGCACCAGAGTCCCATTGGAAATCCTCTCATTTTACTGCTGCAGAGGTGTGACAATCTGTTCCGCTAAGTCCTGGTTCCGGTTCCCCCGTGCCTCCCTTCCCTCCAACGGGCCCAGGTAGACGGCCTGGGCCTCCAGCAGCATGGCGTCGGTGTGTTGGCTCCCAGCGGGGACCGGAGGAGCAGCAAGGCGATGCTCTGCTCAAGGCCGGATTTTGTCCGATGTCGCCGGAATCGGACCCGGCGGCACCGATGACGAGCGTTAAGAATAACTATAGAAATAGACAGCCTTCTTGCTGAAGGTCTCGTCATATAGTGGCATCACTATCAAATTGAGACCGTTTCATGGCCAGTTCAAGGTTCCTCATAGTAACTTCAATCACTTGATGGGACAAGACAAAAAAAAGCTCAATCTCGCCTCTAGTGCCTCAGTATGCCATCATGTTTATCCGGCCCAAAATGGAGTCTTTTGCGGGCTGCAAAATGCTAACTAAAATAAATATGCAACTAGAATAAAACGACTTGCTTGTGGATAGGATCCATATATACACAAGCAAACCAAAGAATGGAGGGAATGAAGAACTGATTACAATGTCAACTGTTTTTGTGTGCGTTAAGCTATTACATTTCGATCAATCATTTCACAAATGACATGAAGTAATAAGAAAAGAAAAACATTTTGTGGGCTACAGGTTTTCCCCCATACTCTTGTGCTTACCTCATTCGTAAACATTTTGGAGACGCAATCATTTGAATTGATATAAACACTGGTTATCACACATTTTGCTGCATCAGCTGCTGCTTGAAGAAGAAAATGAAAACAACCTCAACCGTTCAGTAAATGCTTTTGCAGGATTAGGGAGAGAACGCTGTTCGTGTTCAGCATAGCTATAGATAAGAAAAGAAAATACATGGAGGGAAATCCCTCTTCCGAATCTTTGCAAAATACCCTTCAAACAAGTCTCACAAACCTCAGAGGAAATGTGTGACATCCAGCGCATTGTGAAATAGAGTCTGAGCTGAAGGAGAAAAACAACTATTTTGCTCTCAGCTTATGACTTTTCTAACATGTTTGAATTGCGCTTACAATTAATCAGTCCATCATTTGATTTTTGTTTTCTTGGAAAATTTTCATGATCCTGAGGATATTTTCACTGGCCTCTCTTTGTGGGTTTTTTTCGTAGAGTTATTGCAGAGACATTAAATGTCTCAGCCACGCCCACTGTTATAATCAGGATATGTTAGGGGGGTCAGAAGTGACTTCATTGGGCACATAAGTGGCATTATACTTGTTGTAAGATTTAAGACTTTTTAAAAGACAAATATTTTGATGCAATTCTTTTTAATTCCCTTTCTCTATCTGCTGCAGGTCTCAACCCCACTTCTATAAATGCATATTCCTCAAATATTCTGTGAGAGCGTACAACCGGTGGTTGTTCCTACAGGAGCGCTGAGAAGTGTCCAGGTAACACAACCCTCGTATATTTCCTCACCGTCTCTCCAGGCTGCCGGGGGATGCCGACGAATAGGTGATCCAGGAAGTTGGCGCTCCGTCCGAGGCCCAGCACAGTGTAGGGCAGCTGGAGGGAGAAGTGAGCCGACTGGCTCAACTGACCGGCTGCAGGAAGGGAGAGAGAGAGAGAAAAAAGGCATTCTTTTAATGGGATAAAAGCCTCATCTCAAAAGAGCATTTTGCCCCAGTGCTTGGCTTTTATTCATTTGTTAAATCATGGTCCCCAGAGGATGCATCCTGCAGAGTTTGTTGTTACCCTTCCGTTTGTTTTTGTGCCACCATAAGTTTGATAAGGTCATAGCAATCAATTTAGTTTTTTTGAGAAAAACTAAATGGATTGCTACGACCTTTTATACAGAAATGTATGGTGCCCAGAGAATGAATCCTAATTACTTCGGTGATCCCCTGACTTTTCCTCCCGCGCCACAACGAGGTTAATATTTGCGTTTTTTTTGTGATATGTCTCAACAACTGTTGGATGGATTGCCGTGAAATTTGCGCACACATTCATGTTCCACTCGGGATGAAATGTAATAACTTTACTCACCCACCCCTTAACTTTTTATCTAACCCCATCGTCAACATCCTTCTTGTGTTATGACCAAGTCCAAGCAAAGTAACTGCAATTTCTAACACGCTAAATTCAGATGGTGAACATAGTGAACATGCCACACAACAGCATTGTGAGCTCGTTAGCATGCAACACAACAACGGCACTTAATCATCAGCAATTTGTACTTCTCTAAGGTGTGACAGAATGGGCATTGTATGAATTTGAACCCGGAGCCGGAATCGTCCTTGCGTATTTGCATATGTAGATCTTTTTTTAATGAAACTTTGTAATTCCTTAGCTCAACTTCTATCCGTCTCATAAATATTTAGTGCTTTGCTTCTCTTTTAAACATTCTGTGAACAAAGCAGCCCATAAGCTCTGGACATGTTCAGTCAAGACCTTGCTGCTCATTACAACCGATTAACCTGCCAGCTGTGTGTGTAAACGTAAGCCCTGTTTGCTTTGGCGATATGTAGCTGCAACTTCCCTGCTTTCCCAAAGGAATCGTTAAAGTTTCAGGAAATACAATCCACTCCAGCCTAACCAATCGGGACCGTCGGGGACAAGACTCAAACGTACAAGTGAACGCGATGCGAAAGAAACACTGAACAGGAGCGGCCGAGCCAGAGGGACGACGGCGTGAGACCTTGTGTTCTGACATGAACAAGCATCATAAAAGATACAAATCAGAGTGAGACACCTGAGGCCAGCACCTCTCCCCCACTCCTCGCAGAACCTCCCTCTCCTCCATCCTGTAATCTCTCCCTCCTTACTTACAATTCTAATCCAACCCTTCGTCTCCCGTTTCTCCTCTCTGCTCATCTCTCTCTCTCTCTCCTCTCCCCTGACACGCCACTTCGACTTGGCCTTACTCGTTTCGCTTCCCCCTCCTTCTCTCTCTCCCCTTCAGCTGCTGGATCTCGCCCACGCCACCCGACATAAATCAACCTCTACGTGGTAAACAAAGCGAGGGAAGGAGAGAAAGAGGGGTGGAAGAAGCAAGAGAGAGAGAGAGAGAGAGAGAGAGAGAGAGAGAGAGAGTGAAAGCCTCGAGGCAGCCAGTGATCAGAACTAATGTGGATGGACTGCGTATTGCGGGCCGAGAGGAGCACAACAGCTTTGCTTCTCTCTTGATTTTTCTTAATCTATGGCTAACCTCAGTTCAGTTTAAAAAAAAACTAAAAAAACGCAGAATAGACCCATCGACTTTTGCCACCTTTTACCCGACAAAGCTTTTCATTTCTCTTTATCTCGCCCTACGTATTCCTTTCTCCCAGCTTGTCTAGGTTGCTGTTGCAAAGAGGCAGCATAATTGCTTTAATTGCACACCGCGGATACCATTGGAGAGTGGGAGATGGACAGAAACTTTGTCCGTCTCCAGGAAGAGAAACGGGCAATATTCAGAGTTTCATGGACATTGACTTGTTCTGGGCAGCACAAAGCCCTGGCTTCTACCAGACATTTCAGATGAATCCTGGGGTGTCTGACATTTACTGAGAGAGAGAGTGTGTGTGTGTGTGTGTGTGTGTGTGTGTGTGTGTGTGTGTGTGTGTGTGTGTGTACGAGCATTGTACCAGAGCAGTTAAGTGGAAAGCTTGTTCTCCTGTATGGGATAGTATACATGTTTTTTTTATAATAATCTAGTAAATTCACTGAAACAGAAGGAAGGTGAAAAGAGGAAGAGATGTTAAATTTAGATTCGACAACAACTGTTGCCTTTTAGCCATGCTAGCAGTGTCTAAGGGGTGGCAATGTCTTTCAGTCCGTTTCAGTCCACACTGAAATACCTCAACAACTTCACAAAAGAGACTTTTACTGGAGCGCAAACATTTATACCATTGGATGGATTGACAAGGAATTTGGTAGAGACATTCATGGTGCCCAGAGGATGAACACTAATGACTCATCTAGCGCCACCAGCAGCTCAACGTCTTCACCTATCCAGTGAAAAGTCTCGAACACACACGTGTTTGGTCATGAAGCAACATCAAGGACATTTCCATCAGCTTCCGCTGTGCTTATTGGGTTTAGTACTAATTGGCAAATGTTTGCATACTAACAGGCTAAACTAAGATGGTGAACATGGTTACCGTTATACCGGCTAAATACAAAGCAATTTAGCATCGTGATTGTGAGCATGTTAGCATTAATCTCAGAGCACTGTTGTGCAGCACAGCCCCACAGAGCCGCTAACATGGCGGCAGATTCTTGAGTCTTGGTCCAAGGTGACTCGGACGGCCTGATAAACAACATGTTTGTGTGCATTCTAACATACTCTGTGGAAACACACACGTCCCACTGCTGTGAGACGACAAAAGTCATATCCTCACCAGCGGGCCCGCGAAGCCTGACTGAACAATTTCATTACTGAGGAGCAAACGCACACGGGGAGCTTTCGAACCTAACTGAACCTCGGAGGAGACTTTGCAAAACTGAAAGCTGTGGAGGTCGAAACTTTGTTACGGTGCTCTGTTCAAGTCCAACTTCAAGTTCTTCATAAAGGCCTTTCAGGACTTTACATGGAACAATGCTGCACACACCGTACTCATCATCAGTCATAAAAGCACACACAATTAAATAAGGCAAATAAAACATTTGTTAAATAACGTCTACATACTACAACTGACCGTAGACCCTCAGTACATGCAAAGGAACCATGCAGGAAAACAATGTCAGAAACTCTGAAGTCTGTGGAAACAGTCACATCTAATGCACAGTAACATGGACAGTGACCCTGAAACAAAAACCAACCTCCAGCAGCCAGATGAGTGTTGGAAGTTGTTTGTTGTGCTGCTCATGCTGAGCAACTTCGCAGCCGCACCTGTCACCTACGAATACCCATAATCCCCTTCACCTACTGCTGCTTTTATTAAGAACCACGAAGCGGCCTTTATGGGAACGCCACTTCTTGTTGTTGATACCCTCCAATCGAGTGGAGATGGATCCAGCAGGGGAAGCTGTTTTAAATCAGCCGGCGGCCGCTCGGAGCTTCACACTGAACCCCTGTCAACCGGGCTGGAAAGAACAGGATTTTTTGAGGGGATTGGACCTTTAAGCCAGTCTTGGTTTGATGTTTTTTGACAGACTGCTGCTCCTTGTCTGTAGACAAGAGGGGGATGGCTTGCGTTCAGCCACTCAGCAGGGTGTGTGTGTGTGTGTGTGTGTGTGTGTGTGTGTGTGTGTGTGTGTGTGTGTGTGTCTGATGGAGGATCAAGGAGGGTTACATTGCAGGCAGGGAGCCTGGCTTAGCGTCTGCCGAGTGCTGTGTGTGTGTGTGTGAGAGAGAGAAAGTAGACTGGCTAGGAAATGTGGCCACGGCTGGAGCAAAGCCATTTCACAACAAGGGGAGGCTGGCAAAGAGAGTGCTATGGAGAGCAGTGTGTATCGGAGTGGCCGTGTTCTGTGTGTTTTTGTCCCATCTCCCCGAGGCAGAGCCAGCGGAGGCATTGGCAGGGAATTCCACCCTGTACACATGACTGACAGCCTCCAATCCATCTCTTAGAAGACAAAGCAGATTCAAAGTAGCACAAGCAGCCGGCCTTGGCGTGTACGTCTGTGTGCACTTTCCAATTTTAATGGCATTCTGCACACACACACACACACACACACACACACACACACACACACACACACACACACACACACACACACACACACACACACACACACACACACACACACACACACACACACACACACACACACACACACACACGACGAGTTAGTGATCCAAAGCCCGGCAGATAACACGAACAAGGGAACGGTTAGGACCGCACACCTAAAAGTAAATATACAGATTCCTAAATGTTGCAGCCAGATTTGTGCTGAGAGAAAGGGGTAAGAAAAAAAACTAAAGTACACAGGAGGATGTAGAAGAAGCTGCTCTTCTCCATCCGAGTGCTTTGTTTATGAATTCAAATATTTTGGTGTGTATGTCCCTCAAAAGTATTGCCCCAATCTACACAGTGAACTGAACTTTATCATTAACTTAACCATTCAAAGATTCAGGTTAATATATAGGTACATATATATAGCTATTAGATAGAGACAAATACTTTAAATTACTGTTTTAATGCCCGTGGAAACAAAACACGAAGACCTTAGCTCATAACTGGAATAACAAAATGCAACTTCCTGCAGAGCTAACAAGGTGAGCTGAAAGCTGAAACATCTTTTCAGACATACGAAGACAGTAACAACGCAAAGACGAGGTTTCATCAGGGTCTGAGTGCAGCCTTGATAGATTAATTGGCCTCTATTGCACATTATCAATGTTCGTGATGTGTAAAGTGGCTACTCGACATGCACTAAAGCCTTACAATTAAAAAAAAATGCTTCTTAGAGTTACGCTTGTAAAGATTCCATTAAGTTACCACAACAGACCTTTCACGGTTTGCATTGAAGGAGAGGTAGAAGTAACGGAACATTTGCTGAGGTTTAAACTGTGTTCATCTTTGCAAAGCCACTTGTAGATGAAGAGAAGGTCTGTGTCGTCATCATCATCATCATCATCAGGATGACATGGCCCGGTTTAAGGTTAAGGTCTTTTACCTGCACACTATTATGTGAACTGAGGGTCCCATTGAATGCTACGTCTCCTCCACGTCGATCTCAAATTGTTGCTCACACCTGTATGCTCGTCATTGAGTACCTGAGTACAGAACACATGATGCACATGAAACGATTTCAAATGTAAGCAGGGAGGAGGACTCTAATTATCGTCCCTCGTTTTTTCTCTCAGCAGATTGCCGGATAGCGAGCACGATGACAAAACTCTCCCCCTGATACTGAAGCTGTGTGTGTGTGTGTGTGAGAGAGAGAGTCCATCTGTCGAGGGGTTTGTGACACATATCCTCATGAAAACCCTTGTGCTGTCTGGAGGTTTTTACCACCTCTGGGTAGACAATGTGACATCTAGCGTCAGTCTGAAACTGAGTCAAGTGTGTGTGTATTGGCACCGAGGGAAATGAGCAAATCAAGAATAAATGAGGGATCTGAACATGAAACATATGTAAAACATGCGTAAAACACAACGACGTGCAAATCCTGACATCCGGATCTAACGAAGAAAGGTAAAAAAGGGTCAGAAACACAATTGGCTTTCAGTCCACACGCTCACTCTCATACTCCCCGGGGCTTCACAACCCGAAGAAATAAAACGTTTTTAGAGAAATTCCTAGAGCCTGTCGCTATAGAAACCATTCGCTCCCGTGGCGACGATAAAAGGAGCAAATTGCAGAGATAATAACGTGAGTGGAGCCACGAGGTAAAGAATACGCACACAAGGTCCGCCTCGCCGGGAGGGAGCCCCAATCAGTGCCCATACAATGGTGTCAAGATACGGACACTGATTCGTGACCAAAGTCGTGTGCATGAGTGTGTGTGTGTGTGTGTGTGTGCGCGTGTGTGTGTGAAAGAGTGTGCATGGCCGTGGGGTAATACGATGAAGGACCTGGATGGCTTTATAGTTGTTCTGTCCTTATCACCACCCAGCTTTGCACTGCCTCTTAAACACTACAGCTCAGAAGCATGTTGACACCTGACGACGACCGAAATCACACTGTTTGTCTGAAAGAGAGAGAGAGAGAGTGAGAGCGAGAGAGAGAAAGAGAGTGAGAGCGAGTGAGAGCGAGTGAGCGAGAGAGAGAAAGAGAGAGAGAGAGAGAAAGAGAGAGAGCGAGCGAGCGAGCGAGAGAGAGAGAAAGAGAGAGAGAGAGAGTGAAAGAGTGAAAGAGAGAGAAAGAGTGAAAGAGAGAGAGAGAGAAGCTCCATCAAATGTTCCGTCCCTGGTCCATGACGTGATGTCACACATACTCTTAGTTTTTATAAGTTTCAGAGATAACAGTGCGGCGACAACTTAAAGTACAGAACAATAGACGGTTATGAGAATCGAAAGGGAAGAAAAACAAAAGAGAGTTAAAAACTAAATTAATTCTACAAGTTTAGAAAGTTTTCAGAAATGATTGGAGAAAAAAAAAAAAAAGCTGAGTTTTATGAGAGAACATTTAGAGCGTGATGAGCTGACCTTGCCGTTGTGGATTTCAGAATAATTTATAAATAACTTCTATTCTGAGGAACTTTTGGAGACAAGACTCGGCACACAATGGAGCAAAGAGCACCAACCAACAAAACCAAGTGAGCTTTCAACGCGCTGCGTTTCAGTTCGACGCACCGCAAGATTGGCAGGAGGAATGGAAGCTCGACAGCGTGCCAAAAAGAATATCCTCTCAGCCAGTGCTGAGACATGTTTGCTTGTGAACTTCCACGATGCGGTGAAAAAGGTGGCTTCATGAAGTTTGAATGCATTGAGGAAAGCCTCTCATTATTTTTTTAACCATTACAATGGCATGTTTCCGCCCTGTAGTTACACATATTTGGGCTGGTATATAAACAGACGGCAAGCAAGACGGAGAGTCTGTGACAAGGTACATCCTAGATTAAGACACGTACATGCATTTCATTTAAACTCAAGGGTCTTTGGGACCCATTGATCAACGGATTGGCAGACAACAGCGGTGACAAATTCAAAGTTTAACAATCTCTTGACAATCTATGGAGAAAGAGAGAGAGACAGAGGAGAAGTTACAGGGTGAGCAGAGGAAGAGAAAGGAGATGAAAGTGAGAAAAGGGCTAGAGGGGAGAAAAAAAAAGAGATGAGGGAAGAAGGACGGAGGAGGAAGGCAACGGAGTGAAAAACAGGGATGAGAAAAAGCATGCTAAGCCCGATCAATAGTAATTCTCCATGTCTCTGTGGAGGGTTACCTCTCCACTCGATTTTTTCCTTCCACACCAATATTTCCTCCCCTTGTCTGCGCTGATCTCCCCGCGTTCTTCTCCTCCCATCTCCTATCGTCTTATTTTCGGTCCCACCCTGAATTCTCACTCCTCTCCTTTTTTTTTTTTCTCTCTCTCTGCAGCTCTGCTCCTCTCTCTCGGCTTGGCCCTCTGAACCCTCTCATTTTCTCCCCTTTCCGGCCCTTTTCTCCCCCATTTCTCTCATCCACCCACTCCACATCGTGAATTCTCCCCGCGCGTTGCCAGCTCCATCTTCCAAACACTGTGCTAATAAAAAAGGGGTTTGAGAATAGGGTAACGCTCACTGTTGGAACTCACGAGGTCTCGGAAAAAACTAAAGGTATAACCATGGCCGAGGATCGGTGTGATGTCAAGCGCAATAAGCTGGCTTCTTACGACACTGCTTGAGGCAACAGCAAGATGCGGCAAAAAAGCAAGAAAAAAAAAGCAACACGAAGGGCTTTTCGAGTGAATGTACAGGTCAACACAGCTCAGCGCGCACCATTTGAATTTGCATCCAAGTTGTTTTGGTTCTAATAAATGTCTGAAAGGTTAAGGTATGATAAATATGTTTGCTGCAGGTTAACATGTGTTTTTTCTAAAAAGGTTGTGCATGTACAATGATTGTGTGTGTGTGTGTGAGGGAGCCATTGCTAATCCCCTGAACTCATTAGCCTAATTGGACGGTCTGCAGAGAGCTCCACATTGATCTGGGCCTGTTATGATTCTCCTCCTCATGAGCGCTCACTCTTTTCTGTCCCCGCCTCTCTCTTACAAATGTCCTCTTCCTTTCTCCTCTGTCCCCCCTCTGTGCCTTATAATCTTTGGCGCCAACCAATCCGGACTCGTTACAATTCTCTCGTTATGCCGGCTGGTGTTATTGAATCTATTTCAATTTGCAGCTTGGTGGCACGAACAGCCAAATATGGCGGGTCAAAAGAAGCCAATGTAATGACGGGCTGGTGGCAACGACAATAACTGGAACATATTTATGTATCAAAGAGAGAAAAAATCAAATTTTGACAAACTACAGTTTCACTAGAGAAAAAGACATGAGCTTCTCTCTTTTATCTCCCTGCGCATCAACAGACGAATGTAAGAGCGGCTTGTCAATACTTTGATAAGCTGTAAAATAAGCGGGCTCCACAATTTCCCAGAAAAGCTGTGCAGACTGCTGATTGCTGTTGTGATACTAAAGCCATTAGCCAGTAATCTAGAGCACAAGTAAACAAACCTGTTTCAGGTAGCATAAATGGCCAAACCACTTGAAAAGAATTCACAAAATGAGCTTCACTTGCAGTCGCATAGACCCACAGCATAGCAGCACAGAGCAGGGAAATGTGTTTACCAACTGGAAATGCACTGAAAAACATATCATAAGCTCAAGTCACGTGTAGATAACATCTTGTACATTAAATTATTATTAACATACAGACTGTCAACATCTTTTGATGTCTTCAATGCCACATTAAACTAAAAACGGCAAGTGAGAGTGAGTGAGTGTGCATCTCTGTGTCCGTCCACTGCTAATCTCCCATTCTATGCAGCTGCAAACTTGGTGACTCACTTTCTCAAAGAACACCTTTCATTGCCTGTTTTATACGGACATTGACAGCCTGCTGACTCCTCACTCTTATACGACGACTTTGAGCCGATTGCCTGCATACATCGCTGCTTGTTTTTGACTTGTTTTACGACGCCTTACAGGACAGTAGTGTCTACACGGAGGGTTAGCCAATTGTGGGTTGCGTTGATTCAATCACACAGTACAGCAGTGGTCGTTGCAGACACACCTGGCGGAGATCTGTACGCTACTTAGTGCATCGTTCTATTGTTAATTATGACTGTCACCCTGAAAGTTACATGTAACACCGTTCCCCTTTCGACGAAAGACAAATGGATGAACCGGTGTGACCTGGAACCCTGAGGGCAACGCAGTACGGTGTTTGTCCTGTGCAGTGTCTCTGAGCGTCCACAGTGAGAGAAATAAAAAGGTTGTTAATGAATAACTATTCATCCCCACCACCCCGCCTCTCTCTCTCTCTCTCTCTCTCTCTCTCTCTCTCTCTCTCTCTCAGCAGGAGTTACTTGATAATGAGGTGTGGTGTTGTCAGAATCACAGCCCATCCTCATTCATCCAACCTGCTTAGTAAGGGGCATGGCACACCACTGCTGGGCGCGTACACGGCCTCGTACACGTTCCCGTGCATACACACAAGGTCAAGAGACAGATGTCAGGGAATGCACGCACGCACACATGCTGACGCACATGCTGCACACATATGGCCACAGATTGTGCGCAAGCTTAGGAAAAATACACGGACACACATACTGTGCGGATGCCCTACACACACAGAAAACGAGTTAGAAAGAGAACCTGTCAGTGTTGCTGTTGACCTTTACTTGCCAGATAAGAGGGTGTTATTACCACAGAGTGTGTATGCAGTACATATATACAGTATGAACTATACGTGTGTGTGTGTGTTAGTATTGTCTCTCTCAGGTACCTCACCAGACTGAGATTGCGCCATCTCCTCTCTGCCTCCCACCAGCCCCTGACATCCTCTGAACTCCTTTCCTTTCTTTTCCTCCTCTTGTTCGACAGTGATTCCATTCATAATACTGTGCCTTCACGGGCCCTTGTCTCCATATCTCAGCATATTATAATCTCCGTCTCCTTTCCTCTCCACGCTCTCTCCCTTTCAGCAGGGTGAAGGGTAAGTGAAGATCGTTGGGCCCCAGCGGAGAGGCCCAGACATTGTGTGTGTATGTGCACCCCATCATTGCTCATCTCTGGCAGCCTCGCTGGCTGTTCCCCGAGCTACAAGCTACAGAATAAATACACTTTAAATCATCCACACACACACACACACACACACACACACACACACACACACACACACACACACACACACACACACACACACACACACACACACACACACACACACACACACACACACACACACACACACAGCTCCCTGGCAGCACTTTGCTGCTGTTAAATGAGGGGTCTGGGGAGTTGTGCCGGCAAAGCCTTTGGCTACTCCCTCCTCTTTCCGTGCACTCCAGTCAAACACACAGTGGGAAAAATAAGCCAAAGTTATGATGGGCAGACTGTAATACGCCAGGATATTCTAATGTTAAATAAATGGGATTCAGCTTTCTGAACAGCAGCAACATAAAGGCACTGTCTGGGGAGACTTTTTCCAGAAAGAGATGTACTATCTGAGTGGACGAAATGTCAAGACCTTCTCTTCTTCTTCACATGAACTAGATGAACAGTAGAATACCTTTATTAAAAATCTTTGTGTGTGTGGCATCTTTGAGTTACATCAAACTATTTTCACCTCTCAGAATGATGCCCGTGAGGGATTTTCCTTTTGTTTTTGTCGCCAGTAATTTGGTTTCCAGAGTTCCACGTCCACAGTCTGTTTCATTCAGGTGAGGATTCTCTGTAGCTTCATCTGTACAAGCGGGCACTTTCACACTGTCATATTAGTTTGTTTCTTACATTTGTCATTTGATGTATTGCTAGAAGATAGATACGATAAGAAATACTTTGAATTGTCCCTGTAGGGAGTTTTTTGTAGTAGAGTATTTTTTTTCTGAACTGTTGTATTTGTCATGAGTACTTTCACACAAACCATGTTTTTGTTGTTTTTTTTAATTCAGAATGAGGTGTATTTTTCGGAGCTTTCGCATAGAATAAAGGCATCAACCAATCACGCTGTGCGGAACAGACATATTCAAAATGTACACGATTGTTTTTTTTACATGAGGCTCAAACTCCAAAAATTGTATTTCATGAGTATCAGTGTCCAACAACGGAGGCTCTGTGGTCCGAACCAAGAACGCAAACTTTATTACTCCTTTTAAACTTGACAAAGGCAGACCAGACCTACTCCTTCTGTTCTTACCTTTCACAATAAAAGCCCCAGATATATGTTAACTCAGAGCATTATGCTAAAAGGAAACTCAATAAAACAGCTTCCAGTGTCTTTTACAACCTTTTACCCCCATAAGTTCCATAGCAGTCTGTACCAGAGGAGCAATCTGTGTTTTCAACTGTACAGACCAGTTACCACGCCAGGCTGTGATATTGTAGACAATAGTGTGCTTCTAACAACTTGCCTGGCCTGCACAGAGCCCTGACCTCAGCCACATCCAACACCTCTGAGATGAGATTAGAACACCGACTGCCAGACTACCTCAAAGAAATGCTCTTGCAGCTGCAGCCAGGATAAAAAAATAATAAAAAACTCCCAGAAGAGTGGAGGCTGCAGAGTAAGACCCATGGTTGTGTAAATAGGTAATGTACAAGTGTCCACATACCTTTGACCATACAAAACAAGTATAAACATGAGTAACTGCCTTTTTAAACTCTCAATGTTCTTTTTGTTGAGACTAAAAAAAAACACAAATATTACTGGATCCTTTTCAGCATCTCACTTTAGTGTGATTCCAAAAATCGCCTCCGCATCCTGTACGACTCTCCATCTCCTCTGCAGTGGGCGTGGGTGCAGGTGGCGATAGCCTCCCCCCATCCTCCCCTCTCTCCCCCCCTGCCTCTCCGCTCTTTCTCTCTATGCCCATTTGACTGCATATTTTAAACCGGCAGAGTGTGTGTAGAGGGGGAGTGAAGCTGTGGGTTTCGACACGCTTTAAGACAACTAAAAACAGGTCGGCTGGTGTTAATATTTAGTCCGCTCGGTGTTAATATTTTGGGGCTCGGACGCAGAGCATCTAATCGAAATGTCCGCGGCCTTTGAAAGATTAGTTTCAGCAGCGTTTTGTCGCCGTGAGCTCATAGCTGTCTAATGGTGGTGAAATAATAATGATGTTGGACGCTGATCTGTCTCCTCTTTCTTTAAATATGTATCGACTCCAACTGTGCCAACAGATAAATGAAACAATGAAATCTGACAAAGTGGAATTATGCTGCACACAGGAATGCACGCACACACACACACAACAGACTATATATATCCCTGACCCCAGGCTGTCAGTGCATCTTGTCCTCATCCAGCTCCGTATCCTTCCCACAATGTAACGTCAACTGGGTTAACTTTGGCTAATACGGCACAGCATCGCTGTCCTCCATGTCTCGTCTCATCTTTCTATGCATCTATTTGTCTCTCTGTGTATGCATCTCTCTCTACCCTTGTTAGTCTGACGTAAAAGAGCAGCGCAGTGTTCATCAGCTCCGAGACCGCAGGAATTTGTCCTCCTACGGAGACGCGGTGGCGCTACGAGCTACGACATAACAATCAATAAAGCTGGGGACGCTGCCATTAAGGAAATACTTGCCATTATTCATGTGAGAGGGTGGGGATTTGTGAATAAAACCTCGGCGTGGTACGTTGTGTATGCCGGAACAGAACTCAGCCAGATGTTGACAGGACTGCTGATATTAACGGAAGGGAGTAGCCCTTTGAGAATACATGCAGTGGAGCGGTTTGAGATTGAAAATTCATGTAAAAAAACACTCACAAGTCAACAGAAATTCACTTCCAGCACTCTCGATCGGCATGTTCTAACTAGTTCCCTTCACGATCGTCATCTTTCCTTCAGAGATTTGTTAAAAGAAGTAAACAACAGGTGCACAACTTCACACATCCACAACAAGTCTCTATATACCTTGGACCCTGATAAAAAGAAGGAAACAAATGAGGAAGCGACAGTTTGTTGAATGGATAAAGGCCTACAGTGTTTTGGAGGCTTTCACAGTATTTTTCTGCGACAGTCCTGCAGAAACTTTGAAACTGTGTCCCGTAAACAGTGCCACTGCATTCACTCCAGGCTGAATATTTGATCGACTCATCTTTAAAAAAAAAAAAAAAAAAAGAGTATTCATTTTGCTTTAACGTTACATATTACAGCATTTTACAAAATACACATGTGGGCGAGACCTGCATTTAAACAAGTAATATAACTACTTTAAAACAATTTAAAACATTACAGCCTTATCACACTGATTTATTCTCTTTCAGTTACAGCAGCTGCCCTTTGAGGCATAAAAGCTATTTTCTCATTTATAAGAAAAAGCAAATAAAATCAATATGCCCCTCTTCTTCTTATTCTCTGTTTTATCAAAATCCTTCAAAACAAACGCTGTCGTGTTCAGCTAAGGACAGCTGTCACTGTTAAAATATTAACAATTCTGACGTGGATGTAAAAAAAAGCTCAGGCAGTGAAATGTTCCGAAAAATAAATGCTTCTGGAAATTCTCTGTCACTGAAGTGGATAGTCTAGAAATGAATGCTTCAAGTGTCAATGAGAAACGGTTCACAAGTTATGGAAGAGGACGTGGCTCAAGTATCACTAGTGAAAGAGGAACTCTTTGAAAGGGGAAGTGACCATATTTGGACTGCGGAGGAGTGACGTAGAGACGCCGCGTACGGCTCTGGTAGCGGCAGCGAACCATCAATCAAAAGGTAGCCCCGCCCTAAAGCATACTCTGCTTTATGGTCTATTTTACTCCAAATGGACCATAATTTACGAAATGAACATCATGCTGTATTGAAGAAGCCTTGAAACTAGAGATTGAGACCATAAACTCATCTTTACAATATTTAATAAGGTAATAAATCAAGTCAGAAGGAGGGTCATTTTCTCACAGACTTCTATACAATCAGACTTTTTGCAACCAGATGAGTCGCCCCCTGATGGCCATTAGAGAAAATGCAAGTTTAAAGCAGTTCAGCATTGGTTTCACTTTTCCGAACTGGAGGCTGCCGCCTGGTTATAGACCACTCACAGCCACATCTCCTTATTGCCAATTGGCATGAACACAAAGCTTCAAACCCACACACTTGACCTTCATGCCACATTTCAGCCACCTAGGGCGAAAACAAAAGGGTTGGGACATTTTTGTGGACCGGCCGACATGCAGAGTGAGCTATAGAGCTCTATATACTTTATATATCTTATTATAATGAATACAAAGTCCTTACCTGAGGCGTTCTTCAGGTTGCCGTTGGCGTCCGTTGTGGTGTACATGACATAGGGACCTGGCTGGTTAACACCAAAAGGCTGCGAAAACATGAAACACTCGTGAAAAAACAGACACGTTGACACAGTCAGTGAGGGGGAAAGAGGACGGGGAGAAACAAGCAGGGAGGGGGTGAAAGAGAAATACAGAAAGACAAGAGAGAGAGTGGGCAGAAAAACATGTTTTCAGTTATTTTCATCAGGTGGTCTATATACGAGAGTGACGGCTGCGTGTTAGTGCGCGGACACAGATGGGTCGTCTTATCTCTTCATTACGAAAGTATGGCGAGAGATCTGCCGAGCCGTCGCTCGCTTTACCTCGGCTCATCACGAGCAAACATACACGCTGCAGGAGAGTCTTGGCCCTTCATGCTGTGACACTCAGCAGTTGGGTGAGGAAGGAATAAAAAATGAGGACAAAAAAAAAATAGAGAGAGAGAGATGAGAAAGCCACAGCGGAGCAGATCAGTGCGCTCAAAGAAAGACGACGAGAGGTGTGACTAAGAAGGAGAGGAGCGGGAGAGTGAAATGAAAAGATAGAGGGGGTGATGGATGAGAGACGAGGGGAGGAGAATCAGCCGCGAGCTCCACTCGTCTAATGCATTCATCGTACCTTTCAGTCAGACGACAAGCGAGTGGAAGAGCGGACCGACAGAAAACCAAAACAACTCTAATACCAGCAGCCTCTTGTTGATGTCAACGCTAATGTGTTTTGCGAAGGGCTTTCCACTGGTGAAAGGTTACATAAGGAGAGATGCTACTGGCTGCTGTGTTTCTGTCAGATTTCTCTGTCCACCTACGCATGATCATCATGACACCGGCTTTTTGGGATGAATAAAAAGGGGCTGGAAGCTAACTGCTCCATAAATCGATGGCTACGTTTAACTCCAAAAGTGCACTGTGGTGTAAGAGCTTGTGTTTTCAATGCAAAACCTTATACGCCCTTCAGACTGACGCAATGATGTGGGTCGTGTGTCATGGGGGTCTATCTGTATGGCTCAATGCGATTCAGCCGCCCCTCGGACGCAGGTCAGAGGCAGTCCAGCTTTGGAAGGGCTGGGTATCAATTCCTTAAAAGGTATCGGCCGATATACCCCAGTACCACGTATTATCTCCAGTCAAACGATACCTGCAATTGATCCTTTTTGCGCCCAGATCTAGAAAAAAAAGACTATTTGTATGGTTTCGCTCGTGGCCAATCATCTCAAGCTTCCTTTGATTTAATGCGACGTGTGCCAACGACGGCAACAGGGCTGTGTCTAAAATAAACATTGGCGCTGTCAGAAAATCATTTCAATAAGGCCGCAGTGTTGGAAAAGCGAGGGGGGGGGGGGGGGGGGGGCTGACGCAGAGGGATCCTGCGAAAAAGAAACAAACAAAAAGTGCAAGGTCAAAACAGAACAGGTGAACCTGGCTCAATTCTTGCAGCAATGCAATATCACCATTTACTTTTGTGATCGTTGAGGTATAAGATAAAATAATTGTAAAATCTCCCCTCATACTGTATGCTGTGAAGTGTTCTGGCATCTGATGAAGCCTTAAAAGGATGATCTAGGAACTAAACTGGCCTTCCTGCACTGGACTACATCTTCTCACCTGAAGCAACACGTCCCCCCCCATCACCATTTCCACTGATCCTCTAACATACGGAGGTTCCATTCAGTTACATTATGATGCGTTCAGGCTCTACTCAGTGAAAAATAGAGCTGAGCAAAGGTGAATTATAATGCTATCATGATGTTTAAATGTAATTTAGTTTTTGGTGAGAAGGGTGGTAACAAGAACAAAAACGATCCGTATTGGCTGATGTGTCTCATCGCTGTTTGGCAATCTGTATCAGCTGCAAAAATACGTGATCCGGGTTTCTCTAAAAGTTGTATTTTCTCCCTTTTATTCTGCTGTTCCAACCTGTGACTCAAAACCGCAATTAGATCTGAAACATGAGATTTTCTTTTATCCATTTCACGCCTAATTTCAGCCGCTTTAATGTGGTGATTTGATATTAAAGTCTTGTATTTTCTGTGTTTGATTGTTTTGAGTTTGTACACTGTTGTCTTCTGAGCATGTGTTGCTGCTGGGGTTTTTAACCAAGCTTTTGTTAACTAAACTAATTGTAGAGTCCCAAAAGGAGCTTAAGGTGGGTTAGCTGGGACCACTGTGAGAGGCCGAAGTTAACCTCGTCACGCACACTAACTGAACTAAGATAAACTATCAGAAAGTGAGCAGTAAACCACGAAAGGATACCTGTTAATATAAAATCATGAGCGCAAACCTATTTTCAGCAGACACCGTCACTGTCAAAGTGTCCCTGAGCAACAACAAGCAACAAACCCCAAAATGTACTTACCAAGGACAGGATTTGGAAAACAGGTACACCTGGCAATTATTTGCCCTTGTATTAAAAAAATCATACTTTATTGGGAAATGCGAAAGATACAATACAGTAAGTTTGTATACTGACTGTATTAGGAAGGTCTCCTGCTTGTCTCTATATATAAAAACAAATGAATGGGGGAGGGGTTTGGACAGGTGAAACTAGATCGCTATTTTATCGCAAAAACCTCATTTATTTTTGTACTTTCCATGTTTTTCAGGCTGCACTTAAGGATAGGCACTTTACACAGAACGAGAAGCTTATTCTGCCTTAGAGCTCAAAAACACATCACCAATTCAAATCCCCTTCCCTAATTTCCTGCATATAAAGTTGATCCTCCCTATAGACATGAAGTTTGGCCAGCAGTCAGGATATTCTCTGTTCCTGCTGAAACATTGTTGATTAGAAACTCTGGAGGAAGATAAAGATGTATGCATGGGAAGATAAGTGCAATGGGGAGAAGTACACCCAGAGAGACACACCTGGTCAGTGATCAGACAGATAAGAAACTATTTTACCTTTGGTTTTTTGTTAATGCTGTTATTGGAACAGTGGACGAACAAAGACAGATTTCTTACCTTGACATCTTCTGGACAGTCATTGAAGCAGAGGCCGCTGAGCACTGAGGAGGACAGAGATGCCAGAGTTAGACATGTTGCTCTTACAAGTCCAACACGGTGATGGAGCCGCTGTATCAACGCGTATCAAGCGGGTCAAACTGGCACAGAGAAACAAACTCCTCTCACACAATGACTCAAGTTCCACATTCGAGACAAAGGAAAACAAATTCATATTAACCGTGCCGAAGCGTTCCTCACATTCACATTACATTACCCTTAATTGAATCCTATTTTATGTGCGCTAGGTGAATGTGGACAAGGCGGACAAGCAAAGAAAGGAGGGAGGGTTGTAAATAAATCGTCAGCGGTGAGAAGCATCAAATAAATGTGCATGCTATTAGCGCTGCGTGTGCGCGGAGACGTGCATGCCTCAGAGAGCATTTCGCTTATTTGTGTGTACAAGCGGAGCGAGGACAAAATCCGCAGAATTGCTAATCAGTCATTAGAGAAGAGACTTTATTAGCATACTAATGGGGTCCTGGGTCTAGGTTGCCTTGATTTGCCTGATGGGAGTCATGCCGAAGCCCAATACTCCGTTAATAAGGTCGGCCCCCGGTGCTGTGCTGAACAGCAGCCAAACTCAATGCACCTATTCAAAGGGAACATCACAGCGCCCCCGACTCACTCGTGGGAGGATGAAGCCTCGCTATCGGATTGTTCGGCACTAATTTGCCACAAACATGTTAATCACAAACTTTTACAATAAAGTGGGCACTGTAATTATTTGATGGAGGATTTTCAGTGATGCAAAAGCTCTTTGAAATGGATTTCCGATGCGGAGCATCGACAGGTGACCTCGACGTCGCTCTGATGTATATAAAGGTCCCCTGTCACATGGCTCGCCATTCGTCCAGTCATTGTCCGTGGCTCCCTCATTGTGTCACTTTTCACTGGTTACTCTGTGCATTCTTCTGCACTGTTTGGAATATTCATAGGCGCGTAGAAGCCATCCACGCGACTGTACAGCTGGTCTAGAGGGCAATCCACACCACCACCAGGCAGTGTTTCATGAATCCCTTCTGGAGGGTTGTCGGACTGAGCAAATATACAAGTGTGTCCATACACAACCCACTCTGTTCACGAGTTTATCTGTTTTTCTACTTGCACAACTTGTGAAGCAAAGGGAGCCATTCAAATCATACAAACTTTCTCTTTGTTATGCACAATCTACAACAATCAACCTCCAGCTCCTTTCTTCTTTTTCCAAAGCTTATTTGGCCATTTTAGTATTATTAGATAGACGGGACAGAGGAGAATGGGAATACTATGCACCTTTGCTTCCCGTATACTGTTTACTACGTTATTCTTAGGAAATAGGATGACAGAGTCTGCCTGTGTCCATTGGTTGGTCTACCACTTTAGTCCAGACTGAAACATGTCAACAACTATTGGATGAATTGTCGTAAAATTTGGTCCTGAAAGGATGAATCCAGATGACTTTGGTGTTCACTTTTGGTGTACGTTTCCTTTAATGCCACCATGAGTTTTACGTTTGTAGTTTTTGGTGGGTCGCTATGAAATTTAGTGCAGACATATGACGAATTGAAATAACTTGGGTGATCCCTGACTTTCCGTCCTGCCCCATCATCAGGTCAAAAAGATACTTTGTATTTAATGTTATACTATTATACTAATTACTTATGCCAGATGAGGATGGTGCATCTGCAGTGGACAGATTGAGGCAGAGCCAGGATGCCACTGAGCCATTATGTGCTAAAGTTAATTATGAATAGTGTTCAGTAATTCTGTGCTTTTGTGGGTGCTGGTGATTAGCTGGGGGGGGGGTTTTGGCGGGCCGCTCTGAGTCCAAATGTCCAGGGCCATTTTTTAAATACCCAGTCCTTCCCTGCCTTCTGCCATCACTTTGTGTAAATACACAAAAGGATTTTTTTGGTACTTTTAAAGCTTTGATTCAAAAACAAGTGGCGTACGTGTGGCAAGGGCAAATTTGCCTCTTTGAAGTTCACAAGCTTATTAATTACATGCCTGAAGGGGAATTCAGATGGAGGCAAACATTTGTTCCTTGACCCTAACCGAGCACACTGCGTATAGGCTGCGACTTAATATCCTTGATAAACAGGTTTCAGCTTAATTTCATCTGTGGAAAACAAGCTTTGGTTTCTTATCGAGGCCTTTGTTGTTGTCACTTAAACACTGCGTTTCAAAGCACGTTCAGCAATCACATAGGTATTCTAGAAAACTGGCAACATCAAGTCAAGCATATCAAAATAAGCCTGCAGTGACTATTCATCGTTTAATGAGACTGTAAAAACTTCAATAATGGCTCTATACATTTACTCACTGTGGTATGTGAGAGGAATTTGAACCCTCTAAAGTGACAGCAATTAGTACCCAAAGCCCAAGGCTGGTTCTGGCTATTTTATTACAAAAGAAGTTGAATAAAGCTGAGTGAAAGTAAAAAAAGTAAATCATTAGGTTATTGTTTCATCTAAAAGATCAAAGCTTGGGAGTGCCTAGTGCACCAAAGTGGCCAGAAACAGCCCTGTGTGTATTTATACTGCAAACCCCACATCAACACCTCACAGGCTCTGGACCAAAGTCATCTGCGAAGGACGCCAATGATCAATAAATCTTAGGGATCGGTTTATTCATTGATTGTTTGAATTACATGCTGTTCGGGATCAGGCTAAAAGCATCACTGTCACCGACACTGTAAATCAATAACGGAGAGAGATTAGACAGTCTTTTGTTGGAAGTCAGTCTCATTTGGGAATTTAGAGGCCGAGGACATGGGACGAAAGACACAAGACTGGAGCGGGACTCAAAGTTTAGTCCGCTGCATTCACTCTTTATGCATACGTGGCAACCATAGACTGTATGGAAGAAGTGGACGTAGTTGCAGTGACGTCACCCATTGGTTTTTGGACTATTTGACTCGAAATGGGACCATCATTTATTAAATGAACATCATGCTGTATTGAAGAAGACTTGAAATTAGCAATTGAGACCATAAAGTCATGTTTACTTTACACTGATGTAATAAACCGAGTGAGAAGTCGAGTCATTTTCTCAAAGACTTCTATACAACCAGAGGAGTCGCTCCCTGCTGGCCATTAGAAAGAATACAAGTGTAAGGCACTGAAGCATTGGCTTCCCTTTTCAGAACCAGAGGTTACCGCCTGGTGGCAACGGGTCAGTCAAGAAACCTGGAGTGAGTAAAAATGGATTTCCCAGAGTCTCTGCTTCTCTGTTGGCTGAAGCGAACACAAACGGTGAACTGGAGTCATTGTCAGTGTTAATCTGGCAGCAACCTTAAAAATAGAGTCAGACTGACGTGAAATGCATCCTCAAAGAGAGAGATGAAAGACGATGATGTTGGTGCATGAAAGGACCAAGAGGAAGAAACGACGTCGCGCAGGTTGAATTCAAATATACCTTGCGACAAAAATCTCGCTCGTGAAACAGGTGAGATGAGGTGTTTACTGTCCATTAAATTGACACAATTTGGTCGGAATTCATGTGCGTGGCGATCTGTGTTTAGGTGATGGGAAACAAAACGTCACATTTCAGTGACATTTTAATTCCCAGTGTTGATGTAAATGAAGCTAAATCACACTTGGCACCCAGTGGAAATAAGACTGTCAAAGCGGCCTGGCCTTTTCTCTGCTTTCAGCTTCCTGTCGAATATAAAATCAAACACCCGATAAAGTCTGAACACTTTCAGTCGGAGGTCTTCACACATCCACGGAAAACTCTTCAACGTAATAAATGCGTGGCATTGGGAAAGTTAACACATTTAACCAGTGAGAGGGGACACACACACACACACACGTGCTACAATAAGAAATTCATGACACAAATTCACCGATGCATAAAGAGAAAGAGATAGACATGAACTGCATGAATGCAGAGGTCCTTCACAACTCAGTGGGCACGCCGTCGCTCCAGGAAGTAGAAGAGTCTGTGTTGGAGTGGGCATTCGTGTGTGTGTGGGGTGTGTGTGTGTGTGTGTGCATGTCTGTAACTACACTGAATTTAGTGCTTCTTCTGTGAGGCCGCTTGGTCTATACTTCAATCTCTGGTTGACATGTAACAAGCACATAACAGCTCTTCCAGGGCCAAGACAAGACCCCTGGAATAGCTCTCTCACACACACACACACACACACACACACACACACACACACACACACACACACACACACACACACACACACACACACACACACACACACACACACACACACACACACACACACACACACACACACACACACACACACACACACACACACACACACAGTACAGCCTATACAGCCTCTGTGGGACGGAGCTAGCCTATTTTCTACTGTAATATTAAGACTGATGGCAGCGCCTTCGCAGGACTAACCTAATCAAGTGAGGACGAACCGGCCTGTGTACTCTGTGTGTGTGTTTTCATCATATTGACAATGAGTCAGCCAGCAAGCAGCGTTTGGTTTTAAGAGCGTTGCAGAGAAATCGCTTCTTTGAAAGTCTTCGATTGTGAAACGGGGAAAGACGGGGAGAGCACGTTTTACGTCTACATGAGAAACTATCCATCACGTACACACAATGTTGCACCATCAATGGAAGTAAAAGGCAGTTTCCAGTCGTCCAGAAGGACCAGGAAGCTAGTTTTGCATTTAAGGACTAGGGCTTTGATTTACTTCAGTGGTTAAAAGATTTAGTTCAGGGGTAGAACTAGAGCTTTGTGGGGGGGGGGGGGGGGGGGCCTCTGTGCTCTTAATCTGTGCTGCCAGTTTGTGACCTGGGACACAAGAAACCAGGTCATTTCTCACCACTAAGAACTAACTCATTGGTGTAGAGTGCTTCAGTGTTATTACTGCTGTCGTGTGTCTACTTCTGTGCATGCGTGTCCCAGACTCCCCCACATGGATAGCCACGTATTAAATGCAGAGAATCTATTTCTTATATTCAGCACAACACTGTTACTTGGTAAAGCCAGCCAGGTTTGAATGAATGCATTCAGTGGCATTTGAGGTGTCTGGGGCTGATGTGTTGACATCAAATATTAATGAGTTGCTCGGTGTTATTTTAAGCAAGCATTCACATGCACAAGCAATAATTCCATTTTGGTTTTGTGATGAATATAAAGCAAAAGCTTGACATCTTGCAGAGAATAAAACCTGAATTTGGTTTGTAACATCATCACCTGGGTTGTGGACAATTTACTTCTTCAATTGTTGCAAAAAAGAATGCAAAAATACCTGTAACGATTCCTGACTGCATCGCGACAAAATGCACAGACAGACGGAAATATAAACACCTGGCAGGTATTCAGAACTTCCCGTTACAGTAGGATTCTCCAGGACCACATTATACCGTGATGACTCACACACAGACTCACAAGGTGAAAGCTTTACCAGCGTCGCAGTCGCAGCTGGTGATAACAGAATCAATAGATCCGGTGAGATGCCAACATTTGTAACGTTGATACAAACACCCTGATATTTCTAGTCCGAAACTGAAATTCAATGTTTTGAATTGAAAAACAGATTTATTACAGATATCTAGATTTTATACACAGATAACAAATCGGAACATTTACAGTGTATGAAGTTCTTCTTATGCTTGTTACAAACATTGAACCTTTATAGTTTGCAATAATCATGGTCTTTGAGTGCAACCCGCCCCCCCCCCCCCCAAAAAAAAAGAAATAACAGCAACATGTGCAGCGCAGACAGATCATTTCATAGGAAATTAATCTCTGTAGGCGCACTCTTTGCCACTCAAAAGTTTCTGATCATGTAATACTAGATGCTAAAATCAGTATAGCAGTATGTTGCATAGTTAAGCTCTACTTGACTATTCAACATTATGTCTGGTGTGTCACAGAGAGGTTACATGTAGTTGTGTCCTCATTGGCACGCTATAAAAAGAAACTACAGCGAGCCATGGTAACCTCATGCACACGTCACCACACAGTGCTGAGCCGTTGGGTCAGCTGATGTCACACACACACACAAAGACCAAAATGCGATGAGCAGACCTCGACGGGGGAACATGACGTGCCGTGTCAGCGCTAGTGGCTACAAGTGCGAGTCAGCGAGAGCCAAGTGGAGCCACGCAAACACAGCAGTCTGACAGCTGAGCGCCGCTTGCTCCGAGATGCTCATCACTTCTCGTTGTCCTCAGGCTGCTTTTGCTGACTGCAGGGCCTCTAAACGGACATGCATGGGCACAACACATGCCCCCCCTCCCCCTTCCACACACACACACACACACACACACACACACACACACACACACACACACACACACACACACACACACACACACACACACACACACACACACACACACACACACACACACACACACACACACACACACCTGACATCTGGTCTTAACATATAGCAACTCCAGAAATGACCACCTGCCAACAGCTTTGTAATCCATGTCACAGGGATGATGTACAAAGTATTGTTACATATGTTACGTGCAGCATGTACTACATATCTGTGTGTATGCGCGCACATATACAGAAATTCTGCTTCTCTGTCTGGTGAATAAAAGCCTATGTAGCACTGAACCTTTAGATATTAGTATGAATGCTTTGCCATTAAAAAAAAAGGACATTTAACTGTTTCTTAACAAATGTCTCCAGTGAAACTAGTTTCCTCATGTGTGCCTGACTGAATAATAAAAGAATGTCCCTATAAGCCCTCATTAGACATACTTTGATGGCTATTGTCTTGTCTGGTCGAAGTGTAAGTAAGACAAAGCAGTGCTTTGCCGTGAGGTTTGAAATCCCAGAGGAAGCCCCCCCTTGTCACTTTGGGTGACATCATTATAGTGTTGTTGTAGCCGAATGTCCCCGAACAGCTGGCAGTGGCTCCCACATTGTTTCACTTTTGGATGAACACCACAAATGCAACGTGACCACCGCGTTAATTAGCCATATCAATTAGGATAAACTTTGACATCCTCAGAGAGGCTAACTGTCTGGAGAAAACATCTTCTCTTCATCGAGACTGGATTAGGTTGGCAGCACTTTACAATGAAATTACAGCAGTGCCACCTCTCTTTTTATTGTGTGATCAAATGTGCTTTTCAAAAATTGGAAATAAAATGTAATGTATACAGGGAAAAAAATGGCATAATCTGAAACAGAATTATCCAAGACCCCAAAGACAAATGCCCTTTACAAAAAAACAACAACCTCTGAATGATAGAAAAGTCATATAAATCACATTTAGTGCACTTTTAACACCACAGTCGAGTTCCCACAGCTGTAAAAAGGAAACGGACTAGCCTACAGCACTGGGTCACGAAGGCAAATGTTAGCTTTGCAAAACCAGCCCACAAACTTTCCTCCCGTTTGTTGTGGCCTGGTAAGGCTAAGTGGGACTTTACGTGGGTTAGGAGCGCTACCAATGGCCGCAGAGCAAAATGTATTTTGAGGCATTCGAACTGGCCAACTCCAATTCAAGTTTTCATCTGCTAATATGCTCCCCATAATTTTCAAATTGTTCTTGCTTCCTCAATGGATGGACACTATAACAATTCTCATATTATTATTATAATTATTATATTCTAATGAGCCTGCATGTGACATAGGAAGGGGATTCAAATCTGAATGGCTTGTAGAGTGACTGGCAGATCTCATCTCACAGTTCGTGGGTTGGTAGGCCCTCCAGGTACCCAAATGTGCACAGGCACTGAAAAAGTGAGATTTTCATGATAGGTCTCCTTTTAAATTGATTGGTATCACAGTGGTCTCCTTGCTGCTGCTGCTATTCTCACTTTTGGTCAGGATGTGCAACGGCTGATATGATTGGCAAAAAAAATAAAAGTGCCCGGGTTGATGAATTCCTGTTATTTGGCTTTTGAACTAGAGGTGGGAACATCACAAATCTTCCAGGAGAGGGATTACAAGACACTATGCTGAAACAGAAAATGTGAACTACTGTTCCCTGAATGACTGAATATAAAATGTCCGCAAAATGTAGTAGACTGTGCTGTATCGCTGGCTTGTTGTCATATTTTACAGGCAGAGCCATTACGACTTCAACTGTCAAAATAAGCTGGTGCAGCCTGCTATTTTGACAAACACGGGAGCAGGTGCTCCCACTCTGTGTGCCGCAGCAGACACCGAAAAAGCATTCACACCGATCTGAACACACAGCCTCCAGTCAAACCCTCCTCTGGACGATGGAGCCACACTGAGAGACTTCATGTAAATCTCCTCGTTGTCATTTGAATGACATGAAAGGAGGGAATAAAAGGCAGCGCTTGACTGACAGGCCGAGAGAGGCGGAGAGCAGGGGGGACAGGAAACGAGGCACTTGCCAAAGAGAGGGGATGAGGGCAGGAGGAGGGGGTGAGGGCAGGAGGACGGGGTGAGGGCAGGAGAGTGGGTTAGAGGGGAGGAAATGAAAGAGGCCAGCAATGAGGAGAAGATGGGCGAACAAGAGAGGAGAGGAGAGGAGATGAGGAAATGTGGGAAGGTGAGAGCTGGATTTGGTGGAGGAGGGGGGGGGGGCGGAGGAGGAGGAAGTATTTGGGCATGAGAAAAGCTCCCAGATGTTTCTCAATGCAGCTAATCTGCATCCTAATAAATGAGCAGGAAACTAATCAACTCATACAGTTCTGCCTGTCACTCTCTCTCCTCCCCCTCCCCCCTCCAATCTGAGATGCTCATGCAGAGATACCATTTCTAATTTTGGAGTTTATGATTTCTCCCATCTCCTCAGCAGTAATCATCCGTCCATCTGTCCACCCTGTAAACACTGTGCGCTTCATTGTCTCGTTCAGCTCAAAGTGGAACCACTTTGCTTTGTGAAAGACTCGACAGGGACGCAGGTCCTTTCTACGTTCCTTTAAAATCCAAAAATAATAAACGTATATACGTCTCTTCAATGATGGGGTCCAAAACGGAAAGAATCAATTCTATTTCACACCTCGTGATGAATATACGGGATTGAAATGTGGTCGCCCCGAACAAACTCTAATCGCAACACTGGCAGCATGATTAATGATCAGTTGATGAGCAGCCACTTTCAAAAAGCAATTTATAGTTAACACTGTCTCGCTTCAAAAACAAGCATCTGTTTTACTTATGATGACACTTCACAGATGATGGCGCGTCTGCTACATGCAGGGTACGAGACGTATTGACTGAGCCGAGACAATAGAGCTTGTACTTGGTCTGCCTCAGGTCGTGGAACGGGTCTTGGTTGCCGATCACATGGTCGGCATTCTCCTATTCCAACGTCAAGAAGGCGAGTCTTATCTATGTGAGCCTGTCCGAGACAGACAACACAAACCTCAATGAATAATAACCAACTAATGATCTGGACTAGATAGTGGTGCTAGGGGAAAGAATAGGGGATCAAAGTTACTACAATTCATCCTCTGGGACCATGAATGTGTGCACCAAATTTCACAGCAATCCATCTACTAGTTTGCTTCAATAAAAAGCAGAAATGTCACCCTCATGGTGGTCCACGAGGTAGAATCTGTTGTTATGATATGCCAATATGTCAATAAGCAAAATAAAAACAAAAAAGCAACATGTCAGCGTTGCTCCAGTCATTACAAAAAATTGAGTATCTAATCTGCAATACAAAATTAGCAAAATTAAGTGAATGTCGGTGATTAGCACACCCGAGCCAACGCAAACTTTGTGATACGCTGCATTACCTGCCAAGAAAACACGCACAGGGACTATAAATGAAACAGCATTCAACAAACCACTTTGAGAAGAATCTTAGATGGAGGGGCTAAAAAATGAGCTACAACCCTGAGCTCTCTCTCTCTCTCTCTCTCTTTAGTACCTACATATATATATATTATTTTTTACCAAACAGCATGCTAGCTGCCAATCGCTGGCCTGCAGCTGTACAACAGAAACCCTCTAGCCTGCTCCTAAATAATATATGCACCTGTGGCAACAGAGGCACGGGTCTTGATGGAACGCCCTGGTGTGTGAACGACTGCATGTCGGGGCGCACGCAAGGATGAGATGTCAGACCGGTACGGGTTCAGGTCATCTCTGTGTGAAAAAGCCCAGCAAGAGTCCAGGCCAAGAGGCAAGGCTGCTGTCCGAGAACAACCTGTGATGGATTTATCCCGAGAAGTCCGCGTGCATCGTGGGACCTTACCTTTCACTCACAAGCTGCACACACACCGAGTCGGACACAAAGTCAATCCTTCAGCTGGTGTTGTTCAATAATGCTCGGGGGAGAGTTGAGCGATGTCATCTTGAGAAAACGGGATTCCATCTTACAGAACGGAGGACTGGATCAGGCTGTCTACAAAGACCCGTCACTGGCTGGCAGAACGTGTGAATATGGAGTTCATACACTCAGTCTCACTTATTACAGTGTAATGCTATCAGAGACGCCTGAAAAGAATAAACAAATTTGCCCTCGAGGGGAGTTTCATGGGAGGTGCAAGGCTATTAAGGTGCATTCGAGCTCCCGTTCACAGGGGAGAGGAATGAAATGTTGACAGGGTGTAACACTTGACGGATACATTTTTATTTCGACTGCTCGGCGTTTGCTCGCTAGTCTGCACGCATCTAGATGCAGCAAATGCGACACCGAGCATGTATGAAATATTCACAACCAAACGTGTAATAACTGATGTCGAATAAAGGGAAGAAGTGTGTGTGTGTGGGGGGGGGGGGGGGGGGGCTGACAGTGTTTGCTATCGACAGGGTGGGGGAGAGAAGACAGGCATTTTGGTGTGGGTGTATCAGTGTGTGTTTTGTTTGATGTGCTGCAGTGAGACAAGACGTGGATAACAAAAAAGAACAGCGGCGTTCAGAGAGGCGGCACAAAACGAATTGATTCGGGGGGGGGGGGGAAGAGTCTTCAAGGTCACACACACACACACACACACACAAACCACACACACACACACACACACACACACACACACACACACACACACACACACACACACACACACACACACACACACACACACACACACACACACACACACACACACACACACACACACACACACACACACAGAGAGGCTCTTCCTTTAAAATTTCTTGTTTATTGTCAAATAAAATAAAATATATTTTGGGCTTTTTTTTTTTTGCCTTGTTGCTGTTGAGCCCACTCTTCCTGGAGAGAATCTCAAACTATCTCCTTTCTACAGCAAATGACAAATACGTGTTGCTACGTAGTTGTGCATTTCGGGTAACGATGACGAGCCGCTCACGACTTCACTAAAAGTCTTGCTATCTGACCAACGAGCTCTATACTGCTGACGGCTCTGCACGCTGGCTGCTCATCTAATGCTGACTGCAGACTTGCTGGATGTGTAGCTTCCCAGCTGGTAGTTAATTCCAGTAAAGAGCTAGCTGACGAATGCCCTCTTTCAGTTTAAAGATGCTTAATCTTTCAGGCCCAGTATGGACATATGACAGTATGCGCAACAGTGTATGACCACAGCGATTACATGATATGGTCCATGTAGACTTCTACTGGGCACCTGGAAACCACCGACTCCTACACTAGGACCCTGTATTGATTTTAACCAAGCGTTCAAACAAATATCCAATAAATACTGAGATGCAAAGCAGGACGCACGACATCATGGATGTCATTTAGCTATTCTTCCTGTACAATGTACACAAAGACATTGAGCTCAGTGGTTCTACTTCCTTTACTGTAACGAAGTCCAATCTGTTGCGATACCACAAGCGCTCCTCATGGAGATAACTTGAACGTTGCAGAGTTGAGCACGTTCCAGGAAACCACTTCCGGTTGATACATGCCAAATATGACTTTAGTATACTGTGAGATTCTTGTCATTTTGTATTGTAATATGAATCGATTCAGTTTAATCCACATTATTTGCTTCTGCAACCTTTGTTTTTCGGTGTGGGCTTGGAATGTCTTTATTCTCAGTTTGCTGTTTATTAGTGCTGAGTCTGTATTATATCAGAGAGCCTGGCGTGTGTTACATATTTATCTCAGGCAATATGTATTAGACAGTTCAAATGTGCATGTAGTCGTAATACTTGGAAAATAATAATGATTACATACTGTAAGTGTGCTTTACAAGGGCATGGTGATGATTTATGTGCATTTCTTATGATTCTGAAAGCAGAGGAGCAGTGGTAGCCCCTCCCTTTAAAAAAGAAAAAAAAGAAGACAGAACAACAACTGTTCTGCAACAGAAAGGGATGAACGACGCTCCTTTTCCTCCTAATGAGCCGAGCAGAGTGACAGATTAAACTGTGCGGAGGCCCACCCTCGAGTGGAACTATTTTTGCTTTCCTCAACTGTCACTAGGTACTAACGCTGCACCAACATTTTGACTTCAAAAGACAGCGTCTTGAATTTCACTCAAACGCTGTTACAATAAAAAAGAAAGAAAAGAAAAAAAATTCTATTAACTGAGAAGGGAAAGCGGCGAGCCAAAAATAAATTTAAAAAAACTATTTCTGAGAATCGCACACAGATATTGACGCTACAGCTGCTTCTAGTCAGACATCATTTGTGAATACCGGGTTTAAAGTGCGACTGAAACGCAGCATATTGCACCATGTTGCTATTTCTTCTGAATCAGTGAACATTTTGTCTTCTGTCTGTCGTTGCAGCAGACAGATTAAAGGTTCTTTTTCGGGCACTTCTGACACCTTCATCAGGCAGTCAAAAGTGGAAAGTGACGGGTTACATGGGGAGAGAGGGAGGGGCCTGACATGTAATTAAGGTGCCAGTCTGACTTCACATCCAGGATTTCTAGCTACACGGTGTGAAACAGTAGTACAACACTACATCACTAACTTAATTAATGGCTTTACATTCAGCACTTAGCTATATTCAAAACTATATTTACGTTCTGAGAAAATCTGGTATGAAATATGTACTAGTTAACAATGTCACACAAGCCAGAGGTTCTGAATTTAGGATGATTTCATCACTTCAAGTCAGTCTGATTGCAAACAGCAACGAGGTTCAGAGCCTCTTAAGGAATCTTCTAGTACAATATGTCGGACTTTTATTGTGCCCTTTCCAACAAGTAAAACATAATCAATTTCAATTTGCAGCCCATTACTCAGCTCCCACTCTTGTGTCATGAGCGGGGCAAGTCCACTGGGAGTCGTGTGCCTTACCGTGCTGTACTCACAGTATATCTTTGTTTAAAGTAATATAGAGTAATATAAGATTAAAGAGGAGAACCAGGGAGAGAGGACTGAGGGAGAAGTCAGTGGCCGTTTTAAATGCAGGTTGAAATGGAAGAAAAAGCTCAGACGAGACCCCCCCGATGCTCGTCCGACTGAGTAGCTCGAGGCTAGAAATCGAAATAACATGACGGATGATAGTCGTGGCCATCTGGTTTCTCGGTCTGGGAAAAGAGCTGCTCATGTTCAATCATTCTAATTGGTCTAAGGGGAACGGTTCCGTAAAAAAAAAAAATACATGCAACCATAAAATATTAAAATTTCCGTTGTATTTCTATGAATGTGATTAGTGAAGGAGAAGAGGACAGAAAGAGGCAAAAAGGGGAGCTTTCTCTTTCTTCATGTAAACTAGTGAATCAGTCACTTACCCATCACTTTAACGAAGTAGGCATCGGCTTCGTAATTGTTCTTCAAAGCGTGGATGATCAAGTCTTTTTTGCCCTCTGCCTGGCTTAGAACCAGCATGTCTAATATACCCTGCAAATGAAGACAGGCACACAGATAAGGGACAATGGAGGCCTGGTGTGTGTGTCTTCTGATGTACATTTTTATCCCTCTAACACACTGATTCGGCATTATCTTATCATCTCTTTATTCTTCCCTTCCCCCCCCCCCCCCCATTCTCCTCACTCCGTCTCTCTCTCTCTCTCTACCATTTACGCATTCTCTCACAGAGCGAGGGAGAGGCAAACAGAGAGAAGCAGCTGAATTTAACAGACAGGCCGCATTAGCAGTAATAATTAATTCTGATAAGACAGGCACGCACGGCAGGCTGCAATGCAGCTTCTGTGCTGTGTGCAGTCGCACATTCTGGGTGCAAGCGTGTATAAAGGTGTGTTCAAACCAGACACAAAGCAATTTGTTTGCGCATTTACATATCTATATGCATATACACGAGTTGAAATGTATCCACTTGCTTGAGAAATTCGCTTGACTTTTTAAAAGTTGTTTGTTTGTCGTCTTGCGGACAGACCCGACAAAGCATGAATTCAGACCTTTTACAAATCGGCATCATGATGTACTCTAGTTAATTTGGCATTATTTTGATGGATTTTGTTTATTGCAATTAAATGACAGCACAATTGGTTTGATTTGGGGTTCATATCGCTGCAGTAAACCAGATCAATTCAGCAGATGTGTGACTTGCTAGATATAGTGGATATTTATTGATTTTGTCTCCTCAATTATAATTTATATGTGATTAGGACTGTGTGTATTATTTGTATTATGTACTGTACCTCTGCAAGGGTGCGTCATTTTCTTTTTCATACAAACACAACATTGTCACCATGGACAGAACTCCAGGTTGACATTATTGAAAAAGACAGTCGGTGTAAAAATAACAGCATGTATAAGAAGTGAGAATTAGGCTAACTTATAGTGCTTTGTCTTGTAAATACAAAGCTGGCAGTGATGGAGTAAAGTAGGCTCGCACACAAGCTAAAGAATGGGCGTTAAACGGCATTACTGATTAGGAACGAGCACTAAATTGAACAGGACATTGCAGTCCAATTCTGCAATATTACTTCTGAGCAGGAAAGGAAAAGCATAAACTTAAATCATTTTGTTGACGTCAAAGCTTTACACATAATCCACTTTCCTGCATTAGAGAAATCAAATAGTCTTGTGTGCTCTGTGAGATTTATTCATTTTCTTCTCCATTTGGCATCAAAATATTTAATACTGCAGACAATCTCAACAAGGGGATGATATTTTTAGTGGCATATCTAACTATCTGACAGCAGTGCCATTGTAGATGCCCGAGTTGGACAGATAAGAGGGGACGGACAAACGCTGTGGGACATTTAGAGGAGAGACAGATGCAGTACAAGGTGTGGAGAAATAGAAGAAGGTGGGTGCTGTGTGATCAAAACGAGCTTTGAACGACGTCAACTCAACACAAACTACTCACGTCCTCGTAGATGTCAAAGAACGTTGCCATGACGGCATTTTGGATGGCTCCCAAATCTGACTGGTCCCAGAGGACTTGGAACATCCTCCCAACACGATGGCAACTGGCGTTGTTACAGGGCACGTTCTCCAACAGAAAGGCCTGCTGAGCACTGGGAGGCAGAGAGAGAGAGAGAGAGAGAGAGAGAAAGAGAAAGAGAGAGAGACATTTAAAGTCACATTTAAACACGCCGGCGTGGTGGTATTTATAATCTGACAATTAGCTCTCTGCCGACTCCTCGCATATCATTTCTGATGCTGACCCCGGTCCTTGCAAACGTCCCCCGCCGGCCCCATCTTCCTCCTGCTACGAGCGGGAAACGAAGAGTCTGAGCAGGACATTTCTCCATCGACGTAGTGTGATGCAGTGTTTTGGTTTGTATCACAACGACTGGGGACTGATGCTTTGAGTCAAACATGATAGTGCTGTATCTGATGCAATAAATAGTCCACAATACTTTTTTTTATTATGTACTGTAAGTGTCTCTGACTGAACTTTAAATGGTGACCTTGTGGAATTTGTGGGCTTTCATAACCAAATGACATTTGTTGTATTTCACCGCGTACAGCTTTGAACCAGAAAATGAGTCCTTAAACTCAGCTGTGTAACACACACTCTGCCCGTAACTCCTACTTACTTCACCTTGAAGGTGCTTGTGTAATGTGGCTCCAACCAGTGTTGCCTGCCAGTGAATAATAGAAGTCAGGTGGGTTTAACTGTAAAACCGTTATTAAAGAAGCTCGACCGTCTACAACTAGCAGTTAAACAGCGATCTCCAATCTATGATTACTCAGCACGGCCATTGAGAAGACTGTTCATAACCGCTCGGTTTACTGTCAATCACAGAAATAACATTAGGTTATGGCCACAAATTTGCATTCTGCAACAAATTAAGTTTTAGGGCTGATTTTCTATTTTCAAAATAAGAGCACCGGTGTTTAATAGCACACAATCCACAGGCACTGCTCTCTTGCTCCGCTGCACATATGTCGATAATAAAAAATGACCTTGCTGCACTTATAGCACAACTCAAAATCTTGCATGCACGTATTTGTAGCAAGACACAGCAATATGGACATTGAGCAAACTTTGCATTGCGGGTGACCACACCCTGTATTCAGCAAGAGGCGAGTAATTTACTAGAGCTGGAATAAAACCCAGCCACTCTGGGACTCAATTTCATTTTTTTCTCCATCTCACTACCTGCACTTTGTGTGCTCAGTATCTGTCACCATCTCCCTTTGATTCTCAGGGGGGGGGGGGGGGGGGGGGGGGGGGAGATTGAATCCCCCTCTGTCTCTATCTATGCGTCTCTCCGTCTTTGGAGACGGCTCTCTGTACCTGTTCTTAGATCTTCGTGGGCGTGGCGACGGGGAAAAAAATAAAACAAAAAAAAGGCTCTGGTCTAAAAATAGACTAAGTGTAAAAGTCCCCCCCCCCCCCCCCTCTCACAGGCTTTTAGATGACTCCCCACTCTATCCCAACACATGTGTCTTGGGAGGAGAGGTGACGGAGCTAAGAGCCTGGTGGGACATCTGTCATCTAGGAGGCTTTTAAAAACTTGAAAGACTGCGCGAGGCAGTGTTGGAAAAACATCAAATGTGCCGCACTCGCAGCTAAAAAAATACTCCTCCGTCACAATGTCGGAAAAAAAGGAAAAGTCGCAATGTATAGAGCGTGTTCCTGGATAAAACCTTGATCGATTACTGTCATTAACGTGACGCTGTCACCCACCCTGAAAGTGGGTCGACTTTGCTTGGGCGAAATGCACATTTGTGGAGAAAATTCTAATTGAAGGGATGTATGATGCACTGCGTGACGGAGACAGATAGATGGGTTTTCTTGTCTTTACGCGTCTCTAATATGTGACGGCACTGAAATTATCTTTAACATTATGACTTCCACAAATGGAGACATAGACAAAATTTGGCATGGAAGCCGCATGTTCCAGTAAAACACAGGCTGGCATCACCCAAGGGCTCAACTTCGTAGTTGAAATGTGCTCTGTACGCCTCTCCAACGCTCTAAGCCTGCTTTTAAAATGGTTGACGTAGTTGAAGCAGTAACAGAGTGCCATTTAACTAGATTTGTTGCTGTTGTATTGTATCATTGTAACATTTTCACAAAGTATCTAATGGTTGCTTTGCTTGCCGTTTTTCAAACAGGCACACGTGCTCTGGTAAACGGCAGCAGGCACGGTTCAACAGTCCAGCTGGATTTTGGCAGTGCAGGATGGTCTGATGTTAAGACCTTGTACCGTCAACCTGCATGAACGCTGGGATTTCACAGAAAAAAATGAATAATTATGGAAATGATGATGCATAGCAGTAGAGAAGCTACATGAAGAAGGCAAAGTTCAGTGAACAACTTCTAAAATATCACACACATTTTTATAAATACAGAATAAACAGCTATGGGAATTTACATTTGGAAATAAGCCAGACATTACTGGGCTGGTCTGACCAAAACGTGACGTAAAACATCCCTCTTTCTGCCAGTGTGCCACACCTGCTGCCTCTCTCCCATACAGACTGTTCTCGTGCCGACGTCACGGTGTTAGCTGGAGGCAAAGCAAAGGAAAGACTGGAGGCAAACACCGGTCGCCTGAGAGTGGCGGGCTGAAGTTACACATCAAAAATATCACCTTGCTGTGTTGTTGGGCGCCAGAAGCGAAGGAGCACGGCTCCAACTTTCAATTAGTAAAAGACAATATCAGCTGAGCGTTTCATGGATGGAGAGACAATGCTGCTAAAAGTTTAGCCCTCTGCTAACTTCAGCCGCAGCCGTGAGCCTTTGGCTGTGGCCAACAGAAGCTAAACTGTTAGCAGCATTGTCTCTCGATCTCTGAAACGCTTGGTGCATATCGTAACTGTTTTGGGGGGTTTCTTTGCTGTGTAGGCAGCTGTTGGCAATGCAAGGTGCGTATATGTCTGGCCATTGAGTCAGCGTGCAGGGGTCGGCCAGTCTGGTCCCGTCGGTAAATGTTCATTTTCTCAACTAAAACTCACAAGAGAGTGACTGACTGTAAAAACTTTCTTCAGTACTTGGTGTATTACAGTATTATTCATTTAATTTATATTTTTAGACGGCACCATGAATGGCGAAAAAAAGATTAGCTTAAAACAATTATCAAGCCTCGGAGGATTTTACCCGTCCAATTTATTACATGCAACTGAGGGACACAAATTCACTTTTTAATTTTTGTGGCAAAATTTAAAATGGTCCTTTTAATGTTGTTCACTTCCGGCATTGCAATACAAGGAATGAGTGCAATACCCTGGTTATTGTGCTGGTGGGTAAGGTCGGGATTCATGACAAGCATCTGTTTTTAAAACACTGCAAAGTACAGGAAAGGGCAAGAAATTAATGAATTCCTGAAGCGGACACATAATGCCTCGAGCACACGGACTAAGAATAGCGTCAGTTCAGATGACAAAGTCTTTCAGGATGTCTGCATCTCTATGTGCGCTGGGAGAAGGGGAGGGGCGGGGCCTGGATTAACTGCCTTTGGCTGTGATTATACATATACTAGCTGGAGGTTTAGTGAAAGGTCATTCTGTGTAATCCATCAATACAGCATATGCACTAGCCCCTTCTTCCCTCCTCATTAGACTCAACTCAGCAACCACTGAATGAGACCAGTTGTCACTGAGGACCTGCCACTGCAGCACCTATTGGCCAAGACACACTCCTAATGGTGAGCCCTGATTGGCTCACCGGCAGATAATCAGGTCTCCAGCTGCAGCAAATTATCGCAATTTTCCAGGGACAGCACGTGTGTGTGTGTTTTACCCATCTTGTGGGGACATAAATCTAATTATAGTCACATTGTGGGCACTGGCCTTCCTTTTGGGGACAAACTTGGGGACAAAATGCCCCATAACTTAAATCATTACATTTTTGGGTGAAGACTTAATTTAAGGTTATGCTAAGGGTCAGGATTAGGTGGATAGTGGTTATGGTAAGTGTCCAGAAAATCAATGTCAAGTCCCCAAAAGTTGTGAAAGCACAACTGGGATTGTGAGTGTGTGTGTGTGTGTGTGTGTATAGATAGAAATGTAGCTGTTTAAAAGTTCCAGGCTGAACTCAATTGTTATTGACCAATGTGTGTGTGTCCTTTCTGAGATTTTTGTACTTCAAAAGAAACTCTCTCCAGCACTCCAGGGGTGGTGATGAACTCAAGGCCATGACACGCACGCACGCGCGCACGCACGCACGCACACGCACACGCACACAGAGAGAAAACAAAAACAACTTCCCTCCCTATCGGTTAGTTCTGTATTGACTGCAGCAGGTTTGACTGTAAACCAACTAATATTTTTGAATGCAGTTGCACATTCACAAATCCTTATTGAACTATATCCAATCATCATTAAGACATTACCCAAAACGGTCCTAAAGATCAGTACTGGGCCCATCCGGACATATTTGAATGGATCCTATCGGCTTAAATAAAGGTGATCAAGAGCTGATCCTTTTACTGTACTCCACTGTGTTTTTTGTCCAACTCAGCATAATAGTGTTCCAATGCTACTCTAGTTTAGACAGCTGGACACTGTCAGCATTTCACGTGAGTGAAAAACAGAGAGTTGATTGAAAATGATTTAGTTGCACTGCACTAATTGGTTAATACTCTGTTAATGCCACTTCCAGCTCTCCTCTCTTTTGTATAATTAGCAAAGAACAACGTAAAAAACATCCAGTTAGCTGTCGCTAACCGGCAGATCGTACCAGTTGTTGCCTAATACTCATTCGTTCTGTGAGTAGCTTGATGTCAGGCTAAAAGGAAACTTGGCATTTGCCAGGTTTTGGTGCTCTCTGCAAGCTGGCGTTTATGCTCAGCCAAAGTTTATTTGGGAGGGAAGAAAGTCCACTCTGTAACAGCACTCCTGTGTTTTTGCTACAAGACCAAAAGAGTTTAAGAGTCACATTCTCCCGGTGAAACTTCTCTTCATATCAATGATTTAAGATTAGAATAGTTAAAGGAATACTTTTTGATTCTTCATTCACCGTGGAGGCATGCGATATAAACTGAATAAAGTTTTCTTCAAGAATTCAAGGAGACGCGGGTGAGTGATTGATAGACAAATGGTATTCCTTTAAGATGTGACACAATTAGCAGATATTTTATGCTGCTAGGTATGTATTTTTATACTATTTAAATACCATGTGTACTGAGCATCTTTGGCATTAAAAATTCTTTTGCGTTGACTTTTCAGATTTTATCTTGAGTGTGCACTGGGCAGCTGTGTCATCTAAGTAAATATAATTATTGGATTGGACCTGCTATCATTGGATATACAATTGCCGATTTGGGAATCGGGCCAAAAATAACTTTATATTTAGCTACAAAAAGAAATACATAAAACAAACAAACTCCGAAATTGCTAAAAACAAACAAACTAACTATATTTAAAAAAATATATATAGAATATATCTAATTAAACTTAAGAGTTTTTTATCGTAACAAAATGTTCTTATTTTGGTGTCAAATTCTCCTGTGATTAAGCAACAGTGAGCAACATCAGTTCACTTTTTATTTGTATTATATTGTGACATGGATGTCAGCTTGAAAAGAATCGGGGATAAAAATACTATGAAAAACGGCACATTTGAATAAAATGGAGCTTTTAGAGGAAGAGAAATGTGCACTTTCAGCCCGTGTCTGCACTGATGTCAGCGTGTGTGTGTGTGTGTGTGTCTGAGGGTGTGTGCCTGGGGGCTTTCGATTATTGTGTGAACCCAGTGTCAGCGTCTATGAGTGAGTTTGTGTGTGTGCCTGCGGGGACTCCTCCACTGTTCCTACCTCTACCCACCTCCCTTATAATTGGCCTCCAGAGGGGCAGTCGGCTGGCAGTCGGCTGACCGCTGATCACACCAATGACCCCTCTCTCTCTCTCCACCTCAGACGCTCCCAGAGTTCTCTGTTACCTGTCCACCTTCACCGTTCCCTATCCGTGCACTCATCCCTCCATCTCTCTACTCATCTGCCTCAAGCTGAGAGGCTACACCAACATGGCCACCTCCTTCTTGATGTGCCTTCTTTCCTTTTCTTTCTTATTTCCTCTTATCCACTCATCTACCATCCCCCTCCACTTCCATCCTATTTATTTCCCTTTGTTGCCTACCAATCAGGACACCGAGGACTCTCTTAAAGCTCCTTCCAGCAGTGTGTGATGTGGGTGCATTCGATAATGCTCTTTTGAGTTTTAATGATGGAAGCAACACAGCGGCAGACTCGTCTCTTATTTCCTTGACAAAATGACCTACCGTCCCTCTCCCAACTCTCTCCTCCATCCTCCTACACCACTTCACAAACTCTTGATGAAAAAGCCTTTCAGGTTGGTCCGCTTTAGATTTGAACTTTGTATTTAATCTCGTTCACCTATTGAATTAATAGATTTTTGTGTCAAAAGAACACAACTGAACAGTTTTCACTTTTCTCTGGTTTACTTTATTCATGTCATCATTTTAAATAATGTTCTAATATTTTTGGAGGACAATAAAATAAAGTTTTAAAGTTTAACGTCTGTTGCACAGGCTTCGAGCGAGGATGTCATGCCAGACAGTCTGGTAATGGCTCTTTTCAGTAAATCACTGTAGTTCACTCTATAAAATGTGCTCAATACGTACTTGTACGTCCTTTGGTAGTGTCACCGCTCTGAACGAGGCACCTGCCATCGCTCGCTCCCCCCCCCCCCCTTCACCTCTCACTCCATCGTGTTACAAAGTCAGCTTTCTTGCGATCCTGTCCTTACTTGTCTTTTTGTTCACAAGATTACAAAACAACAACCCAGAAAATGAGCTTGTTTCCCAATGACGTAAAACAAGATTTTCATTAGAAAAGACAATCTCGATGTGTAAAACAATCAAATTTAAGTCTTGCATTCATTCTCCTTCTGTCACTTTTCTTAAGAGTTGCCACCAGCTGCAAATCCACATGTATTGCAATTGAGATTAAGGCTAGATTAGTGTTGTTAGCCTGCCAATAAACCCCGGCTGGCAAACAATACAATCTTGCATAATCTCTGAATGCTAGAGGAGCCGAGTTAGTGGGTGGAAGTGTGAGAGAGATCAATGCTTAAATCTGGGTGTGAATTTGGGCAATGGCCTTGAAGTCCCCATCTGTCGCTGCTGTACAGCAACCCCAGAGGCCTGCACACTGGCTCTGCTAATGTCTCCACAGGAATATTGTTCCAAAATGACTGACTAAGCTTCTGATACAGCAACAGACAGCATGTGGACGACCATGGGAATAAAAGAAAGAAAAGAAAAGAAGACATGTTTTCAGTTCTGCTGGATTATGTTGGGTAATCCAGCTTTTCCCTGGATGGCGCTGATTTTGAGGAATCAAAGCTGATTGCACATTTGGTCACTGATGTCAACTGTATGTACACACCGATACCAGACGGACTTTGACACATTTAGAATGAAGAAATTGGTCCTCCACTATTGGACTGACTTTCCTGGTATTTTGTATAGACATTCATGGTCTCCAGAGGATGAATTGTATTAAAGCAATCCTTCAACTGTTCTTCTATCGCCACCTCTAGGTTAAATTGTTGCATTAATTGTTACAGTAATTTGTTTATTACTAAATACCTGCAAAACAAAGCGTTCTTGTTCTTCCGCACAGCCTGACAGGGCAGCCAGTGTAGTCTTGTTGCACTTTCCTCCTCACAGATCACCTATCAATCAAGCTCTTGTACTGTGCCCTTTCCCGTTGACTTTTGTTTTTGTGGGTGCTGCTTTGTTCTTTGTTTGTCACTGCTCAGGCTAACTGGCTGGTTAAATCCATTCCAAATAACATGAAAAAAATAATACCGGTTGGCACGCTGTACTGTGATTAATTCAGAGACCAACAGACACTGGGTGCTGAGAAAGGTTAATTGAAACCATCACAGAACCTGGATATCGATTGAATAACTGCTGTGTTATATCAACCCATGACAGAGGACCAGAGATGTATTCATGTGGCCACACTGGAGATTATAACCTCAAAGATAAAAAGATGCGCTTGCTGTTAAATGAAGCACACATACAAACACCTCCGCAGACTTTTGCTGTAATAGCATTGCAGCGTTGCACACTCACAATGTGGCATAATGACATTCTTTTAAAGTAATCATCAAATGGCAAACCCCCACTTTAATTATGCTATCAGTGAACAGCTCCCTAGAAAGCCAATTCATTTTATTTGCTTAGGAAGTCATGTGAGGCCAAACCAGCCGCCCACCAACGTTGGAGGAGAAAATATAGTGCGGGAGTAGCGAGGCAAACGCATCGCGCTACTCCAGTTCCCAACCCCGGTATTAGCAACAAAACCGGGGGACCAACGCAGCTACCCTGCTCCCAACACACAGAGAAGGATGGATTTTAAATGGCATTGCCTAGCAACAGCCTGCTAAGCTCTTGGCAGCTGCTCGGTTGGGCTGCATACTGATGGATGGAGAGAGACACACACACACACACACACACACACACACACACACACACACACACACACACACACACACACACACACACACACACACACACACACACACACACACACACACACACACACACACACACACACACACACACACACGCTGAGAGCAACACAAAACTTAATGTGATGAAATCTCACCCAGGCATCGGAAAAGGTGAAGAGCAGTGAGCTTTACGTAACCAAGAAACATTAATTGATGCTCCGCTGCACCTGAGTGAGCACAGAATGGAGGTGTTGTCTTGACTTTAACTTCATCTCCGAGCTCATCACATTTTATCCGAACTCAAGCGCTGATGTAGACGTCACAACAAGTTCCCTGCTGTGACTTTCTACTACCATATCTGCAGTCCATCACCAAGAGACTAATGAGGATGAATTATGTACTTCATTTCCTGCTTGTTGATGCAAACCACCACTCGTCTAATTCGAAGTGTGTTACAATTGTTTGTGACTAGTTTTCTGTTGTTGATTTCAATAAATAAGAACCCCTTTACACCTTGCATTGAAATATGTTTTGTCTGCAGGATGTATCTAGATATGATTAAACCGGATTACATTTACACCTGGTGTTAACGTGTGTCTCCAGCGTCCACATGGAGATCCCATCACAACGCTGAATGGGCTGAGAGGACTCCGGAGGCAGCATCACGCACCGGAGTAGTGCTGAAAGCCTGTAGTGCCATACAGAATCACGATCGTATCATCAAAGACTGTGTGTCCGCCATTGTTTAACGATTTTGACCTTTTTCCCATTTCCCGGTATATTCAAGAGATGATTAAGCCAACGGCAGCATTATTTGTCCGCTGCAGTGACAGCTAGCGGCAACAAATGTGTTTGTGTGTAGCTAATTAATGATCTTGAGTTGGTCCCATAAAAAAAAAGCAATATATATTGCAACAACATTACTGATGAGAAACATTTACAATTACATATTTTGCCCCAAAATGTTCAACTCAACGGTGGACAAGCCTGATCTGATAGTTTAAACCTTTCTCCTGCTCCAAAAGACGTTGAATGAGGACAGAGAGGTTGGTTGTGATTTTTCTGCGCAACAACCTTCAAGCAGAGGTTAACTACAATATTCTGTTACTGGCAGACACTCACTGACCTATAGCCTGGAGAGTTCGACGCATGGATGTGTGTATGTGCTTCGTTCACGCTAGTGTGTGTGTGTGTGTATGTGTGTTGTGCAGAAGTGCCATATCTTCCTGACTCGCACCCCTTTCCAAAGACACTTGTGACATCTGACGGTGCATTTGCGATGGGCAAGAACAGTTCCGGTCGCCGGTGACTGTAATCACCAGTAATACGTGGTGTAGTCAGGACATGGCGGTGTGCTGCCATGTAGCGGTGTGACATCAACAGAACAGAAATCACTTGAGTTCAGCCGTTTCCATCTGTGACCTCATTTTGTATTCCAGAAATAGCTCCCTCTCACCACTTACTGCTACATGCATGGCTACATGTTACATGCACACACACACACACACACACACTCAGGCAGGCGGAGCAGCCAGGTGGAGTGTGACATTTAGACCATTCCTCCTGCGATAGGGGGCTCTTATGAAGCTGGGGTGGACCATTTCAACATCAAACACTCACAGCCAGCAGGGTGCTCTGTCTCCCTGAGGGCAGTCGATGAATGGAGAAAGAGAGTGTGTGTGTGTGTGTGTGTGTGTGTGTTTTCTAGTTCAGTACAGAGAGCGACTGGGCTGCCGGCTGCTCTGACTGACAACCACAGTGCCTGTAAAAATAGTCCGGTAGTCGAAGCCACATCTGCGTTGCGCTCTTTGCTACGAGGAACCGACACTTTTCTCACCGTCATCCCAGCGGAGGGCTGTAAAAAGCTGCAGGAGCTTAGTGCATCAATATCATGACATTACTAACTCAATTTAATAAGGATGGGGATACAGGAAGTTCTACGAAGCACTTTTACACGATGCAGACTTCTTTTCGGAAAAAGAAAATTCGCCGCCAAGACCACATTTTGTGCCGATGTGGAAATCAAGTGCTTTGTTCAGCTAATGACTAGTTGCATTAGCTGCATGCAGTGCCTCATCAGCGCTACAGTCCTGGAAGACGTCGCACAAACCACATAATTCAGCTAAAGTGCCTCCACTCTCACTCCTAGCTACTAAAATTGCTACTAGCACTGCTGGGAACGCGAGATCACCACATTTGTTTGATTGTTCAAATCAAGGGCAGGCTGCTGCTCATCACGTCTGCGATTGGCTCGTAAACAGTGCATGTCACATTTCCTCATGCAAAAAAACGTCTGACTTTATTTACTGTCATAGGCTGATTTTGGTGCAGAGTTCAGAAGAAGTTTGACAATGTTTCTGAGTACATTTAAGGTACAATAGGCACTGCATTTGCAGAACTACGCTTCATTTTCATCCAAAATGCCTAGTTTAATGGTTATCAACGAGTGGCATTTCACCATTTGTGTCTTGTTATTCACTTACTAATGCGTTGTGTATCTCTGACTGAACATATCAAATTATTGACGGGGTGTTTTTTCAGCGTTAATACACCTTGGTTCAAGGCTAAAATGATGGGAAACTTTGAGAGAAGAACCGTGCATAACATGGTATGAAGCATATTTGGAAGACCAACGCTAGTGCGGTTATAAGCCTGCCCTACACTAATCGAATTGCTTTAGGAAATACTCAAATAATCAGACTGTTCTCCTGTGCTGACACAACACAACCGTAGTATGGACACAGCAGGTCTTTGATCCATTTAAATGTTACTCACTCGCTACAGTATTTATATTTTTGACTCATTGAACAGCATGTTATCAGTATCCATCGCTAACACGCCTCCATGCGTTGATAGCTTAGTTGCTCCCATTGTCGAATCATTTAGACTCCGAGCAGTGTCAGTGTCCCGTCCCAATTAACAAAACATGTACTTAGTATCAGCGTCGAAGAGAAGACAGCGCGTAGCCTCACGAAGGGGATAATCATAGCTTCTTAAAAAAGAAAAGTCGCACCGCTCTGAACCGCAGCAGAGGTGGAAGTAAACTACTCATGTTTACGGGGAGCTCTTCATTAACGGCTGGCGAGGACGCCCACGCGTCAAATATCACTTTCACTACAATAGATTATGACTAACTGGTTGAAATCATAGAATTTCTTGTTCCATCGGGAAGATTGCCTATTGTGCAGCCGCACGCTCAAAAAGTGGAAAGAAAGGAAGAAAGGAAGCAATTACGAGAGAAAGAAACGGGCAACGGAGCCCCATTATACTAATATCTGGGGATTTTGCTGACTTTTTAGGGGATTTTGAAGTCAATAATTATTCCTCAGTGCTGACTGAGTTTGAATAAGTAGACGCCGATGCAGTCGGACGACTGATCCCCCCAAACAAGGTGACGAGGTGAGGATTCATCCATTGAGGGAGTTCTCCTCTCTGTCTCCCTGCATCCTCCACAGACATTAACAGTATTTCACATGCACACACACACACACACACACACACACACACACACACACAATCCCTCAGAGAGGCCTAAAACCTAAACATTATTGAATTATTTTTTCAAAGCAAATTGTTGAGCAAAGAAGGGGCCATTGTCTTTATGCTGAATGGCGTCGGTTTGCGTGTTCCAATGGAGGAAGCATTTCTGGTGGCAACACTAGGGCTTTGATGTCCACAATGAGGGAGCGAGAGAGGAAACGTGCACATGCCGCTTTCTGTCCTGCGTTGAAAAAGTCAAGTCAACGTCTGTCACAATTAAACAGCAAAAGCGTCCTTGATGATTCTGCACAGATCGTGCGTGGAGAAATCCACAAGAGACGGACAAACTGTAGCCTCATGCACAAAAATCACTTTTGCTCAAACCAGAAACTCCATAGTATTTTCTATGTATGTGTGTGTGTGTGTGTGTGTGTGTGTGTGTGTGTGTGTGTGTGTGTGTGTGCGCGCGACAGGTCGCATTTAGCTGTAAAAGAGATCTGATCATTATTTTTTTCTCTCACATCAGCTGGTCGGAGCTAAAAGAGCAAGAGGCAGGCAGCGCTGCCAACTGCTGCCCACGCCACACTCTTCAATTTAATAGAAACAGCAAACACAAACACTCCACACACCTCATTATCAGAGGAGACTTTAGCACTTCTAGACAACAAAACAACACAGCGCGGAGAGTTGACTGACGTAAACATGTCCACACCACTACGCATTGAATATTGACACAAGCAAAGAAAAAAGGTTGAGGATAGCTGTGCACACCTCACCACCTCCGTCCACACACACACACACACACACACACACACACACACACACACACACACACACACACACACACACACACACACACACACACACACACACACACACACACACACACACACACACACACACACACACACACACACACACACACACACACACACACACCAAAAAAAGAAGGATTTTCTGGAGAACATTATTTTAGTGTCACTGTTAAGTGATGGCAGTGAGGCAATGACCTCAACAAACTCAGTTTCTTCTAATCTATGAAGGCACTGAGACTGTATCATTTAGAAGTGATTATCATAGTATTTGTGCAGATGTGAAAATGCACATCTGTTTGATATATGCGAGGCAAAGTGTCCTAAACTCACCTCAATCTCAGGTTCCTGAAGCCAGTCAGAGGCAGACATCAGGAGACTCTGTCAAACATGTTTAATATTTCGGCCGCAATCCTGGTCCAAACAGACCAAACATGTATGTCTACGTTTGAATATGATTTTTGAAAAGGATCTTATCTTATTTCAATTACATTTTTTTAATTTATTTACTGGACGTTGGGGAAAACAATTACATATTTATTGATGGACTTTCACCCAGGAGTCCGCTATTCATATATCGAGTGAAACTAAAAGTCAACGTTGAAATTTTGTCACGTCGGTCTTTACTCCCTGCCCCAACACCTCAGACGTTCTCCGTCACTCGCCACTTTCAAAACTGCACTTAAAACTCACCTATTCAAATCTGCTTTTAACCTCTAAAGTCAGTCATGTATGTTTTCTTTCTTTCTTTCTTTCTTTCTTTTCGTGTTTATTTTTCTTTCTTACTGTTATGATGTCATAGATTTTGTTCTTATTATAAATGCTTTTATTGTTTCTGTTTTTACCATGTAAAGTGTCTTTGAGTGCCTTTTAAAGCGCTATATAAATAAAATGCATTATTATTATTATTTAGTCATGTGAACAGTTAGTATTGTTCGGCCCCTGAGTCACGAGTCACTCTGAAGCGAACCGTTGCATGAGGTACTCTGAGATACTCCGGCGGTATAATCTAATGAAGCCAAATCTGTTTGGCTTGTAGAATCAAATGTTTTCTGATCTCGGCAGCCCACAACAAACTGGACAGTTTGTCTTATTTCACAGTTAATGAATTGTCAGGCACTTCAGATACCGGAATGCATGTGCACGAGCCAGTGATTCCATAGCCACATGAATATCCACGGCAAACAGAGGGGAAATGAAAAAATATTCCCCATTTTGGTAATCAAGATTATTATTTTTTCTGGCAATATAGAAAATAAAACCTTCAATATAGTGATTTATACATTATTGATTTCCTTTAATTATTCATCCCTTATGAGACAACAAGGCAGTCCTAGAAAGAAGTACGACAAGCATTAAATGAATGAATTATTCATTCCTCAATGACACTTCTAAGTGACAAAAATCGATTGCAGCTGCTAGGAAGCCTGATGGAGAAAAAGCAGTTCTCCATTATATTCTAGCTGCTTGATTTATAGCCATAAAGGAAACAACATGGACTAATCTTAAGATTTTCGAATGAATCGGTTCCATCTGCAGCGATATGACCGTGATGCCTCTGAAGAAGGGCAGGAGCAGGTCATTGCCATGCTGTGTCGATGCTCACTGACTCGCACACTTTGAAAATTGTCAGTTTGAAGGTTTCATATGGTGGGAGTGACAGACGAGTGAAATATTTCCTGGAAGCTGGTTGCCTCTTGCTGTTGTATCCCTGAGGCAAAAGCAACAAATTCACCTTTTACAGGAAGCGAACATCATTCTTGCTAAAAGATATATGTAACATTTCCCCGTTAAAATGTCTAAAAATGACAAGACCTATGTTATAAATTTTGTTGAGTTGGTTCCAACAATGTTCAAAACCCAGAGAAATCTGTAATTTCATAGAAGGAAATGGTGCGTGTCCCCTTTACCTCCTTTAGTTGCTCTACCTTTTGGGGAAACACTGGAAACACCAGATTATACGTCAGAGTGAGAAAGGAAGTCGGCGAGCCTTTCTATTTTGCATTGCCTATATTTCTCATGCTAACAGACAATTATTCATTGCATTTTGCTGAGTGTCGTTAAAGCTGTCCCCATGTAAGCGCAAATGTACGGGTGGACCGAACAACCCAGAAAGAGAGAGGTAAAACAAACGTAAATAGTGGTGCGGCATTTCCAAGATGGAGAGAGCTTCGCTACAAGCTAGGACTAGAGACCCAAGTAAGCAAGCTAACGTTACATTAGCCAACGTTACATTAGCTAACGTTACATTAGCCAACGTTACATTAGCTAACGTTACTTAGCCAACGTTACTTAGCTAACGTTGCATTAGCTAATGTTACTGAGCTACTTAGCGTTGCGACTATTTAGAATTAAATGACCTAACGTGCATAAACGTGAATGAAAGTAACGCAAATTAAACTTTAATGAGTCACGCCGGATAGTTTTTCGTCTGCAATGGTGGTTGTTAAACAATGAAGACAACAATTTCCCATGATCCCAGCTGCTTCAGGTCTTTTTCCAAGCCAGTGATTCGTCCAGTGATGTGCCCGAGTGGGAAACCATGTATCAATGGCCCATTGTAATCTGTTGGTCTCATCTGGCCAGTGGCCATCTGCTCAGGTTAGAAGTCACTGTGGATGATGACAACTTTGAAAAAGCCTCTGTGGTCGTGCTAATCTGGCTGAAAGGGAGGCAGCCTGGAAGGTTGTTTTTCGATCGCTTGAGAAACACATTCCGACGTGTACATTAGATGCGCACACATGTAATTATAGCTAAGTTGCTACAGGCTGATAACACATTGACCTATGCGCCGTTTAATCAGTGGCTGGATGTGATAAAGTGAAAAACATGATTACTGCTGAGCATAATGCCGTTCTATAAGGCCTGGTGGCTAACACATACAGTCCTATACCTCAAACACAAGCAGAGTGTGTGAAGAGCAGTCAACGTTGTTCCCACAAAGTACTGATATTTACTGGTGTATCTACAAGACAATGAAACAGCAGGTGATACATTCTACATTCTATAATTACAGCTGTGTGTCATTTGTCATCTGAAGCTTCTGCACTTTTCAAAGCATCGTGTTGTTAATTTGCTTGCTGTAGAGGTAAATAGGGAAAAAAAGGAAAGAGTAATAGGTATGATGGGAGAAATCCAGCTTCACTTTGCATGCAGTTGTACTTCGTTTGTCTAAGGGACACTGTGCTCTGCAGCAATATATATTTTAAAAAAACAAATTGTTCCTGATATGCATTTGTGGCTGCTACAAGAAAAGTATGATCTACCGCCGGCTTATGTGCGCACATTACTTACTTTCTATGGTACCTAAGCACAGACCAAGAAACAGTCTGCTAAAAGCAACAAACAAACAAATCAAATCTAAATCTACAACAATCTCCTGACTTTGTGTCTGCACACATTATCACAGCTAAGTGATTGTTAGTCAAATTGATAACTATCTCAGATTAATTCGGTATTGCTGTCACCGTACTTGCGTTCCGTTTACCTGCACTACAGCGGCACAAAAGTCCACTGTTAAACGCCGCTGCACATAACGGTTGGTTGTGATATCTTAACATTAATACGAGTTGAAGTCCCACCATGTTCTATTCTATGACTGTCAACAGCTCGTGGGCTGCAACTCATCAGCCAGCGGAGACTGGGAGGACGAGGACATCAGGCAGGTGATTCACGTTCTATTTCTTTCTCCACAATCACTTTAACGGTTTTCTGTAAGCCAGCGAAGCAGTGACGCTACTAATCCAATGATCTATTGTTAAAAAAAATCATATCTATTATGAATTGGATTGAAATTGTAATGTAGCTTTATTGCTTTCTTGGGTACCTCTAAGTGCATAAAAAGTGCTTGAAAGGCACCTGTAAAGCATGATTTTACTGCTAGACAATTATATTTTGAATTAAATGATGAGGGGAAATATTCTAATTGTCTATGGGATTCATGACAAAGAACACAATACTGATATTTAGCAAAATAATAAAATTGCTGCATGAATAAAACCTTCCAGAATGAAGATTTCAGGAGCGTTTTCCAGCTTCCTTGATGTCAAACTTAACATATATAACACCTATATGCATATATTGTACATATAACACGAACAACACTCTGTGCCGTGTATGGCAAACCTCAACCTAGAACATGCCATGAGAAACAGTTCTACTTAGCAGACGCCTAGTAGAGGGAAAATAAAAATAAAAAAGCAGATGAATAGTCAGACAGCTCTGCCGTCTGAGTCTTGCCTGGAGAGAGTTAAGAATCGGGATCATAAGCGCTGTATGTTACGCAGAGCCGCGCTGTGTCATCTGCACCTGAAAGAACTGCACTTAATCATCACGCTTTCCTGCAGAAACTTTCTCACACTGATGTAAGATAACAAAAAGGAAAGACAAAAAAAAAAATCCTATTTTTTTCTGTTTTGTTTCTTTTTCAGAGACTGTATCTCGGTCTCTCTTTCATTGTGTCGCCTCGTGTCTCCTCAACATCCCAAAAAGCTTACTTTGCCGCATAACACTGAAACACCTAGGATCTCATTTCAGCAGTGAGCGAGAGCCCTGTAGTCTTTGTTGTGATCTGTGTGTGTGTGACAGAGCGAGAGAGTCTGGAGGCACAGTCTGTCCTTCGACCCGGATATAACGTGGACCCCCGAGGAGTGCAATTTTAGGAGCTACCGATGGAAATTACAACACCACACAGACATGAAAACATGAACGCACACGGGCGCGTACAGGCACCCTGAAGCCGTCTGGCACCGCCTAATGGCTACGTTTCCACACAGCCTGCGAATGGATTATCTAGTGCTTTAACCATGTTTACAAGGACGGGGTAATAGCTTTGTAGTTTGATGTCGATGAGATAATCCATAACTTGGAAATGTAAGAAAAATGTATGCATTACTTCTGCCTACTGCCTACTGATTGCATCCAACACAGCTACACTTAAACAGGAAGCGATGTGATGGATGCTTCTGGCCACATCGACAGCATGTATTCGATAAACAGAAAAGCTGAGTCGTTAGTATGAGCACGAGAACAAACTATGTGCCACTTAAAGAAATTCAAACTGCAAATGTGTCAATAGGCATTTCAATTTAAGTACACACGCTAAAAACTCTTGGCACAAGCATTATTCCTCCAACACGGAGAGCACTGCAACAAGCGGTGTGCAGTCGACTCTTTTCCTTCAGGATCGCTGGGTTCCTGCTGGACAAATGATCAAATTATGATCCTCTGAATAAGACAAGTGGACGAGGCGAGACGGAGAGTCGCTGACAGGTGGTGAGGGCCAGGTGTTCAATTTACAAGTCTGTCTATTTCTAGTTGTTGACCTGTGGCTGTAAGAACGAGATCACAGCGCTGAAGAGTTTGAAGGGTGTCAGGGTCACCCTTAGGGACCGGCCGAGCATCCGATTATGATATCTCCTGAAGGCCGAACATGCTGAGGAGGTTTTGTATCCCATTTGGCCTTTGAAGGATTTGGCAGCCCCCATGAAGAGCTGGATGTCGTGACTGCGAAGAAGGACTCTTGCTGCCTCCTCCCCCAGACCCAAGTGGCAGAAACTGGATGGATGGTTGACCCAAGTACATTGTCGGTATGCTGCGCGGTCTAATAAATAGTAAAATAAGTTGGACAATCAGCGGAAAAAGAGTGAGGGAGATAAATATTTCCTTCTGAGGTAATATCACTGGTTTTGTCAAAGCCACGCCTCACAAACTTGATATCGCAAAATGACCTCATGCGTCTGTAACTGACTATTTATTCCTTCTCATTGTTCCACAGATTCCGCCCGATTACTCTCATCTCTCACCCTCCCTTCCCATTTTGAACGTTTGAAATCGGCATTCATTTCGCTGGGAGGAGGCGTGACACCGACTGGCAGGACTTTTGTCTGAAAAGCCGCTATAAATAACCGCTTGGAAGGAAGAAGGAGTCGAGAGACGGAGAGCAAAGAGAGTGAGAGAAACAGGGGAGAGGGCTGGAGCGTTAAAATAGATCAGATGTGGGCTGTGCACACATCTGATAAGCAGAGGGCATTTACTTAGAGCTGCTGAATCCAGAAAGCAGGCGAGTAGACAGGACGCATTTGATAAATCGTCTGAACGGAAACAAAAACAAGCACGCCCCATCGCTCAAAGATGACTCCTGGAAGCCGTGAGAAATCTATGTTTAAAAGCACTCCTAGTGCTGGATGTTATGTGTTGCAATATGTTCACTTGTTAAAGGCTTAGACCAAAAGGAAAATCACTGAATATATTTTGCGATTGTGAAAGAACTCGGAAACATCACGTCACCACTAAATAAGTTCTTGATTGTTGATAACAGGAACTCAAGGACAATGGTGCAGCTGTTGTAAGATGTGGCTGACCACAATCCAACAGATCACGACAACAACAAGGAAGTAGATAGAGGTTTCAACCAATCCCTGGGCTGAGCGTTGTGATGACTATGGAAAACAGGTGGACTTGTCTGAGGATAAATAACCAGGAGTTTCCGGGAATCGACAGATCTGTTGTGAACTGTTGGACAGCTAACTGGAATACACCAGACTGTCGAGTAGAACACATCAGAACTCTATTCCAGACACTGAACCCCCAGCTCCCCGGGCGCCTGTCATTGGCAGCCCACTGCTCCCTATATACAGGGATGGGTCAAATGCAGAGGTCAAATTTCGTGTATATGTATATGACAATAAAAATGGTTTCTTTCTTCTTCTTTCTTCTTGTGCCTTTACTCGAAGGGAGGGGTGCAGCGTTGACTTCTGGGAGCACTACTGAACTTAAACAATATTCTTGCACAGAGAGAGAGTCCGGGGGTTTACGTGCCTTGCTCTGGGGCACGTCAGCGGTAGTTCTTATAGAGATTCAACACACTTCTCTAACCTTTTAACCTATAACCTTCCTCCTGATGATGATGATGACGGTTTTAAAAAAGGGTCAGACTATATCGGGGAGCACTTCCGCAATCACGTCCACGGACCAGTGTGGGATTACAATGCTCCGGCTTAAAATGAGAAAAGAAAATGTAAAGAGAAGCTATAGCTTGTGTGATTACAGCTGCTGAGACAGACGTCATTTCTAGATGAGGGCGACTACAAATGGTTAAGCCCGACAGGACTTACTGCTGATTACAAAGAGAAAGTAGGGTTCACAGCTACGTGTGTGTGTGTGAAAATATTTTGAAGCTATTACCCAACATCTTACTATTCCCAACACAACACCAGCATTCAAAAACACACACACACACACACACACACACACACACACACACACCCCCCCGAAACAATCAGTATGCATAGACAATCACAGCCATGACCCCTTCAGCTATCTTATCTTCATCTCTGAGTCCAGATAATCCACACATAGGTCGGTCCGTCCGTCCGTCCACACACACACACACACACACCCCAGTGTCCGTGGTGGTTTTTAGAAGGACTGGCTTATCAGCTGCCTTGTCCGAGAGCTGAAGAACACGCTCACCTTAGCTGTTTTCTCTCCCACTCCATTCTCTAGTAAACTGGATGGTAATCACGTCTTCATTATGCCACAATGTCACAGATTCCCATTGCGCCGTGCAAAACATTTCAAAGCTTCGTATCCTGCAGTCAACGACTGTTTTGCACTGTGTCATGAATGTCAAAGAGTCAGCAATCACCTTAATTTATGCCTGATTTACACTTCAGCTGATATCTTATGGTTTATTAATGAGAGAAGATTTTAATTAATCAACTTTTGAAAACTTCTGTGCTTTGAATATATTGCTATGCAGAGTGTAAGAGAGCTGTTTCTCACAGGTTGTAATCTTAACTGCAGAAACCATTTTGAAAAACACTTAAATTAAACATTTTCTTTTACCTATGTGCATCAGCATTAGAATGTATATTCATAATGAGTTGCATTTTTTGAAATCATTACATTTCATCATCCCTGCCTCACTTTGTTTGATCATTCATATCAACAGGGTGACATGTTTCCTCCCCCCTCAGCATGAGAACAGGTTTAATGAGTAAATCCGTCCTCGTGTGGTGTCTCACAAAAAAGAAGAAAAATCTAGTTTTGAAGCTAAACGGATTTACATAAGCCATTTAAGTACGCATCTTGAGTTATTAGGTTCCAATCAATCTAGAATACTATAGTTCGTATAATCTCATCAAAACGTGGACTGTTACCCGACACATCCGAATGTGGGCGACAAATGAAGCAAGCTTTTGTGGGCAATGAGGCGATATGGATTCGCATGAAATCCGTGATTCATTCACGAGTAATAACAAAGCAACCGCCGTCTATAAGTGACTGTGTGCTACATGTGCAGTCCCTGGACATCCTGAAACAGCGGGCCTCTGAACCGATGAAGCGAGGCACAGCACTGAAACGGTTAGTTGGAGTGGGGTTCAGGGACCTACTTGACAGGATTCCAAGGGATCCCCTGCCAAGCAAGGATTAGCTTCATTTCAGAAATATCTCATTAATTTACTCGACGTTAACCTTAAATAAGGTCCCAGAGGAAGCGAAGCCCACGCTACCTTGTGTGTGTGTGTACCATCCGAAAGGATTGATGATGGCTCAACCTTTCGCACGCAAGTGTTTTTTTTCTTCAGAACACCAAACAAAGATCTGTCCTACCTGCCGCTGGTGTTGCGGAGGACCGCCAGGGCGTCAGGGAAGCCGTCCAGGTTGTAGTCCCCGAAGTGCAGGGCCGGGGGTTGGCTGGGTTTCCCTGGCACAAAGCTCCAAATCGTTTCCCTCCGCTGGAAGTCCAACAACACTGGCACCCACTGCAACAGTCCGAAAACAAAATCACACATCAATCGGAGTTAACCAATACAACGCCGGACCCAATAATAAAAGAGTGAAAGTAGAGAACAGGAGGGGGAAAGATAAAAGAGAAACAGCAGACACTCAGGCTCATTCTTACTCTTAAATGTCACTGTACTGGATTTTCATAATTGTGTTGTTGCTACTTCTTCAGAAAGTAGTATCAACATTTCGAAAGGGAATACTAATAATAACAATAAACGGTATTTGTATAGCACCTTTCGTACAAGAAATGCAGCTCAATGCTTCACAATGAGGGAAAATAGACAGAGTGAACATACAAACAGGTCAAATAAGATGGAAATGAGATGGAATAGAATACATAGAATGCATAACATGGAGAATATAACCCACTGAATGATAATAAGAATAAAATCAGTACCCATACAGTATTTTCAGAATGCACATAAACATCAAAGAACACTGCAGCAGCACCATCAAGTCTCCACTCGCTTCTTCTCTGTTCGTATTTTTTGTTCCCTCGTTGGTTTGAATTTTCAGGACGAGTCAAGTATTTTGCCTTGAGTTCACTCTCTACCAGTGGTGAAAAGAAGGTGAATTATTCCATTAGTATGAAGAAAAATTCCCAAGCAAACAAAATCAATTTGACGTGAAGGCCACTAAACAGTTTCCTCTTCACTTGACCATCATTTTGGCTACAGCGTTGTTTTCACACTGGCATAGTAATGCATGTTTTGGCAGTGCTTTTCCATCAGGCGTCTCTTGGCGGGTAGACACAAATACTACAAAACACAAAAGATAAGTGCAATGCACAAAGACGAAATAACCCCACATTAAATATAAATCGGTCTTAACAATAGACTTAGATGTGTCTGGCACTTCATGTCTGGGGGTTGAAGGAAACTTTAAAGTCGGGCGACTAAAACCTACAACATGTTGTCCAGGTTTCACCACCACCGCTTCTTCCATACGGACTAACAACTTGTACTGTGCTTGCATCATGAGCTCGGATCACAATAGCTCAAGGCATGACGTGGGTTTTCGAATGTAACGGTAATCCCACAACATGTAAATTTGACTTAGGCTACGACGAGCTAAAAAAAGAACAATTTTTATACTACTAACAAATGCTTGCCTCAGTGGATGAGAGCAATGATCAGGGGGGGGGGGGGGAGAGATTACCAGCACAAACCCAAAGCAGTGACTCCAAAATGACTTTGTGAAACACTTCGCATTGAAGTCACATAACAATATGATTGAAGTTCAATCCTAGAATGGCCACCTAACAGCAATCTCTATCCTCGTAGTGCCTTGAGAGTAAACTCGGACTCCAGCAACACTTTGAGAAAAGCATTTAGTCGAGAGGTAAAAAAGCAAATCACATTATTTGCTAGATTGTGTACGCTCGATTTAGCAAGTCCTCGGTGTGGGTCCCAAAACGAAGCCGAGTAGAAAGAGCGACACGTGACTGAACCAATCTGAACCGAGCAGAAGGAACCAGTCTGAAAGGGATTCATACCAATAACAAAATTCAACCTCACTATAAATTGTCATTCGGCCCAATAATAAACCACAGAGAATCAGCTGCTTTGTGTGTGCTCACGGCCTGCAGTGTCGCCTTTAGTGCCAGTCTCTTTACACTGAATGAGCCCTTTTTAACAAGGCGTCTTTCCCTCATCTCCACAATTCAAATGCCAAGGTAGGAGGGCCCTCAAGGGGGCCTTGCTGCAATACTGCTACTGACTGATGTCTCTGTAACAGTCAAACTAAAGAGGTGCTCATAGTAAACTGCTTTAAAAAAAACAAACAGCATGCCAGAGACGGTGTCGAGATTATTACTACCTCTCTCTTGATATGATTGAGCGGCCGCATCAACACGCACCGGTTTAAGCCACTTATTGTCATAAACGTAATTCTCTCTGCTGGTCACTGAATGCATCATCATCCCTAACTCTTTACCCAAACTCCATCAGGACACAACAAACAGGAGCAGCGTGTATCCCCACTCAGTACGGGACGCTCAGTTTGGTACGCGAGTTGTTTCAGACAGGTGTTGATTCAACTGTATGCACTATATGCTGAGGCTGCATTTAGTTTGTGGTGCTGTTGAACTGTATTGCATTACACACAAGAGGTGTTTCTATTAGTCTACCCTCATTGACATGAATAATAAACATCAATATCAGTATTGGCTTAAAATAAATCCAGTTTTAGCCGGGCTATAATTCCAGTGGAGTTAGATACCTTTTAGCAGGCTCTGGTTTTATACATTCAAAGAGAGCACACATTTTCAGACTCACACTACGCTAAATAACCAGTTCAGAGGCATTGGTATGTGTATGTGTGTGGATTTATAGTTAAAGGCATTGGGCCAGATGCTGGAGGTTTAAACTATTCATGAATGTTAAACAGAGAGAGCAGGTGTGGGGGAGAGTCACCGGAGAGACACTCACCAGAACTGCCGCTACTGTAATTGCTCTTAATACGACCAGCATGTCTGATAAAGACAACCGCGGCCTACAAGCAATTAGTGTGAAATATATCACCCAGGCCGTGATGTCACTGATGTGAGTTTCCTTCAAACCAACTGTGCACAATACGTGAACAAATGTACTGATGTACTGCTTGTAGGGGGGGGGGGGGGAGGGGGGGGTCAAAGGAATGCCAAGGAACGGGTGTCTTTGACAATTTCCATCGGGACTAGAAGGTTGAAATCAGAATTCTTTAATCTGAACCTATAATGATGAGGTAACTGAAAAATATTTGGCAAATGGCAAAACAAAACTTTAAAACACGCTGACGAAAATACTAAAAAAGCATAAATGAGCATAGTCAGCAAACCCACATCACTACTGCCTTTCACAGTCATCTTTTTCAGTCAATTTAGAGATCATGTCTTATTTCATTTGCCTTATAACATAAGATTTAGTTTCATCAAATGTAAAGAAGCAGTTTATACCGGCTTATCAATTACACAAGTAGTAAAAAGTGTTGTACCTGCATAACTAGAGAGAGAATTACTAAGTATTCAATCTAATTTACGGGTATTTAGCCGTAAACAGGCACACAACTTTTTCTGACGCTATATTTTGAAAGGCAGCACCTTTTAATATTACATTAACCTTCTATTCACCTTCATTAGAAACAGTGCAGTTGGGGCCCGTATGTTTTCGAGACGGAGTCACTCGGACTGGCCGACTGCAGTGAGTGGAGGACGACAGTAATTATGCTCCTCTACATGCGGTGCAGATGGCGTCATAAAAGCGGGGGAGTGATAAAGCCAGGTTGAATATTTTTCAGGATAAGAGGGAGCTGGGGGCCCAGTCAAGCTCTCATTAAATGACCGCTGAGTGATGTCGCGATGCGGTTTAAGAGGCCGACGGCCTGCCATATGGGCGTAAAGCTTGGCTTGATTATTGTCGTCCAGAGTGGATGGGAGTGCTGGAAATGACCACTGTGTGGTGGCTGGCAGAGAGAAGTGAAAAGAGAGAGAGAGCGAGAGAGAGAGAGAGAGAGAGAGAGAGAGAGAGAGAGAGCGAAAGACAGAGAGAATAAGACAGAGAGAGAAAGAGAGAGCGAGACCGGAGAGGCTGCTGCCAGTAAACACAATGTGGCGGTATACTATCTTACACACAAACATTTTAAGAGGTGGAACCATTATTCTGCTGTAAAAAAAACTAAACAGGTGGGGAATGATAGAGATGGTTAAAATGAGAGAAAGGTGCGTTTTTAAAAAGGTGCTGCATCCTCAATCTGTTTCTTTTTTTGGGGGGGGGGGGAGGTTTTAAGACCACGAGGCAAATGAATTCACTGCTGAGTTATTATCTTCACGCTGGACTCCTTTGGTCTGCGCTCAGAGGACAGAGCGAGGCCTTCGCTGGTCGCCGGCCTTATCATCAGACCGCTGTGCTGGCGTTGGCCCCGAGGCAATCAGAGCACTGTCTGTTGTTTCTCTTCTAGCGCTGATCAGAGGAGGGGAGAGGAAGAGCGTGGAGAATACCAACGGCATCTAGTCATCACTGCGGAAAAAAAAAAAAAATGCAGACGCGCGCTCGGAATGACTGTGGCGCATCAGGTTCAAGAGAGTCATCTGTGGGCTCTGTGGTGGCTGCTGATTTAACGGGAGATGAGATTTTAATATATAAATGAACCTCCATTATCTACAGGCAGTCTGAAGGGAGAGCAGATGTTGATGGAAAAGTAAAATAAAGAAAGCTAGAATGAAGAGACTAAAAACGACACAAGTATGCACAAAATCCTTGAAATATGAATATATGAATATGATATAGATACTTAATCAAGCAGTATTCATTAGTTCAAGATTAAGCCTGCCATATAAGTAATTCATTAAACACGCCAGACCTGCATTATCGTGGCTGTCTTCGCAGTAATTTAAACATTATATTGTCTCCTGGCAGAAAGCGCGATTGTCTCTCAAACATACACCTAAGGACACTGATATGTGAGGACAATACTGTGTGAGGACAAAAGAGCTACAGTAATTGGGGTAAATTAGAAGACGGTATCACAAAGCTCAACGGCAAAAGCGGAAGTCAGTAGTTTTCAGAGGGGGTACAAATAATGTACGTCATTTTTCCTCAGCGAGACGAGGCGGCGTTCCCCCGTTTGTCTTTATTGCTCAGCAGCATTGTGTGGGGAATTGGGAGGAAATCATAAGGACCTCCGTGAGGATATTAAAGGATGTAATCTAATCAAATCCTTTTTTATTTGAGAAGCTACAATGGACAGCCAGCCTGACAGAGGGGCTCCTTAAATAAATCATGAGGCAGTTACTCCTTCCTCTGGGCTGTGCAAGTTTTGACATTGAATCACTAAATATAACAGAGTATTTGAATAATGTCAAGTGTGTGTCTCTGTGGAATAATCCATCCTCCTGACGTCGTCCCAGTCAAACACAGCGCTCCTAAGTCTAAATAACTCCATACTGACATTCGCTGGTTCAAATGTCAACATATTAACACCGAATTGAGTCTGTGTGTTTTTTTTGTGTGTGTGTGTGTGTGTGTATCAAAATTACCTAGTTAATGGAGATGAAGACGATGATGGGATTTGTGCTCGCGAGGTAATCTGATACCTTTAATGGCAGTGAGGGGAAGTATCCCGCATACAAATAGCTTTTTATCAAGCAGTGGGAACACAGCCGGTGTACAGACGGCGTATTGTGGCGTTCTGCACGCACGCACATGCACGCACCTACACGCACACACACAGCATGGAAGCATGCATATTGACACGCACATGAAAACAAGCAGGGGGCACAAACACAGGCCCCCGACATGAAATCGCTCTCCTGGCTTTGCTGATGACTAAAGTGAAAAAAAGGCGACGGCACGCTTGCAGATTCCCATTGATTCGACTTGGCGGAGGGAGCTCCCGCTTCATTAGGCCAAGAAATTAAAATGTGGGTGGCCTGCGGCGGAGGTGGGAGGTGGTGGTGGGGTTGACGAGGTGATGCGGGGAGGTGCTGTAACATCGACAGACAACGAGGCTGTCTGAGGCAATAAAATGTTCAAAAACAACACACAGAAAAAAAAACAGGCGTGTAATGAAGCAATGGCTTTTATGATGCCGGCGATTTAATGACTGTAATGCTTATCACATTAGAACTGGCACTGAAAGACAGCATGGGACTGAGCAGTGGAGGAGTGGGAGGGAGAAGCACATGACTACTGCATGGCAAAGTCAGATGAGTGGTGCTGCAGTATACTCATGGGATAGTAATATATAATAGTGGGAGCGTGGCGTTGATTATGTATGTTATGGTATGTTTAGGTGATGAAATGTCTGAAATATTTAACCTAGAAGATAATTAGAAGAACACAAAATTTGAGAATTTAAACTGAAAAGCAGAAATCTATGCAAATCATGACTGACCTTCTAGATTGGACTGAATTGGTGTGTGTTTGACATCCCATGATCCCACAAAGGATTTTGTTGTGTGTGATGTTTAATGGCTTTATGTCTTGATGCTAAACTAAGCTACCTTACTGGCTCACCTGATTTATTACCTCAGTAAACATTGTAAACATGAGTTTATGGCCTCAATTGCTCGTTTCAAGTTTTCTTTAATAGAGCGTGATGTTCCTTTAGTAACTTATGGTCCCATGTAAAGTAATATAGATCACTTCTGTTCCGTTAGTGGCAAAAAAGCCAAGATGGCGACGGCCAAAATGCCAAACTCGAGGCTTCAAAACGTCAGTCCACAAACCAATGGGTGACGCCACGATGACTACGTCCACTTCTTATATACGGTCTATGTTTGATACTGAGGAAAATAAACATTGGCTGTGAAATAGCAGGGTTTTTGATGTAGATTGGAGCAATCTGGCACACGGTTTACGCATCTTAATTGCCTCCATGAGCTGCGTTTCACAGCCGCTGTACCTGCAACTACAATAACTTCCCATCGTATCTTCCTCTGCACCCTGCTTTCAACTGTCCCTCACCACCCTGGGGAGACGCACCTCAGTTTGAAGACCTCGGCACTGCCTAAATATTTAGCTACCTTGCAACATAGACGTGTATGATTTCCCTTCGAAGGGGTTCAATGAGCACGACTAAACTTCTCTAAATCGACTCTAACTAGTAATACAAGGCAGCTGGGGAGGGGGTAGTCCGTTCACCGCCAACATAAGCGAACACTATAAATGAAAAGCTTGATTTATGCTTGCTGCATCCGAGAAGGTCTGAGTGTCGACATCACACCATCAGGCAAGGTGCTTTGCGAAGTTCCGTGCGGATGGCCGGAGAAAAATGTAGCAATTTCGAGTAGCTTTGAGAATGTCGGTTTGCCGCGAAGAGAAACCCGCATGGAGTATAAAAGATCCAAACGTTTCCTCGTTACTAGTCACGTAGATGTTGATGTTTCCAGATAACATGGCGATATTTGCTTGTATCTGTGGTGATTTGCATTAACTGACTATGTATATACCAATACACATGTCCTTATCCAAAAACACCCAGACTGCTTTTTATTAGCAGCTGTAGATGAGGTCATAGTTTGTCCCTGGCGAAAGGCAGTCGGAGTCAGAGCCAGAGATGGAGTGAGACCATATGTCTGTGTGTCAGCTGGGCAGGGCGGGGACACTGCTACCTGCGGTCAGTGTCACCTCTTTGACCAGTGACTGACCGGCGGACTGGGATGACTGGGAGGAGGCGGTCTCGCTCACACTGGCAGCCAGAGCAGGCAGCTGGCTCGGCCTTCACGGGGGCGGTATGTGCGCTTTGCATTTGTGCACGTGTGTAAATTGGGAGTGTTACAAATAGACCAAATACTCTCGGGGAAAAAAAAGCTTTATACATGCACATTGGGAAAGGTTCAGAGGTGCAGTCAGTTTGTCACCACTGAAGGATATGAAAAGAAAATGAACAAAACAATGTACGCATATTACAATGCCAAATGAAAATGGTAACCGTCAGATGAGTGGGGAGTTTTCTTTGTTTTTGTCTTCAGACTATAAACTACAGTCAACCTTGGGTAGCGGAAAATAACAGCAACAAAATTCCCAAAGCTAATCAATTCTTGCCAGCCACTGAGCCAGGGGATGTGGCCTCTGGCCACACTGTTGCCATTTTGGGTCAATCCCTCTTTGATGGACTGTGTGAGAGAAAGCTGCACCCTACCAGGTTCTTTCACTACAAACAGACTCAACCACTTCTGATTTCAGTCACACCGCGGTCCGAGTCCGGACCCAGACACCTTTGTATCTGGACCCTGGAACTAAAACCGATAGATAATTGAGAATAACAACATTTTGACGGAGCGCTTCCATTTTAACCGGCGCAGCTTTTCTAGCCTTTACGGCACTCGTTCAGGGGTCCAGGAAACACACCGACCAATTACATGCGTTATTAATCACATCACGTGATGCTACTTAGCCATACTACTTAGATATGGGTATTCCGACAAGCTTCCCAACTAGAGTGAGATTTACACACACGGCGGAGACAGACTAGTCAGGGAATAATACGTGAGTCACATGGCGTTCTCCAAAAAGAGAAAAGAAGTCAGCGAGACCAGAGCCTTTAACCAAGAATAGACTCTTAAATCTTCAGTCTTCCTACGGGCAGTTCAAAACCAGTAGGTCTCACATGTTCAGACACCGTGACGATTATTAAAAGCGGTAATGTGAAGAGCCACTACGAGACAAAGCACACATCTTTTGAGCAAACGTACCATTCAAAGCCAAAATGAATGCACAGAAAATGAATGTAAGAGCCCAATATGATCAGAATCCTACCACATGGATTCACTGTCCAACAATAACAGAGGACTAGAGCTGAAATAAGTGGTTTTAATAACCACAGATAAGTCCCTGCACACACATTTCTCTTCGAAATTGAGCAGATGAGAAAAATAAATTATCGTGGCTTTTTTTGATTAACATCACTTCACACCTGAATGAACAGAATTTAAAGCTGCAGGGCAAAGACAATTCAGTTAAATTCATTTTTCTTAAATTAAAGACTTTATTTTAAGAAAAATATTTTTCAAAAGCTTTCTGTTCTGTAATTTATTCTTTAATGTAGCCCTTATTTTACTTATTTATTATTAGAGTATGTATTATTTATAATTCATCCAGTTCAATTGTAAAACGGACGATAAATATTGTTAACACATTATTCAATTGAACTTTATTTGCTTTGACAGTCAGTTGTTGACGACATACAGACGTCGACACATCTGCTAGGAAATTCTCTCTAAATGGACCTCGTTGAATTTGAATTGCTATATATGATATATATATATCTATATATATATATCTATATAGATATATATTACACCTGGTATTAAGATGTAATCTGGATGGAGCGTTTTTGAACTTCCGGGTGTTGTCAACGGGGTTTTCGGTTAGATGCCTGAAATAAGGTCTGTGGTTAACACAAGCTTAATGAATTATTTTCGTTTAGTTCTACGATATAAAATCAGTCAGTAAATATCCCACTCCTGAATTTCGAAGCTTTTACGTGTTTTGTTTTGAACAAAACGACTAAACGTCATCCCGCCGACCTCTAGTCCACCTTGTTCGTAAAGTCAACTTACGGACACTACGCTCAATGCCATAGATTGGCATCTAATTTCATTTTCAAATCACCTTTTGAGAGGGAAACTTGCGAGCTACTGCTAATATTGCATGAAAATGGCAGGAGTAATGGGCTCTCTGTCCATCATTCACAGAGTTTATGTCGCTATATCATTCACAATATACCGTATGTGATATCACCTCGTAGGGCCGGGGCGATTCTTCATCGATCACAGAAATATATCCGCATGCGTTCGCCCAGAGAGCAAGCTGCAGTGAAACACCCTCGCCCGTGATCGTCTAAGTATGGGAATGTTTCAGACAGAGACCCAACAACATGGTGCTCTGGAAACTCTGCAAATTAGAAACGGCCAATCGCAGCAGTACAACTGCCGTGCACGCACACTTCCCAAAGTGAAAGCAAGACAGCACCGTGTCAGGTTTACTTTTCGTCCCCATCAGAGCATGAGATACTAGGATGATCAACACGCGTTATCAGCGCTCCATTTGTAAAGCCATTTCCTCACGGCTCAAAATGACTGCGCTGTACAGTTCTGTACCAGTTCCTTTTTGTGAATATACTCTGATGTTGAGGAGATCTTTCCTTGCAGCTAATGAAAAGACATCCAAGTCCCGTTTAGGTTTGCTTTCCTTTGCTACAATGTCCTTGACAGGTGTTAACACCCACAGGCCCACAATAACGCTATTCTCTGCAGCAATATCCAATTGTGTTACAGAATGTAGGAGCAGAAAAAAAAAAAGGGAGGTGAATAAATGTGATCGGTGAGTCTAACGACAGAGAATGAAGCGGAGAGAATGAAGCGGAGAGATTGCTGGATGGATGCCCCCCCCCCCCCCCCGTGCGGTTTCTTTTAATATGGTGGAGTGAAGGTCCGGAGCTGCAGCAGCGGTGGAGGCAGAGCTGCGACCGCAGGAAGGGATGGAGCGAACTGCCGTGTGGAGATTGAACCACAGACGCACACTAGTTTTGACTCAGCGGGACTTCCGTGCACAACCCGAAGGCATCTCATCACGTCTTCGCCTGATGTCTTATGAATATCACGAGTCTTATTCACTCTCCATTCCACAACGACACATCCAAGGTCAAGGAAGGGACAACGACCATCCTTCCTTCTCCAATCTTCCTTTCCCGCCACCTACTCTTTCTCCCTCCCATAATCCATTTTTCCCTCCCCCTCTCCATTCCTAAATCAAGCTCTCTTTTCTTCCCATTTCTCTCCATTTCATCCTTCCTTCCCCCCTTCTGTTTCCTCCCCCTCTTAGAATTCTCTTTCTTCCATCTCTCCCCTCCATTTCCTCCGTTATTATCAGTGGGCAGACTCTCCTCAAGGGGAGACATCTGCTGTAACGGAGCCACCACCCCAACGCCCACCTACAGCAGTGTGAGATCAGGCATCAACCATTGTGTTGACACCACAAACAATGATGCACAGATGACATCAATACGGCGATGCAGATAATCGTGCAAACTGCATGCGCGCGTTGGCCTCTGTGGAGGAAGGCTATCATTACGACTGCACGTTATTATCACCGCTCCGTGAAAGCGTAGAAGCTTAGAGAGAGCCTGCTTCCCTCTCTCTCCCTCTCAGACAGTGATGACTGTCTCTCAAATGCATAGCGACGCAGAGCACAACATGTGTTCACATCATCCATCAGTGCAGATAAGTCCTCCTCTCTCTGCCTCCCCTCCATTCAACACTCCCCCCCCTTTCACTTCTTCCTTCAATCTTTTTCTTTTTTTGCTGACAGGCAAACAAAAAAAAAGGCATGTCCACATGGAGTGCACAGCTGTGTGTCTGTGTTGTTTATGCGTGCGTGTGTGTGTGTGTGTGTGTGTGTGTGTGTGTGTGTAGGGGCGGACATGCAGATAAGCCTGTAATATTTCTATTTTGGATACGGGAAGAAAAAAAAAGTGGAAGCTTGTTCTCTGGTGGCAGAGGAAGGAAGAAGAAAGAGTGGGGGCTCTTGCCAACTGGTAGGATGTATCTGAAAAGAATCACAAGATGCTATGTAGGTGGTGTGTGTGTGTGTGTGTGTGTGTGTGTGTGTGTGTGTCTTCCTGTGAGAGCAACTGTGTGTGAGCTTATCCGTGCACGTACACGCTGTGCATTATTCAGATGGGATTGAAGGTGTGCGCGTGTGTATGTTATTTCTATCTCGCATGGTTCTGCAAACAAAGTGGCACCCGCCAGATCGGCCCCCGATGTGTTTCTAAGCAGTAAGCTGCGTGTTTAATGCCTTCCTGAAATAGACAGACGGAGAAACAAACGCGTGCAGCTTCAGAATAAAAGCTTTTAAATTACATGATAACAGGGGTTTAAATTGTTAAGAATTTATAGGAACGTGTGTTTGTCACTGAAATTAGAGGCGCTTTAGCCTATTTTCGTCAATAAAATAAGTATACTCATACGGAGGACTTTTATTGTGAAGAACTTAAAGAAAAGGAAATGTTAAATCGCCGGAGCTTTGTTGCCAGATTTTCTTCAATAAAACAAGTCTACTTATACTGCAAGGAGGAAGAGTAAAAATGATGTATAAAAAAAAACAACTTATAAGAAATCAAATCTGTTTATCCACCGTTTGACAGCCGCTCCTTTCACAATAAAATACATCCGGTCAGGCAGATCGCATTGAAGTGTCACGTGTGGACCCATATATGCGGGAACAGCTGTGTTCCAATCCGATGCTTCCGCTTACGAAAGCCGTGTTGAAAAGACAAGTGGAACCTCGGCCTAAGTAGCGTTACATGGGGTCAGGGTGGACGGTAGGGTCAAATGATCCCCCTAACAATAGGGAACTCTGGCTTCTACGCGCCCTCTGAATGGAACGAGAACTAGTAGAAAAGAGACATTTGAACAGAACAGTGTCAGAAGAGTGGAACAGAGAACAAGGCGGACAGATTTGAGCAGAGGTAAAGAGAGCAGAGTGGCGTTATAGCATCTATAATGGTAGAATAGAATAGCACTTTAAAGTCCAGCTCGTAGAAGAGTGATAAATGCAACAAAACAAAAAAAGTTTACTGAGAAGAAAAACCTAGGGAATGACTTGCGTAGTCTTGTGTGTGTGTCATGTACCTCCTTTGAGCCCGACTTGGCCATGTAGATGGCACTGCGTTGACAGGAGGCATCCAGACACACGGGGATGAGGTGGTCCTGGTAGCCGTCGCCATCTGCCACAAACAGACACAGAGAATTAGGCTGAGAAGCAACAATGTTGGACTGAACCAGAGGGGAAAACGAGCCTTTGTTTTCCAAAACTGTCCTATTTTAATAATTTCCTCTCCAATCAGAATGCCACGGATTTGTTCCGGAGTTGACTTTGAGCGCGCGCACTTCCTGGCAAACAAAGAAGTCGTTCCTGTTCTACGTGCGAGCCGGATCACAGGAACACCTGCTTGTTTTCCTCCGAGCAAACACGCATCCAAGCGACGCTCGTCTCTTTGATGCCTTTTAACAACGCCAGTTGACTTGAAGAATCATTTTCTCCGCTGATTCTCATCGCTATTAATTATTATTATCAAAATCCCGCGCAGGCTTCATCTCATGCACAAGCACAGGTGCGGAGCCTCCCAAAATCAAAACAGCAGCTCTTCAAAGCCCAATCACCTCAGCGCGCCAGGTTTAGTTTCAGATTTTACACGCACGCACGCACGCGCGCACACACACACACACACTTTCCGTCTTCGGGTCTTCACCTCTGTGAAAGCCTGGAACAAAACATTGTGAGGCTGCTGAAGGAAAGCACAGACCGCATGAATTCATTTAAGGCCATCAGATTAGTTCAGCTACAGGTCCGAGCTGAAGAGCAGTGCGCACATTAAACTTTGTGTATAGGCCGATAAACGTGCTTTGGTTTTGTGGCATAATGTGCGTTTGTGGTGTTGGATTTTGTTGCTTGCTATTAATCCTTGTGTATGTCTTTCTAACTCATTGGTGATGTTTGTATTTGTTGTATTTTTGTGTGTGTAAATTAATTGTCTGTGTATTGCTCGCCTTAAATTGCCCCTTGAGGGACGAATAAAGTATTTTGAATTGAACTGAACACCGTATAAACATTTTTTGGGGTATTTTTCTTAAAACCAAACAATTCATCGTAACAATGAGGGTACATTCATGAAAATCATCGTTAGTTGCAGTTCTGATACACAAAATATTTAATGCATCGAGTCAACTCAATTTGATTGAGATAGCCCAATATGACAAATACCGAATTTGCCTAAAGGAGGTTTACAAAAAATGGAAGAGCAACATCTTCAATGACGGACAGACGTGCAATAGATGTCACGTGTAAAGGGGAGACAAACACTACAGTATGGACAATCAGGATGACAACAATCCTAGATATATTTTAAACACGTATAAGAATATGGATCCAGGAGGACGTCGACATTACATGATAGTTTTTCTCTTTGACTGGAATGTTTGTTTATGACACACTAGCTGTTGTTCTCAGCTGTATTACATGGGGTTGAGACATTTATTGATGATTGCATCATGTGTAAATATGACTGAATTTAGGTCCGTAACAGATGATGTCAATAATCAGATTCCTTTGGTTTACTCTGTGATGTTCCCTTAAGCTGGACCTGTTCTTAATGAGCCACAGACCAATTACACTGCAGATGTTTAGATACATAAAAGCAGGAGGATCACAGGTGCGTCTTACAACACTAAGGAGCACTGCATTACAATTAAGGGTTCAAGGACCAGGACCCCGGTGTGACGCATGTATGCTCATTGTCACGGCTCACTGGGACACCTAAACGGAGGGAGACCATCATTAATGTTATTACCTACACCTTTGCTTTTCTTGCTGTGACTTTATTAAGTCTTTGAGAAATATCTCTAAAGAAAACATAACAAAATTAAAGGAAGATACCACCAGTTTTCACTGCTGTGGAACAAAAACACAGAACAAGAATATCCGATATTTGGTTTGCTGAGATTCGGCCATTTCCCAAAGACACTGCATGTGCGCTCTGCGTTCAGAGGTCGGCACGTAAATTGACACCAGACACAGAGAGGGCAAACTGCTTCCAGGCTTCTCTTGTCGCACTGCTTCTCCGAGTCCTTTTTTCAAACAGGGCAAGTGCGACACTCCCGAACAGATGTTGTGCCACGTGGTATGGAAAACCGAATGACACTGATGATGAATGACAGTACAAAAAGCAAGCGAGGAGGAGAAGCCGAGTGTGGCTGTCTCCGCAACTGAGTGAGAGGCAGAGAAAGAAGAGGAAAAGTGGGACGGACGACGTGATGTGCTGCTGAAGATAATAAGACAGCAAGTCCTTCTTGTACTGTTGCATATTTCAAATCAGATAAGAAAAACGTCAAACTGTCTGTGGTTGACGATGAGCCTGATGAACTCCACAAGCTGAAGCTCGTGGGACTAAACAATGAAGTTGTTCTTTATACAAGTGTTGCTGGCGTTTTGACCTCCGCAACCCGTCTGTAGTTGCCCTAAGGTTTCACTATTTGTTTCCAAAGTTGGATTTCTAATATTATCAAAGCCTGTGGCTGACGAAGACAGAAGACATTTAAAATGCAAAAAATGTGGATAGAATACATGCCGACCCAAACCATCATCTCTCAATAGTTTTAAAATGAACCGTTTCTAGTTGATTTCCGTTAAGTCTGTGTTAAAACAAAGAGTGTGTGGACAGAGAAAAAGAGAAGAGGAAAATCAAGAAATCACTCAATTTAAATTGTGTCAATTTAAAGGAGGAGGCACACACTGCAACAATGAGACACAATGACGAGTAAACATCGGATTTTGCACTTGGGATGCAACTAAAAATTATTTTTGTCTACAGATTTTTTTATTCATGCATTCATTATTTAGAATATTAGTATATCATAATCTCAAATTTGCAGAGCCTGAAGAGATGTCTTAAAACTGCTTCTGCTGTCTGGCCAATATCAAACAATTGAAACATATTCAATTTGCAATGATATGAAATGAATGAAAGCCGGCAGATACTCGCACTCAGAAAGTTGTGACCACTTACTCTTTAGTGCTTTCTAAATAAATGAATATTGGATTATGAAAGCTATCGCGCATTAATTATATGTCTATTGACTTGACCACTTTAAGACTTAAAGATAACTTTACCCGCCATGGGGAGTACTACTCAGCTTGTAAAACTGTGGTGCGATGTCTTCTGTGGGTTTGTCTCAAGTCTGAGAAATGAACCCTGATGATGTCATCCAGGTTACCTTGACCTAATGACTTTATATTGTCAACAGAAACCCTCTGTTACAAAGTGTTTAAAAGATGTAAGGCAAGTTGGGTGTAACATCAAGAAAAACACAGTTGCATTATGGGAAATGTAGGAGCCTGTGTTTCTGGAGCTTCACCTATGCCAGGGCCCGACAGTCAGGATATCTCCGCTGCATCTATTGTGACCATCCGTTTCTATTAAGGGCCCTAACGCCATGGAAGTGCAATATTTTGATTGTTCCAACATAAGTCAGCAGCCGCTAATCTGTCTCAATTCTAAAAGGAGCGTCACTTAGCACACATTCAGGCACAGGCGGCTGCAAGTATCTCGTGCCCAACATATTGTGATGGCTTTCTAAATTTAGAAATGGGCATTGCGGTCTAATTAATTGCATTAGCGTGGGTGTATTGACAACATGGGTACATACTGAGTGCATCGAGTGCAGCCCGTGTTCTGCAGTGTAGCTAGATGTGTAGAGGGTGAGCTACACGAAGGAGAGAAAACAAAAAGACACGGGCAGAGATAGAGAGAGAGACAGAATGAGTGCTAATTCAGTCCTGCAGAGGTTGTCACTCGCCATGGTGCTCTGATGTTTACCGGCAGCTCTGCTACGCAGCACGCAGTCCTGCGCTCCTTCCCTCCGTGCCACCTGTCCTTACCTCCATGAATACCTTCTTTCATCCATCTTTTCATCCGTCTCTCTTTTATTCCCGCTATGCTCTCCTTCACCCGCCTCCCCTCTCCTCCTCCGACTCACTTCTCTCTCAGTAGCTCACTCCCCATTACTCCCTTCTCAGTCTTAATGCATCGGTTTCTCTGTCCATCTCTACTCCTCTTTATTCAACATCATTCTCTCCCTCCCTGCCAGCCTGCCTCCCTCTTTTCATCTTTCAAACCCGCTGACAATGCGTGGCGTGACGGAGATTGGCTGGGAGATGCTCAGAGGGAGGACACTGCAGGTACGGGTTGATACGCAGAGGGCGCTGAGAAGAGGGGAGGCCCGGGAGGGAAAACAGAGGAGAAAACGGGTGAGACAACAAGAGGAACGAGAGAGAGAGAGAGAGAGACCAAGAGACAATATACAGAGACAGTGCAGATATGCATTACGACACAATGGCATTCATAGAGTACACTTCACCAATAACTATGCAAATCACAGTATGCACACGCACAAACACACACGGTGGGCTGCTGCCGGGAGCCTGCGTCTCATTACAAACCCTAAAATCTGATAGAGATTTGTGTGCTTTCTGCAACAGTGTGTGTGTGTGTGTGTGTGTGTGTGTGTGTGTGTGTGTGTGTGTGTGTGTGTGTATGTGTATTAAAGGTGTAATAGAGTGGGAGATGTGTGTGTCATTTGACGTAGGTCTCGTCTTTCGGGAGAATATAAAAACACAGGTTTGAAAGAAAGCAAAAATACATAACTGCTTTAAAAAAAACACAAAATATCATTTTAAACTCTGGAAGCTTTGTATTTGTATTCTTATATGTGCCTCCATAATATCTGAGACAAGTTAAAACCTAAAGGAGCGCATCTACGTCACTTTAACATTCGCGGCCATGCGGTTGACTCTGCATGTATCATAAATCAAAAATCGAAATTGTCACATTGCACACTCGACCCATTGAGTTGGATTTCATTCATCTGCCAGGTGTAAAAGTAGTGCAAGTATGTAAAAGTGCAAAAATCCCAATAAGGAATGTGAACGGTCCGACACTGAGGCTACCCTCTGACAGAATGATGTGAATTGTGCCTCCCCAACCGCCCAGTCGCCTTCCATTCTATTATTAATAGTGGAACACGACAAAAGGTAGCATTCATGGATTTGTAACTCCTATTATCATTCTTTGACTACTTCGATTTTGGGGATAATCATGCTTTGGAACTACAGTTCCCATAATTACTTTGAGTCTGAAGAAAACATTTAAAAAAAACAATATTTTTTTAAATGCATTCAAAAATAAAGTGATAACTATAGTAAAGCTCTGTGGGTGGGTCCTTATCATTTAGAGTACTACTTATGCATAATTACTGCACAGCAGATACTAGAAGAATAAGAAAGGTTTTACCTTCAATGGACACTTTTATGTCAGATGTACTTTGCGATTTGCATTAAATTGCATATTAAAATGTGCAAATGAATACCGCAACTTTCAAAACTGCAAACCCAGGAGACTGAATCATTTGCATATGGGTTGGGATATTTCTAAATGCCAGGGATATCACAAAAATGGTGCTTGATTAGTGAGCTATTTCTACTTCATTAACATGGTCTGGAGGGACGCACGTTATTATGTGATGCTGCTCGCACAGAACTCTGATCTCAACTCGCCGAGCAGGACTCCGGCACCTCACCCACGTCTGCAGCAGTCTGACACCGAGAGAGAAAGTGATGAAGGATACGAAGCTGGAAACGCAGAGCAAGTCAGAAAGCGGAGCAGGCTGGTCGGAAAACAAGACAAAACAGCAAAGAAAACATACAAAAGGGAAATGAAGGTTGAAAAGGAAGAAAAAAAACAAATACTGCAAAATGTATGCAGGGGTTGAGTTGAGAATGAAGCCGACAGAAAAGAGGGAGAGGAGGAGAGGTTGGATGTAACACAAAATAATAAGATGAGTGGAGAAAGAACGCCTGAGGGGAGAGCAGAGAGAAATAGGCTGTCCTGTTAACATGCTGACTTACCTGCACACACACACACAGACACACACACACAGACACACACACACACACACACACGTACGTGCAGCACGACAGCCTCTCCTACTTTAAATATCACCTCCAAACACGCTCCCGTCTCGCCGTCTGAAAAAATCTCCCTATCTCGGCGAGCTGCTGGCCTTCATCCTACCTGCAGTGGAGCTAGCTGACACACTTGGTTGTGGGACATCGTTGTGCTTTACCTAATGATGAATTATGCATCGGCCGCTGTCACTTTGAAAAATGCAATTACCTCAGTGATAAGGCAGATGGCCTGTTTTGTCTGGCATATGCTGTGCATCTATTAAGAGTCGAGCGCTGGAAACGGAACCGCCAGCGCACAAACACGGGCGGGTGGACGGATTCCCGTGTGCATCCGTGAACACACACACGCACGCACACACGCACGCACACACGCCTCAGGTTTAGCCAAATGTGTTCAGCCAGTGGAAGCTGCTCAGACACATGACATCCAGCGACTCGGCAACACAGACGTAGCATATGGATCCATAACAATTGTTTATCGTGTTGGCCGTGTGTGTGTTCTGTGGGGAGGTCAGTGCTGTGTCTGAGATGATACTGAGGCAAAAAGAGACGGAGAGACAAAAGAGAAAGAAGTAGGATACAATATGTTTAAAAAAAAACACTGACTTTTGAAAGTGGTTGTCACACTGGCGACCAGGCATCAGAAAATATGGTTGCCTTTTTCAGTCACCTTATACTTTGAGAAATTAAGATACTCTACTATAAGTCAGCTATTTAAAGAATAGAGGCTTTGTAAACAAACTAAATTCTTCGTGGTTTGTGTTGAGTCTGATACGTTACAGAATTTGAATGGTACATGAAACACCTCTAGTGCAGCTGCTGTCATGTTCTTCAGAGGAGGAGTGCCAATAGGAGTGACTTTTGAATAGATTAATTAATTAATTAAAAAAAGTTAAAGCCAAAGTAAGAACTAGGAATGTACCGATTGAACCTTTTTCCAGTCCGGATACGATACCTTGGCTTCTGGGTATCGGCCGACACAGAGTCAAGGTGCTACCGCCATGTCGCGCATGTGTAATCAGACGTAGACATAGAATGAAATCAAGACATCAGCACCAGCACCCGAGCCAGCCATTTAGGTCAGTATCAGCCCGATATCCGAAATAAGTATTCCTGTCACTGAAGACCCCAGACAACCAAAACCACGACAAAATGTGCCGGATCCCAGTAATGAACAGACCCAGAAGGGAAACCCTCACCAGGTACATGAATCAGATCAGGTTAGATCACCATTAAGCAGAAGCAGATGTTACTAAATACAGCGCCATAAAAAGAGGACACATCTGTCGACGGGAGTGTGTAAGCATTCTTTAAACTGTAAATACACGAGGACTATATGGATACACATTTCTGCACGTCTGAGGATGCTGCAGCTTACTAAATGAGCTTTCCGAGGTGAATTCTTAGATAAAGCTTAACTTTATATTTTTGTGGGAGAGAGCAGCTTGTGTTTTCGAATTACCGTTGCAGATGTCGTCATATATAATCATACATTAAAAAAAAAAAAAAAAAAAAAACACCGTCAAGAGAAAGAGAGGTACAGAGAAAAATGTAGAGGAAGGCCGACACAGATGAAGATGCAGAGAAAAATGTAGCGGGAGAAGGATGGAGAGATCATTGACAGTGTGATGGAAATAACTCCCACTTCAGATCACACGGGGATGCAATGCTGCTCTCTGCTATATTTCACCCTCTCCTCCTCATTCCCTCCATTCATTCGTTATCCTTCCTGCCATCTTCTCCTCCACGGCCAATTTTTTATTTTTCTATCCTCCTCTCTATCTCACTTCATGTGGTTTTTGAAGTGTGCCTCCTTCTTTTAGCTGGCTGGCTCTCTCTCTCTCTCTCTCTCTCTCTCTCTCTCTCTCTCTCTCTCTCTCTCTCTCTCTCTCTCTCTCTCTCTCTCTCTCTCTCTCTCTCTCTCTCTCTCTCTCTCTCTCTCTCTCTCTCTCTCTCTCTCTCTCTCTCTCTCTCTCTCTCTCTCTCGTTTTTGGCCTCCCTAAGGTCACTCATTCAAGGTTTTTCAGTACAGCCAAACTGTGCTCTCTAATTAGCCAGAAAAGAAGCTGGTCAGATGGCCACATGCAGAGAGACGGACACTGAATGAGGAGAATATTGACAGAGTTAGAATGGTGGGAAGAGATATGCTGATGCAGTAGGAGGTTAATTTAAGTACTTTCGATAAATAGATTACGAATAAATATTGGTAGAAACATTGGAAAAGGGGAAATGCACAAGAACAGCAACACATAATTAAATGTAACCCAAATAAAAAATAACTTTTTTTTGTGACTGTCAAAGAGGTTTTGTTTCAACATAACCACCATTTTTAAAGCATCAAATACTGTGAGGTCACAACAACTCAAACTTATGGGATGATTGAAATATCTGAAACCAAGTTGTGAACTAAGACCTCGTGAATCGATCACATTGGATGCAGGCTTCACTACATTGTGATTGTCAGCCTAAGTTTGCACTCGATTGGTTTACTGGACTTGACCAAAATGCAGCGCTGCTTCCTGAAAGTGGACGAGAGACACGACGGAGTCAACTTGAAATTGGAGTCGAGCCGTCATTATTGTTTTCTAAGAGCCTTGTGCTCTTCGAAACACTTTAGTCATGAACATATTGGTCGTAATAATATGAACGCTGATGACACGGCAAAAAAAAGTCAAACCCTCAAAGCACGGTGAACGAGTCGGGGTCGATGTTTCAAGACGGGTCGGGTGGGTTGCCGTCACGCACTGAGGACAGTCGGCACATCACTCCCTGTCAGTTATATTTCAGTATTATTACTGATTACACTTGTGTTCAATGTAGTCGCAATGCGTCCCAGACCACCTCCGGAGGTGGTTCTGCCAACGGGATCACAATCCATCCATCCATTTTTGCGTTCTGGGTGCATTTACACACGTAATTTCATGTGGTCAAGCAATATATAATAGCAATCTGATCCCCCAAAGGGCATTTTAAGGCATGGTGTCAATAATTTACTTCATTGAACGTATACAGTAATAAGCACTGAAGGGAAGGGACCATTGTATCACTTCTATATTCTTGTATCACATTGGAGCTGCATGTGTGCATCTTTCTGACTATAGTAGAAACTACAGATATGAAATACATCCATTTTGGACTTTTGTTTTTATACATAAGAGTGCTGGTTCTCTTTCAGCCTGGTGTGCAATTCTTGTCAGAGCCAATCTCATCTGAGTCATCCCCAGTCTCCCATTCAGCCCCATTGATTTGATGACAAACACTGAATCCACTCTTGTTGGCGGGCAGCATGTTTTCTTTTGTTTCTGCCTGACAATATGAAAGTTAAAGATACGGAAAAAGACAGAAAGGGACTACCCGATATAGTGAGAGTAATGACTGTGATTCAAACTAAAGTCCAGCACTGTTTGATGTAATCTGTAATCACCTATTCAACTCTTGCTTTTCCCACCATATTCTAAATCCTTTAAAGAATGTTGGATATTATTGTTGTAAAACACTAATCTCTCTTATCTCTTAAGTGAAGCTTTTATGAATAATGGAAAAAGAAAAGGGATTTTAAAAGGATAGAGGGGGTGATAGTGGGTCACAACAGAGTCCCCATCCAACGAAACAATACGAGTGACGCCCAGAGCTGTTTCGATGAAGAATCGAGGGAGGAGAAGGAGAAACGGGGGTGAGAAGCGAGTGAGCCGTAGATAGCAGCTATACAGTAGATCAAGAGGAATAAAGATAGACAGCGACAGCCGAGGAGGGGCTGATTGAAGGAGACAAAACGGGACAAAAATAAGAGACGTTCCATCCTGCAAGGCATCTCTCTCTCTCCGAGAATTTGGCAGATTATTAGAAGCGTGACCCTCAGAGGCTTCAATCCCCGGCTAACGAGGGCGACGTCTCCCAGCCGACGGGAGGAGGAGAGAGAGATTAAAGAAATGAAAAAGTTTCTGTCTAAATAAGCTTGAGATTTAAAAAAAAAAAAAAAAAGGGTCGCCGCCCTGAGAGATGATGAATTAAACGCACACACACACACACACACACACGCACGCACATAGAACATATCGGCAATTTCCCCTCTGGCTCATACATTATTGCCAATTTGGGAAGGGGAAGTTTGTTCACTAAATATTTCATGGACACCCCTAGCTGCTGTGAGATTAACCGATTAATCGTGCCAATAAGGAAGTGTTTATCAGTGTGACGCTCTGTGCCACAGGAGCCCAAATGTTAATTAACAATGCATCAAAAGTCACACAGCTAACGGCAGCACATATCAAACTGAGTGATGAGGCCACAGTGGCAAAATGTAAAAAAAAAAAAAAAAGGGGGTTTTAGAGAAAAACAACGGAAACAAACCAGAAAACCCTGTAAGCTTGTTAGGATATGAAATCGGATTTTAATCATACTTTTGAGACATAATGAGAGTAATACCAATTTCATACAGAAACAAGCCTACAGCCTGTATTACCGATTGATTTAGTGTTCATTTTCTGGTCTTCCTTTGATGAACATGAAATGATTTTCAGCACATAGATGGATTTTGCTCCGCAGCTTTCTGTTGTGACCGGGCCTTTACCTGGTCTGGTATGACCATTAGCTGACGGTGGCTAATGGTAGCCAACGTTCAGATTCATATTATTGCGTCACTTCTGTGATATTGCGGTGACATTACTCCGTTTGCTGACTTTACGTCTCCTACCGTATCTGCAATGTGAACCAGCACGTCACAGATACACTTTTCAATAAAAGTAGGGAAATTATCCCGGAATTGCCACTTTTGATAACTTTTGCTGGTCATCAAACGTTGCGCAGTCTCATTCTAAAGCTAAGAGTAGCTCACATTTGGCCTTAAGACCCTGGAAGACTATTCATTCGTCCGGATCAGCCAACTGAGCAGTGTGCGCTCAGAATTAATCATATTTACTCCGGGAGGCACTCGGCACAACCAGTATATATATTCCGACGACGTAAAAAGAGCCCATGAGGCTCGCAGGGAAAAAATAAACAGGAAGAATTTAATTGCACTATCGGGCATGCAATGCGATGCTGACAGAGTGAAGGGTGAGAGGTGACTGACACTGCTAAAGAGAAGGAGGTTCTCCATTGACACTGGTAGCATAGACTCTCTTTCCCCCTGATAAATATCGAGTATTAATAAAGCCTTGAACAAGTGGTAGCCCCAGGCTACTTTAATGTGGCCTTGCCATTGGCCCTGTTAATCCAAATGGTATTTAGCTTCTAAAACAAGCATAGGGAGCCACCACAACTCTTCCCCTGGCCGAGGTGGTGGCTCCGACGTGAGTGACCAGGGGCCACTTTTGGCGAAACAGGCTGCAGTCTGGAGATTAGAGAGCCAGCGGAGATTTGTGGAGGATAAATGTAAAGCTGAGCTGAACAATGAATAGTACTGGCCAAGATTGTTTAGGGGGATAAACGTTCACAAAAAAAAAAATCTGGCTCTGTGTGGGATTGAGTGTGTGCATCAGAGTGTGTTGTGTAGGAGTGTGTGCTTGCAACAGTGCGTGCACGCGTGAGATTAGCCTGTCTGGTACAGGGGTGAGCATTTGGGGTGTGTGTGTGTAGGGGAAGAAAGTTATGTGATGAGAGAGCTGTAGTGTAAATGCCAAAGCCAAAAAGACCAGACAGTCCTATTCGGAAGCCTTTGAAGCAACACGGCTTCAAATGCAGAGGGAGCTTAAAAGGATTTAGGAAAGGAATAGATCTGACACACACACACACACACACACACACACACACACACACACACACACACACACACACACACACACACACACACACACACACACACACACACACACACACACACACACACACACACACACACACACACACACACACACACACACACACACACACACACACACACACACACACACACACACACACACACACACACACACGACATTTTGGGGGAAAGACATTTTTGACTTGTGTTTTCCATGTTTTCTCTTTTTCTTTTCCATTTTGAGCCCGTACATTCTAAACCCTCACATATATGTTGGTTTACTAGGTTTAAAAGGGATCTCTCTGTTACTCTGTCCCAACCATACACAAGGTTCGTCAAAGATTACAGCAAATGGCAAATCTCTGGTATTCTCACCGAAGTCGGCGAAGGAGGACTGTCCGATAATCTTGGCTGGTGGCTCTGACGGCATGACTTCTTCTCTGGTGAAGTTCCCGTCCTGAGAGGAGAGAGGAGAGAGGAGAGAGGAGAGAGGAGAGAGCGGTGAGTGAGACATAAACGGTAAACATAATGGTTCTGTACTCTTTCTATGCAGCAGGACCGAGGTTGATGGGACCTTAAGCGGACCATAGATAAGCAGTCACAAAGGATAGCTTCTGTGTGCATCTATGTTTGTGCACAAGAAGTACATACATGTGCAAGCACCGTTTATTTCCTGTTGCAGTGTATGTGAATGAAATACGCTGACAGGAAGTAAACATGGACCCAAGCTGTTGTCTCGCGATCAGTTCAGTTAAAAAGCCTCCCGAGAAACAAAAAGAAACTGAAAATGTGATGATTAAATGGATGTTCCCAGAGCAAAGGTGACATTATAGAGTATATAACTTATAACAAACCAAGAGTAAAGCAACAAATCCTCACATCTGAGAAGCTGGAATGGGTAATTGTTTTATCTTTTGCTTGAAAATGGATTGAAAACATCTAATGTCTGACATTTCTGCTCGAAAAAGGACTCAATTTAAAGATTGTTTCAGATTAATTGACTGTAGACTAATGAATTCATAAACTGATACTCTTTTCTTTTCAGCTGTAATTGATGTAAAACTTAAGTTGTAATGTGCACCCTTAATAATGGCAACAAACGGCATCATTTGACGGTCCTGGCATGCACCGGATGCGCTGAACCGACACAGGAAGTAGTAAAGGGATTTGCTGCGTATCAGGTGGGAAGTAGTGCCGCAACACATGGTGACGTGACGCGACGTCCCAGGTTCACCTGCGTCCCGATGAAATATATGGGCCTAATTCCAAAACAATGGGTGTGGGCGTTCATACGCACATCACATGCCCTCGGTGTGTGGTGCCCTTTACAGAGGGCATGGGAGAGATAAGGAGATAAGCATATTAGTGTGTGTGTGTGTGTGTGTGTGTGTGTGTGTGTGTGGGATCAGATGGGACTCTGTGCAGTGGGAAACTGTTGCCTGCTGATAGCAGCATTAGTGATTTATGAGAAAGAGAAGGTGACAGACATTCAAGGAGTGAGTCAGAGAGAGAGACGTATGCATTATGTATAAGTCCTGTATGTGTGGTTAACAACACTCAAGTTACTGCTGTGTTCACTTTTCTGATACATGTAATTAAGTTAATGAAAATGAATACTTTATTCTATAGCTAAAATATGAGGAATAAGGAACAAAATCATTAATATCACATGTTTTTAAATACTTCACACAATCTACAAGAATAAACTCCGGTATGAGAAGATAACATTTTTTTTGTTTTTTAGACCAATATTGCAACATCTTCTGTATCATTCCCTATACACAAGCATTTAATCATTCTATGGTACATTGGACACAGTCAACGTATTAACTGCTCCTTCATGTAGACCAGGCCGATGTGTTATGATGAACTGATGCATGAATTGTGGGGCTGACTCCTTCTGCTCCGTTGCACACGGGGCTCTTTTTCACAGCAGTGATTTACGGGGGCGGGAGGGACATGTGAGAGAGACGCTTGGAAAAATGTGTCTGTTTATTTAGCCGAGATCGTCATTCCTATTCTTTTTTTTTTTTTTTGAACGAGGCCTCCGTTTGATGCCTCGTGTCAAACGGAGGCCTACACTGGACATTTACGAACACTTGACAACTTAATTGTTCACTTCTTCTCTGCTCCGGATAAATACTTATATTAAATCGCGATTGTCGGTTTGAATGCCATTAATTGTTCCTCCAAATTATCAACTCAATGCATGCTGTTCCAGTCTGTATGACGACTAAATTACATGAACTGATTGGTCCGTGAGCGTCACTCGCTGTGCCGGTTCAAAGCAGATTATTTTGTGGTCAAAAACCTTACACACCATTCTCCACGTTACTTCTATTGTCGACAGAAGCCTTTTCAGTTTGGCCGCTGACAGCATTTTACATTAAGTTTGGTTAAATGACAGAACCCACAAAAAATAAATCACCGTGAGTGAGACAAGACCAGTTCAGATCTCAGTGAGGGGAGGGCAGCATGTGGGAACAATACGGACTATTTATTCTAAAGGTAGGTCTCCATCATCTTCGCCCCACAGAGGGGGTTCCTCTCCTGAGGGAGAGAGCAAAGGGAAGAGAGGGTCGAAAACCTGGTCTGGAGCCCTGCAGAGACCCGCTGTCTGAGTCCCGTTAAGTGACTGCCGATGAAAATACCCCCAAATAACAGCTTTTAGATAAGAAAAACAACTCATTCATAGGAAATAAAATGCCTTTATCCACCGTTTTACAGCCGCTACTTTGACCACGAAATATATACCCGGTGGCCCTCCTATCAGGCGGGGTCACATTGAAGTGCGGACGCACATATGTCGGCACAGCTGAGCTCCGATCGCAAAAGTCACATTTGAAAGAGACGCGTGTAACCCCGGCCACTGTGACAGCGAGCCACTATGTACAACACCAGGACTCTGAAACCAGGGCAGCGTAATTGAATTCAGGCATCACTCATTCTATTTTTCACATCTGTCCTTTTCATACTATAACAGCTCAACATGTCATGTCTTGAAAAAGGCCTCTTGCTCTATCATAGGGTAGGTAGATGACGGTTTTCTGAAATCGGTTTTCTGAATCTGAAATTGCGGGAAAAAAAAGGTTGTCTATCCTCACTGGAGGTGTAGTGGGTCCACACTGTCACAGAAACGGCCCTCTTGATCATCTTAATGGCAGCCTCATACGCACGGTCTCCAACTCCACCCTGAGACATTTAGATTAGTGGACTAATGAATAGTGCTGCCAGCGTGATGGTCCAGTAGATTTATGACGGCGTTCCCTTTAGGTCAGCTAGTACATCAATGTTTTAACATATGAATGAGGCCTCTGCAGGACCGCTCATAAAGGACAGGAACGTGAATACTGGTAAATGGTCTTATAATCTGGATCCAGGCAGGTTGTCCTGCGGGGGGGAAAAAAGAGTCTTTGGCAAAAGGAGTGTTTTATGTTTTGATGGGAAGATAATGACTTTGCTTTGGATAAATAGGAGCTGGGTAGCTGGGTAGCAACAGCCACCGTGACGGAACAAACGAATATCATCACACACCATCTAACATCTGGTTTTGAGGGTTATGTTGTGTGAGAGTGAAAGCATTATTTCCGAATATCATTCGTTTTACTTTCAGTGTCTGCTAATCATACACTGCCTAAACTGTGACTGCAACCCGAACAATCCTAATGAGGTTATTTGCAGAAGATTGATGCCAGAAAAGTGTCCAAAAACTGGATACGTGGATAAATCATATAACACATTTAATATTATTAAATGACCATTAACATGTTTTAACAAGTTCTACATGTACAAACCTGCAGTCTACCACTGGGCTACAAAACCTTCAAACTGAAGTCACTTAGTCACATGATGTCCACGTTGTGTTTGATGCTGTGCAGGAAGCCCGATGTTACATTCAATGTGAATTATTCACGACAAACATGTTGTGCTTTCAGAGGTTAATCATTCGCATCTACTTTGACGCTTCGAATGCTGATGAGGCAGAGATGTAGAGGCATTTATTTCTGCGATTTAATTGGGCCACGTCCCTCATCCAAAGATTCAGGCTATCACTGGCAGCGGTGACATTTGTTTGTCGCACAATTCTATTTGTTTCAATTTGTTAAGAGCAATTGGTTCCTTAAACTTTGTGTATTGAATGTGCAAACAAACCTTTGACGACAGAGTTCAACACACACACACACACACTGAGGGTGGGCGAAAAAAATCATCACAATGTTGTTGGTTTTTTACTTAACAGTACAACCTCACTCATTTCCGTCTTTTTTTAAATATAGCCTTACAAGGTACCAAACACCACACCAAATCTCAAATGTAATACTTCTTTAAAGTTTCTTTTTTTTTGTCAATTACTTTTCCAAATATTTATCAGTTACCTTTCAAAACACACATGAACCACTCTTCACATGCATTAATGAAATCCACTGCACAGCACTAACTTAAAACTATGTCACTTCCAAAGCTGCTTCTACTGTTAAACGTGTTATTTCCTTCTTCCAAAGCAGCGCTGAAGAACATAAGGAGCAAATGCCCGGAGTTGACTTTGTGTGTCCCAATTCATCAGAGCACACAAGGCCAAATAGCCTCCTAAATTACCGTGTGCCCCGGCTGCTGACGGACAATGGAGCATGTAAAAGTGCTCATTCCACATTAAGCGCACATAATCGTCACTCGTCCTCCACTCTGGCTAAAGTAAAGATGAATGCATTTAGGTAGATTTTTTACATCGCAGTGGCGCTAATCATTTACAGACAGCATTCCTTCTCCTCACATGATTTATGAATAATTCATGCAAAAAAAGTAAAGAGAATTCTATATCGAGCGATATACAGTATGTATTACCCTCCTGCTTTCTTAAATGCATGCGAGTACGTCCAACTGACCTGTGCAGAAGGATATGATGCACTTTGAAGCTGATCTCTTCAAAAGCGGGGAGAATCAACTCATGTTAATTAGATCATAAGCTTCCAATCGCGCGCACACAAACTCTGACACAGATGTGGCAACAGGGTGTTAACTCTCTGCGCATTGAGGATGAGATCTCGGTGTGATTGACTGCTGCTGGCTGCCTGATTGAAAGATGTCATGATTAAAACTGTGACGCGTGTGACAGTTTGAGAGCAGCTGATTGATGTGTGAAGATGAAAGGATTACATGTCTTCCTATTATTCTTGCATCTGTTCACATCACCCCCCCCCCCAACACACACACCTCGCCAAACAGTGCAGTGGACTGACATGAACAGAAGAAATGACAGAAGAAATTTTCATGAAAGGTTGCCTCCCAGCTGCAACTGGGAGGGTTTAACGTGGGTAAAAGCTACAAAGTAAATATGGTAAAAAAAATTAAATATGTTTCCATACAGAGTCAAGATATTTTGTTGCCCTCTATAAAGTAAGGCCAACTTCAGCTCATGTAACTCTATTATGTGCATATAATGCTTTTAAGGCCAGAGGGAACATTTGTAATAGTTAGGACGGCGTCAAATTAGCATAAAATTAGCTATTTAGCAGGAGCCCATTTCATTGTTCTCCTTTACAAGAACAGAGGAAAAAAAAGGGTTGAAGGAAGCAAAAATGTTTCAAAAGTACACTATGAAATGTATTTTTGTTTTCCATCTTCACCCTAACATCCTGGCCCTGTATGCTTGGTGAGACTCTAATGCACTGAAAGTGTCTGACCGACCACAACGAAAGAGGCCGATGTGTTTCTGTCGCACGCTGTAGTGTACGTGCACGTGACCAGAGGAAACACCTTCTCCCCTAAAAATGAACTAAATGATTGTATCAGCCCTTGTGGAATTGACCTTTAAAGCCCCTTGTCTCGACTTGACGGCCAATGAAAACACCCCCCCCCCCCCCTCCCGAACCCCCTCTGTGACTGCCTTCTCTTGTGTAATCGCAAGAAAACAGAGGAACGGGGAGGGTTGGAAGGAGACTTAGGGGGGGGGGGGAGAGAAAACAGAGAAAAGTAATTAAAACAGAGTGTTGGAGAACGAGGGGTGTGCTGGCCTGTGACCGATAGATGAAGCCGCATTGAACCGAATACCGTCGTGGGATTAAAAAGGGGGTCTAATGCACTGGGTATGCTGGGAAATGCCTGTTTGTGAATATATATGTCACGGTGTTTGCGTGTGCATCCATGGCCATGTATGTCATGTGCCTTTGGAGGAACAATATTTTGGAATGTATTCAAGAGAGAATGGATGCGAGCACTTGCGTGTGCATTTTAGGAAAGAGGAAACGTACAGAGGATTTAAAAACAGAACCACTTGACCAAACAATGAAGCTTTAGCAATCAATTGAATGAAATATTTACCCATCCCAAGAGTAGGACTAATAAAAGATCGAATGATGAATTAATTTCGATGAATGGATGACACAAAGCAAAACGAATGAACGCTTCACACACTGTCAGGGAGGAAAATGATCTGCTATCACAATTATTACACGCTTTGCACCAGGCTTGTTGTGAGTTTAAGGAGATAAACTGTGTTTCCTTACACGGATTAAACAACCCTTTGACATTAAACTACTTCCTATTTTTACTGAGGCAAAACACCACCGCAATCGTCATCTACATACACACTCACCCGAACCCTTTTTATTCATTTGGCACTTGAGCTAAATGCTAATGTCAGTCTGCTAACATGTTCACAGCAATAATGCTAGCATGTGAATGTGTGGCAGGTATATTTGTAACATCTCACTTTACGCTGTTAGCGTGCTAAAATTTGCATTCTGGCATAAACAGCGGCTGAGGCTGATGGGAATGTAATTAACTTTGCAGGTATACAATAGACATTTTGAGCTGAACATGGCCGGTAGACAAAGGCTCAAAATGATTTATCCTCTGGGGAACATGAATATTTCATGGCAATCCATCAAATAGTCGTTGAAACGTTTCAATAAAAAAACTAAAATGTCAACCTCATGGTGGTGCGAGAGGAAAAGTGATGGTGTCAGGGTCCATCCTTTGGGGACCATGAATATATGTGCAAGATTATGTGGCAATCCGTCCAATAGGTGTGGAGAGATTTCAGTCTGGACCAAAGCGGTGCACCAGCCGGCACAAAGAAAGACATCGCCGACTGTCCACCAAACGTGTTTCTGAAAAATCCTTCTAACCTGACACAGAGACAGACAACGAACAGGCCTGGAAAGACATCCGGAGTGGATGTAAAAAATATATAAATAAATAAAAATGATCTTCATGTTTTCCTCCATCCTCTCACCTTATCAACATTCCTACCAGCCGTCACCCACCCTACTGGTTTTCGGGTATGGCGGTTTATTTGCTGTGTTTTGCTCCTGCTTGGTCTCGCTCTACCCTCACACACATTCCGTCTCTGCCAAATCCTTCAGTCCCTCTCTGTTTCTCTCTGTTTCGCTCTTCTTCCTCGCCGCCCCCCCCCCCCCCCCCCCCGTGATAAGATAGACTACTGTTCGGCTTGTGCCTCGACCTGCTGAATTTCAAATAGGCCCCTTTCGACAAAAACCCAGAGCCACGGTCTCCCCTCTCTGCTCTCCCAGAATATTAACTAGTCCTGCGGCAGTGCTAACAATCCTGCAGCCCCCCCAAGCCCACCAACGCGCTGCAGATCTGCTTGTTGCACTGAGGAAGTGAACGGCGGGGGTGGTGTGTGGGTCGACACTCTCTGATCACAAGGTTTGGTTGTACGTGCACACATAACCTTCCTATTGATGGATATAGTGGACTTAGTTTATATGAGGAACACACACAACATGTCTTTTATGGACCATATTGTAGGTTCCTAGTTAATGGACAATGGTGGGTGGTGAGAGAAGTAAAGAAATGTGGTTATTTTATTACTATTCCATGTTTTACAGTTCATGTAACAGCTATTTACTTTGGTTCCCACTAATCCTTTTCAACAAATAACAAAACAACTCATGTTTCTTTAGATAAAGACCAACTGTCATTGGATTCGAGCATCGTAAAAGAGGACAGCGCAATACTACAAACAGGAGCTAAAAGCGATAAAGGGAAGAAAAGTTGTGTTCAAGAAAGCCCGTTATGGTCGGTGCAGGTAATACCAAGTGTTATGTTCAGTGTTCATGTTAAGCGTCTCCTCCGTTGCTGCTACAGTACGACTCAGGGAAGAGCGCTGCAGTCCCTTAACCACCAGCTGGGAACCACTTAACTAGATCAGTGACAGGTTTTGAAGAGTCTACACCTCTAAAGAATGGACACATCTGTCTGAATAGCTTCTGTTATTGTGTTGCATAAATGATGATCTGGAGAATACAGAAACATTTGCAAGTACAAATGTCATTTTGTCGAGTAAGTCTTTCGATTAAAAGTTTATGCATCAGAGTAATATTTGCTGGTTCCAGCCTCTCACATCTAAGAAAGTCTTTTCCTTTCCTGCTGATTTTACAAGTGACCTTTTGGGGGTTTTGACTGCTGGTTTGATGAATGAGCCTTTTTAAAAAAAAAAAAACACCACGAGGGTATGTGGTAACTTGTGTGGCATTTCTCCTTAAAGAGTGCAGCAATATTTCTGCAATGTCATAAACTTTACACAAGAGCCCTGCAATGATACATACAACAATGTGATATTTTATTACAAAAGAGAGTGTATGATGACTTAGTGACATAAAAACTAGGACTTGACTTTGCTCAACATTACGGTAACCACACAGGGGTCATGCCTTCTATACTGCTGGGCTGCAGCGACTCAGCCTGAAGCGGACTCTTGAAAAGACAGGCAGTAAAAGGAAAACTGGGACAGGAAAATTAGTCCAAAAAAGCTAATTACCTTACTGATCCAGGTCTCAAACTTAGGCCCTTCAGTTGTCAGGAACAAATCTGGAGGGGGGGGGGGGGGGGGGGGGGGGGGCAGAGAAACAGAAGGGAGGAGCAAGTCAATAATTTGATTCAATGTATTTCTATTGCGTCAAATTATAACAGACGTTATCCCAAGACACCTTTTCACACACAGAGACCAAACATTCCCCCGTGAGCGAGCACTGAGAGGACGGCTCCCCTTCATCTGGCAATCATAATCAAACACGGAGCAGGGGCTATTGATCTATAATGAAGAAAATGCTGGAGATTATTGGGAATGACAGCAATGAAAATGAACACCGCGCTCTAGCTGTGAACCTTTGTACCTTTACGGACTTGATGAATTGATCATGAAGAAAGAACAAAAGATCAATAAAAAGAAAGCCTGTAATTACTTAGATTGCCTTATTTACACAGGAGAGGCGATCCAAATTATAATGAAGGCTTAAAAGAGTTTCTGTGTTCTTAACTCCCGATGGCAGCTTTTGGTAAAGGTATATCATAATAATACATATTTTGCCTTCTTCAATGCAATGATGGGGGGGGGGGGGGGGGGGGGGAAGGAGGTTCTCAGCACATGTTCCACTGCTAGTGACACCAGGCGAGAGTTATAATACCGAGACCTGTCAACATCATGTATAATGCACAGGGCAGGTAAATACCAGGACTTGTCAAACTCATACAGCTGACGGGTACAAAATAACAAAAGTGAACATCGGTGTGGAAACTTCCACATTCCAAAGCTTGGTTTATAGATGAACAGGATGCAGAAAAACAGGTGAAGAGAGAAGGGGGGGGGGGGGGGGGGTGCGTTCCTCGCTCTTGTAGCTCAGGCTGCACTTCCAATGCGGTCGCTCTTCTCTGTGAGAGGACGGTAACTTTCACCGCTGGGGTTCTCCGGACTGCGGTTCTGCCCCCGGTAATTAGACATGAAATAAATATTGGCATTGATCTGCCTTAGGGCCCTGCTACGTGTTGCCGTGCTCTGCATGGGAAAATATCAATGATAGTGGAATGGGGGAATGAATGAAGGAAAGACAGGAAGGAGGAAGACTGCGTGTAATGACAGAGTGTTAGTACTGCAGTGGCCACTGCGGCCAATAGCAAGAAGCTGCAGCGTGACTCCTCACTTAAGTGAATATATATATATATATATATATATATATATATATATATATATATATATATATATATAAGTATAAAAAAAATCAGTCAAACACTGCATTGACTGAAAAGTGTTTCTCTTTGATCATACTAATCTGAGCTCCCCTTACACTTACATGGATGTGCTCTGAAATGTTATCCCAGGATTCTCCTGCAGTCATCCCCAGAACCGAAGAGAACAGGAAACGAGCCGAGGGAAGGAGCTTTCTCAAGGAGCGCTCTCCTCTCCAGGAAACTCCTGCCAACTCAGGCCGGGGAGCTTTAGGTAGCAATCATCTCGGCTTTTCACGCACTTCAAAACCTCCCACTACGGTAGGTCCCCCATGACTAACAACACTCCAATCTACTTATTTTGTGTTACGACTTACACTAAAAAAATACTGTTATGATGTGGTTTCTATGATACTGAATATTACCAGATACAGAATGCATTGTGCATACAGCTGTGATTTAATTGTATAGAATTATAATAGCATATACTGTACAGATCTTTATATACTCCCAGTTTGAGGCTCTGTGCTTTTGTGCTCAGATGGCACACACACACACACACACACACACACACACACACACACACACACACACACACACACACACACACACACACACACACACACACACACACACACACACACACACACACACACACACACACACACACACACACACACACACACACACACACACACACACACACACACACACACACACACACACACACACACACAAAAAACAGTTCAACTTTTAATATGTAAAACTTTGTGGATTGCAGACATGTTGCCCATACAGACTCACAAATGCAAAGAAGATGACAAATGCATGCATATATTATGCATATGTGCGCGCGCACACAAACACGCACGCACATACACTACAGTGTACACTCAGTAATTTGCACACTGTGTCTGTGCGTTTGAAGTCGCATCGGGTGGTGTGTCGATGAGCTCGGTTAATCAGCCAATCACAGCTGGATTCTGTCTAAGAGGCCTGATTGGCTGATTAGGTGCGATGGCGGTGTGTCGGTGAGAGCAGTGAGATCTTCATCTTGTAAACACTTCACGTTCTCGCTGTGGGGGCGCCGCTCTCTCGTATCACCACTTGCCTTTTTCTCCTTCTTTTTATTTTTTTAACCCAAGTTCACTTCTGCCAAACTCTTTTCTGCAATAATTTCTCTTCCTCTCGTCTAAATGTCAGTCCAACTTGAGACCGCCCTTTAACCTTCCCGTTGCGGGTTGAACTCTCACCGCTGTCAGGCAGTGTATTGAGGGATGTAAAGTGAAAGTGGAAAGGCCCCTCGAGCAGGACACTAAACCTCAAACCTGCATTCTCCTTGGACGCTGCACACACGACCCTGCTCTGATCCGTCCTGAGAGGGAATGCATTTTAGGGAGCGTGTCAAGGGGAATATGCGCACACAGAGAAGCCAATTCCCTTTTGGCAAACTGAGCAATAAGGTAATCTTAATGGGATCCTTCTGACATTATCCTCTTCATTGCATTGTCCTTCTCCACTCTCACCCTCCCGTCCTCACAGTCCCAGACGGATAGTATTCTACACACACACACCCATAAAGAGCTGCTAGCTAGCAATATAAACCCGACTGCTGCCACCATCATTCACTTTAGCACAGTTTTACTGTTCCGGGGGACTTTAACTTGGCCGCCAAGGGCCCTTTAAGGACTCGTTCGAGTTAAAAGAGATATTACAAAGAGTAACGGAATAAAACAGAGCAGGGAGGAAACAAAAAGAAGAGAAACAGAGAGGGAGAGAGTACTTAGTTTCTATTGCCCTGATTTCCCTCGGTTTGACTCAGACTTAGTTTAAATTAGCGTGCTCGCCTCAGCAAAGCACATTATTAGACTCACATATCTTTCTTGTTTATTCTAGGTTATTCTGGGCGCTTTTTCAGTCAACCATAACATCCTCATACATTACAATATACAAATATTCAACTATTGTTCCACTTTTCTTACAGAAGTGGGCAGAATGATCAAACCTACCCCCTCTTTTCAAACATAATTTAGGTTCATGTTTTCTTTCTGAGAACTTCATTGTCCTGCTAGTTTGGTAGAGCGGTTGGCTCTTACCTCTACAATACCCCCGAGTCTGAGCCAGAAGCGACCAATTAAAAGGTGCAAATAAGATTTTCCGCAAACTCCGACAGCTTCATCATCACTGACATTCATTCCAACCTGTAAGTTAACTAATATAAAAACTGCTGAATGCCTTGTCGGGTTCTACAAAGTTAAAATATTTGGGGGGGGGGGGGGGGGAGGAGGGGGGCACCACTGTGGGCTTGGAGGAGGAGCCTGCTGGCGCCACAGGCGGTTTGAGCCTGAATTAAAGGGGAGGTGATTTCACGCATCAAAATGTGTTTACGGGTCTTGGGGGAGTACTACTGCATATGTGACACATGATGTACAAAGCTTTTTGTGGCTCCAGAGGGAGCTGTGACAGTGTGACACAGAGGCCTCAGCTCTTCTATGTTGTTAATGGGGTTTCTTCTTTTGTTTCCGTCGACAGTTTCGGCGTCTGGTCTAAATTTTCTCCGCGAGCCGTGATGGAATCTGGCAAGAAAACACACTGATGATCTCTTACAAACGATTGAGGACGACACCTACAGGACTTCTGATAAAGAGGTGATCGTGAGGTCACACCGGTGACATCACACAGGCGCTGTGACTGTCCTAGTATCATGACAAGCTACTAGTAATCCTGTTGGACCTGTATGATTGGAAGTGACCAACACGACCATCAAAGCCCGCTAATCCCATCAAACCGTGTCTCAGCAGAATTTTTAAAAAAAAGGGACGAGCAGGAGCGCTGCAGTCAGCGGGGCTTTAAACATGAGCCTTATTGCCTCGATAATTCCTTACAAAATATTCCTTTGATATCATTTAATTGGCATGATTTTAGGATTACATCCACTTTACCATTAGACCAAAATTCAGCGACCAGCCTCTTGAGAGCAATTACTAAATGTCTGCTATAGTTTTAGCTTTTCTTTTGGCCACCACTGTGAATTGGGTTTGAATTTAAATCTGTACTGAATATTTAAAAGGTGGGATTTGGACTACTGGCTCGCTGTAGCTGTGAATCTTCATTTCATCCTCTTTGTTCTAATTTACATATTCTGTGCATTGTTATTTGCTCTAAGTGAATTAGTTTTCTCCTTTACATGCTCTGCTTTTGTATCCACAGCGTAGATTTGGGATGTTGTGATTGTGTTTCGATAGAGTGGTGCAGGGATGCTGTGTTCTGACTGAAGCCGATGGGATTTCTACATTAGATTTTGAAATACTGCAGAAAATAAGCTCTGTGGCAAACAAACGCTTACACGTTTTGTTCGGCAAGACGATCTTCACCACTTTTAAAAGCAAATATAATCAAATGTCTGAGCGCGTTATACTTTGCACAGCCACTACATTTGTTCTGAGTGTCACACGCTGAGTTTTATTAGGGTTAACAACAAGTAAACAGACGTCAAACCCGACTACAGCAGCACCGATCTGACGCTCTGCACTGTGAGCACACACACACACACACGCACACGCACTCAAAGCAAAGACTCATAGAGCTGTCATACTCCACCACTTGGGAAAGATGCATACATAATTGAGGTATATAAATGGGCTCGTGTGTGGGAGGGCGGAGTTGCGTAACAGCAACAGGGATTCGGCGCTCTAAGTGGTTTGTCATGTCGCCGCATAATTAAAGAGATGCTAACTGTAAAGGCTGGAGCAACGGCTATGCTAGGCATCAAAAAACACAGACGGAGAGAAAGGGAACGACTGAAAGCAGATGCTAAGACCATCCGGGTTTTCAAGGTGTGTCCGAAAACAACAACAAAAAACGAGCTGAGAAAGCAAATCACATACGAAACAAAAGCATGCTAATCCTTTAATTGCAAGAGAGGCCATCTATAATCACTGGATTATTTATTCTGCACAGTCTCTCTCTCTCTCTGATCTTTTTGTTTTGTTAAATTGTCTTTCCGTACAAATGACACTTCTAAATGCACGCCCACGCGAGCAAGTGCATGATGAGCAGGCTGCGTAAATAATCCACCCACACACACACTATTTAAATATCTGCGTGTGCATCTACATGTGAATTTTTTCGTCATTGGGTTGTGTGACAGCCAATCATCTACAATCAACGAGTCCTTTCACATTAACAGAATAATTACAAGTGTGTCTGTTGCGATCAAGTGTAGTGAAGCATACGGCTCGACGAGGTAAAGCAGCGTGCTGCAGAGGCCCCAGAGGCCCCAGAGGCCCCATTGTTGGGACCGATATCAGCACGCTGCACAGAGGTTTGATTGGCTGAATGCTGTTTCTACTGCAGCAGGACACAGATGAGGTTGGTACGAACAGGTAAGGGCAGGTGTATACTGCTCCACAAGATGGAACGTACCGCATGTGGATAAAAACATCTGCAACCACATGAGAGGAATTGTGCTGGTGAATGATTTTTCAGGAGTGAGTCTCAAAATAGTCTCAAAAGTGTATTGTGGGGTTCTCACAAATGCGTGCTCCGATCTACACACAAACACCAAGCAACTTCAACCCGGGTAAAACAACAAATAGAGAAATATGAATATTTTACAGACATATTCTTCAACTTCACAGATCTTATGATCGCCTTTGAAAAAAAGCTTCTTGTGTATACGGCGAGTTTTGAGACTATTTTCACGGTGTCCAGCTCCACACAGACCCACAAATTCATGCTGTGTTTAAGTACTGCTGGGCTTTCAGAGAAAATTGTGTGTAATTTCAAAGTGGGAAAAGGAGCCTATTCTAAATAACAGTATAGCCCGTCACCCCTCGTGGAGAACACATACAGTAACCACCTTTATACTCTATACGGTGGCATATGAAGGTAAATATATGGTTTAAATAAGCTACTGGTAGGTGGTGGACTAGTTCTTCTGCTGGGAAAATCGTTTTCCTGTGTCAATGGTAGGCTGCCTGTATTTTGGTTCACTTCCTGTAATTGGGTGGGATTACGTTTCCATAGCGATCGATCCTCACCTGGGTTCACTTGGAAATGAGAGAGGCCGACTCTCGCCAGCGCTCTCGGACCGGTTGCTTTTGGTCCGCACCCCCGAGTGTGATTCCATCTTTCTACCGTTGAAAGATGGGAGACAGCAGTTGATAAGGAGGGAGGCCTAGATTTTAAATTCAATCTCGACTTGATGTTGTAAGTATTAGCTGTGTGGGTTTTCACTCAATCACAGGGCAACTCCTGCTAATCTACATTTGAAGTTACACATGCAACAGGCTACAAACGTGCAGTGAGATTTTAACTTCTGCAACACTCGTTGCAATCTACCAGAACCCTATAGATGCAATATTTTCAGATGTGCAGGGTAGATAAATATTTTCTGATGCACTTTGCACTGAGGGCTTCGAATCTAAAACAAAACGTCAGACCTCAACATTTCAGACATTTGCCGCAGCTCCATTCCAATGGATCGTTGGGAGATCATTTAAGATATGAGATATACTTCAGATGACCCGATACCCGGGGCGAGCATGATAGAAAGACACACCTCCCTGGAGAAATAAAGGGGAAATGAAGCTTGAAGGGTGCTCTTCTTCAGACCCGAGTTATTCCAACAAGTCATCTCACCGCATGAGACTGGAGCCAATTCTTTGCTCTCCGTATCCATTCGGGAAGAACATTTTAAATTGCTGGGGGAAAACTTTTTCACCATCACAAAACTTGCTGCAAGCACGCAATGTCTGTCCCGGAGTCTCGCAATAGGTTGGCCTCCTAATGTGAGCCGACACTTGCTGATCAAAAAAAGTGAGGTCAAGTGAGTTAATCCGAGTTGATGCTCAGGTTTGGATTGAGGAAAGGAGAGGAGGAGAGAGGAAAGGAGAGGAGAGAAGCAGTGCGTGGGCAGATGAGCGGTCCTTGAGTTATTCATAGCCTCTCCATCAGATTTGTTAAGGGGATTGGAAGCAATTTAAAGGCCTCCACTGACTGTTTGACGAGAGCAGCATTATGTCTCTCTATTCCATTATGTTGAGCCGCAGTGTGGGGATAAAGACCGGGCTTCCTATTAGCCTCTGTATAAACAGATAGGGCGATGCTAGATGGGTGCTGTGCCTCGGCAGAGAGGGAGAACTCTGACATTGAGGAGAACAGACAGCAGCGGGCGGCAGCCTGTAATATCTCCCTGCTTTGTCTCACCATCACCTTCCTTGTTTCCTCGGCTTCTCTCTGCACACACACACACACATATATATATATACACCCCCTTATCTGCCGTACTCTGTAGCCCAGAACAGGAGCGCCGTTGCTGTGGATCAAGAGGTGTTATGACTCAGTGAACATAGCGAGCTGAGAGCGGTCACAGGCCTGTAGCTCGAAACAAAAAGGTACGAGCACATTGACGGCACAATTTGTGACCCACATGTAAAGAAAAAAGGGGGGGGGGGGGGGGGCAGGAGCGGAACCTGCCGGATACGACTGACACTAGATTCGTCACCGCCGAGGAAAAACCAGGCCTTTCTGGAGCAGGAATCCCTCAGCGAGCTTCAGTGTCTCAGTAGTGCCAGAATACATGAACATCACGCTGAAAATGCTGACAGTCATTTTTTTTTTCAGTTAACTTTTAATCCGTTAAACGGATAATGGATTCTAAAATCGACGTGACATTTCCCTCGCTGTAGTGATCAGACCTGTCGGGTCTCGGCCGGGCCTCGGCGGTGACTCATGAGAAAAGGCTTATGTACTGTACATGGCCGCACAATGTATCTTTTTTTTACCGTCTCCTTGTGCGATAAGCACATCGTAAAAAGACTGCGATACTGCACTCAGGGATTTATGGAGTGACAGTACAAACCTGCACTTTAAAATGTAACGCATCATTCTTTTTTTATTGGTGCCTTTTGTGTTCAACTCACTGTGTTCAATGAAAGTGTGTTGGAAATAATTTATTTCATTATTTATTTATTTTTTTTTATTCAACAAGTAGTTGTATTTTAGCAGTTTACTGAAAGCAGCAGAGAGGAGAGTACAATATAGTAAAATATGTATATTTAAAGGCAAGTAGCGGTATTCAACAAAGTAATTGTATACTTCCTTCATATTGTGCAGCCTGACACTGTACACATGATACAAAGGCCACTCATTATACATGATGCTACATACATGCCGTACGGTGCTGGAGGGGTTGCCGGGCAGCATTAGAGAAGAGATAGTTGCGAAGATGAGAAAAGGACACGACCGCGAGTGGAGAGAACCTGCGATTATTGATTCCACCGTGCTGGGACCATACTCCAATGGGAGAAAAAAACGGAAAGGGAAACTCAGTGACGCATTACACTACCAGAAGACAAATGCTTCCCTTTTAAACTTCCTCTCTCTCCTTCTCTTCCCTGGAACTTTTTTTTACTGACGATATGGAGAAGCAATCTGAGGCCAACAACAAGAGTAACAACAGCATCGGTATTACATCCCCCTCCTTGTACCTGTAAAAGGCCTGGCAGCGGCGGTTCATCCAGGCTGCAGAGCAGAGTGGATGTGACAGCCGCTGCATTAGTGTCCGATATGCCGTGTGTGTGTGTGTGTGTTTGTGCAAGTGTGCCGTCGCCTCACTCATCACCACAGCTCCGAGCCATTAAGGGTTGTGCGCGCCTGCTGGCGGGGCAACAGGAGGCGAAAATCCGTAGGAGAAAAAGAGTACAACGGGAGAGGATGCGGGACAGAGGGAACAACAGACAAGAGGGGGAACGAGAGAGACAGACGGACAGAGCTGATCCTCTCTTTTTGTCGTGTCTCTAATGCCCCTGAGCAGGTTATTTGTTAGCCTGTTACTCAGTAAACAAGCTGTGACTCCTATACCCTGCTGGCTGTCAAAAGGACACACACACACACACACACATACGTGCAGACACACAGTTGTGCGCTCTATTCCCGCGGGGTTGCTGGAGAGATGGGCTCAAGGAAGGCCGCTATGCCGACTGATCTCATAGCTCCAACGCCCACTATGTCTGTTTAAATTGTTGTTGGCCAAGATTGTTTAGGGGGATAAGACGTTCACAAAAAAAAAATAATAATAAATCTGTCTCTGTGTGGGATTGAGTGTGTGCATCAGAGTGTGTTGTGTAGGAGTGTGTGCTTGCAACAGTGCGTGTACGCGTGAGATTAGCCTGTCTGGTACAGGGGTGAGCATTTGGGGGGTGTGTGTGTGTGTGTGTGTGTGTGTGTGTGATGCAGTTTGCATGAGGCTGACGGTAATGAGGCAAAATGAGATGAAAGCACAAAGTGCGTGCGCCTGCGAATGCTTCTTTTTGTGTTTGTGTGTCTTGTGTACATCCGTGCACCGTCCTGCTGTAAGCCAAGTCAAGCCCTCTGTGTCCGTCTGTGTGCATCGATTTTGTTCCCCGCCGTCTTTAACCCTCGGACTGATCCATGCCTCAGCTGGACGGAGGGACGGAAATGTCACAGCCCTCAGCGCTGAAAACACACACTTTGCCTCCGACAGACGTTGGGAGGCAACGCTCCCTCACCGCTGAGAGCCAGACGATAAGGTTAGTCTGAAAACATACAGACCTTCAAAAATCGATATCTGGTGCTCGTTTCAATGCAAGGAAAAATCTCCTGTTACCTTTTTGGGACTCCAGCTGTTATCCTCATGTCCTGCCTACAGTCACACTTAAGCATGCACGAGTTTTGACCTGCTCCTGCAGTTAGAATCACAGCGGGTCACTTGCCAGACCGTGAGAAAAGGCGGATCCTCCAGCAGGCTTTAAATCAGCCTTGTGCAAAACTTTGGATAACGCTAACAAGGAGGACATACAGTTTAAGGGACACGTGCTTATCAAGCCCGTATTATAACCAGTCGGTTGGTTGTGGTGCAACTGGACACCAGTCTTTGCACAGCCTAAAAGTAATCAGTAAAACTATTAAACCCAAACGATGACAAGATGCTAACATGGGTGCGGCTCCAATCTAATAGGAGTTCAGTAAGTTACTCGATAAAACGCACAATGTAAGCGTGTACCTTTTAGAGGGTGCAAGGAGGAACTGTGTGGGGTTGCAGCCAAAGATCTTCACCGGCCACCTCCATTGATATGTGGCCCCTGTCCCTCTGCTAGCAAGGAACCATCGGACTGTGAAACGAGCTTTTCCAAACTTGCCCAAAGCCCACAAAGACGATTTACTCTAGTGTCGAACGACGGAGCAGGAGAAAAACCTTAAAATTTGTACCGCTACCTTGTCCGAGTAGAGAGAACATTCAGGGTGAGCTGTGCACTCACTCACACACACACACACACACTTCACTTGTTAATGCAGCGAGATATGACAGTCAATTTCTCCCCCTCAGTTAAAACGTCTCACAGAGGCTGTGAGGGTTGAAAGATTCTCTTCAAATGATTTTCTCTTTCAGAGATTTTTTTATTTTATTTTCCCCCAGAGGCTACAACATGGCTGGCTTAGTAACTTTGTCGCAACATTTAAATAAAGACCGAATGATGTCCATCAGTGTCATGGCAACCACGCTGATTTATATGAATATGTACATGCATAAGTCAATCTCTCACACACACACACACACACACACACACACACACACACACACACACACACACACACACACACACACACACACACACACACACACACACACACACACACACACACACACACACACACACACACACACACACACACACACACACACACACAAGAAAGTGAAAAGCTCTGCAGAATAAATCCGTCTCTAAGCCAATATGTAGCTCTAACTCCACACTGTGTGACTTCCACCCGGATCTATCCAAACAGCTCATTTACAAACATGGCAAAACACGCCGGCGTAGAATGGAGCAATGCTATTCCCGGAGGAAATAATCTCCTAAAACCATTACAGGGAACGACGTAGGTGCAGTAGCTATGGGGAGGATTATGGCCAAACCCTCTCATATACATATACACACATACACACACACACACACACACACTTTCAACGCTATTTTGCTCGCTTTCTTTATGCCCCACATGTGCGTGTGCGTGTGTAAATAGAAACTGATCACCGAACTACTGTAACAAGCAGAGTAAAGCTCATTTGGCGGACTGGAGCCAAGTGTGTTTGTGTGTGTGTGTGTGTGTAGACAAGACACGCACCAGTGTAGCCTGCCAACATCAGGAGTGATGTGCATTGCATATCGAATACAATGATAAGTCTATGTTTTCTATTTGTGTAAAGTAATCTAATTACATTCACAGAGGGAACTTTACATATTAAGATTGTTGTAAAAACACTCGGCTTTGCACGAGGATGAAGACATATAAAACCTGAAATACTGCAGACTGGGACGACAGTGCTTATTAAGCCACGTTTGTGCCTTTTTAAAAACGTTAAAAAAAGGCCTGTCCTGGGGGCAGTTAAGTGCACCTTTCCCAGTGCATCAGGGAATCTACACACATCTAAACTGGTTTTCACAGAAGAAGAATGTGCGGTAAGAAGGTGCACGCTTACTTCAGAGCTGCGGATGATATGATAAGGTGGATATGAAATATAAAAAGGTGAGAAATGTAGCCGTATTGTAAAACATTGTTCGTACTAAGTGTTTGCCAATTTCACTGGTTGCCTTTTTATTTCCACAGACTAAATAGTGTTCAATCAGAGGCACATTTATACACTTAATGCTTATTTCTGTCCTTGTGCCTACGAACAAGTTTACACTGATTTTTATGCATCTGGATATGTGCATTAATTCAACTAGTTTTGACTGTTTTAAAACACAAAAATAATCACTGACAATCTGGGGAAAGAAATAGTTGCCTCTTCCTGGTAATGATCCATTAGGATTCTAAAAATAACTCTGTTTTTGTCTCTGGGAACACCGCTATAAAATTGAATCCGGACAATCTCTATCACATTATGTTGCTCATCACAGTCACACATCTATTTGTATTGTAATTAAAAACGTGGATCCCCAGGCGGTACTTTAAAAAGCTTTCGTTAAAAAGAAGAAGACGTTGCCAGGTGTTTTGGATGGAGATACCGGGGAGGACTGACAGGAGGGAGTTGTTCGCAGTGAGAGAAGTTTTAGCTTAACAACGTTATTCCTGGGACCTTTTTCAATGCGTCCGTCTCTACAGACTTTAACACTGTCGATATGCAGTAAAAACTGTAGAACAATGAATCAAAATATGTTTTTTTGTCCGCATTAGCACTGAGGTTTCTGTAGTTACTTTGCCAGTCTGTTGCTTGTTGCAGAACCAGCGGACCTGCCAAACGCAGTTGTGCCTCGACAGTGTGCAACATCTGTCCAGTTAGAAATTGCAGAGGACGCAGATATTAGCGTTGTAGTCAAGGCTACCGAATGCTAGACCAAAGTCATGACCAAGGCCAGATAGTGTTGTGATGGGAATGGCAATCGTTTTGCGGGTATTTGGACAAAAACATAAGTACAGGGATACATCCTCTGGGAACCCTGAATGTCAGTGCCAAGCTTAGAGCAAATCCATCTTGTATATCTTAAGATATTTCAGTGGATATGTAATCATGGTGGCGCAAGATGAAATTACAGTCTTTTTTTTTTTTTTTTTTTGAAATGTCACCCAAGTCAGTGGATTTCATCCTCTAAGGACCAGCAATGTCTTTACTAAATGTCATGGCAATCCATCCAAATCCCTCGCAATATTTCAGGTGGTACCAAAGTGGTGGAGCGACCAACAAACAGGCAGACATTGCCATCCATACAGTCAGTCCACTAGCATGGCTTTTACTTTTTTTTTTGATTATCTGTTTTATGACAAAACAGCGATACATTATTTTTTACAAATACCTCAGTGACAGCACGTTCCTACTCCCAACTCGTCAGTTTCTGCTCGTTACGTGCATATTGTCTTTTCAAAATAAACTCACAACGTAGGTTTTCAGCTCACTTACGCAACAAAACTACTTGGTTAGGTTTAGGAAAAGATGGTGGTTTGGGTAAAAATAAAAGTATATTATTTAAGTAACTGCCATTAGTTAAGTACGGAAGTTACGGAACAAAAGTACGGTAAAATAAGTCGACCGTCTAATGATGCAGATAAGTTAACATTGGAGGTAGTTGAAAGCCCAATGTGTCCCATACATACTCTAAAGGGTGCCTCGATGGGTCTGTATCAGACACCAATGGGCACAGAGTGTATTTGATGAGATGGGCGAGGGAAGAGAACGGACTGTCAGTTCAGGTTGTTGTAAATTAAAAAGAAGTGACTCACATCAACATCCAGAACCACCCTTCGTATACGTCCGTGTACAGTTCTCTTCTTGACAAGGGAATGTATTTTGGAACAGAACATGGGTAGCCATTATAACCTCAGGCAACAGTCACAGTGCTCAATGTTCTGCCTCCTTCATTCCTACTATTCACTTATCTGCTAAAAAAACAACACATGTTCATCAAAATAAACCCAGCGTCTCTTTTGCCCGTTTGACGCTGCACCAGCGTTCCTGGAGGCGGAAATGCTACAAACGACATACCTCAAAGGACTGGCGCACTGCACCAGGCGCTCCGAACATGCCTGTGAGCTCACTCCAGATCTCTAGAATGTGGGGAAATTACAATGCGAGGAACAGCAGTGAATGCAAGTGATGTGTTTATGAAGACGTCGGCTACATGTGGCTGTGGGTGCCGAGGGTTTAGCACTGGGTTATGCTTCTCTCTGTGCTTTGTGTAGACCGGTTTAGATATTTTAATACAACCAAATCAATTATGTTTTGTTTTGGCATTCTATCCACACCAGCTTTTTCCTCCATCGAAGAAAAAAATGCTTTTTAAATACTCGCCCAAGTAGTTTGATTTGTGAGGATGTAAAAAAAACTTAAATATTGGAAAAACACTTCCAACAGTCCAACAGTCAATCACATAAGGATTTTCTCTGCAATCACACAAATGCAGATCCTATCAGTGACATATTGTTGTTTCTTTTGTCTTACAAAAGAAACAACAAGAAACAAACCAAGCTACTTGATGACCAGAGTCTCGGTCCATGGGCCCATGAATTCTGTTGGGCTGTGACCCTGCTTGCTATAGTACTCATTTTGATGGCAGCGGGTCATTCAATTCAGCTCTGAACTCGGCTTGTAAATGAAAGCTTTCAGGCCTTTTAAAAATTGTCAGCGGGCCACAGTTGGCCTGAGGGGAGTAGTTTGGCCCCCACAGACCCGAGAGAGAAAAACAAGTAGTTGGGAAGCAATAAGACATTATTATCATTATTAGAGAAAGGAATTGCCAGTACTATTATCCAAAACCCTTGCAATATTCCTCCTCTCCCTGTGACAGTACTCTGATTACCAAAACGGCGATTTAAAGTGCCAGACTCTGCCATCCAAATGTAAACTTAAACCCTGTATAATCCATTCTTCTTCTTGGCCTCCCTTGTTCAGTGGCAAATCTGTTCTCTTGCCCCCACCACCACATTATTAGTCAGACAATCAACAAGCCACTTCGACACAGAGCCAGTTTAATTGGATACTGCACAGAGCATTACCATAGCCGTTGCCTAGCAATGGCTCCTGTATTGCCGTCTTTGGGCACGTTTTTTTCTCAAAATGGCATCTATAATTACTTTGCAATTACTGCCTTTTCCCCTCAAACAAGTTCCCGTCTTGCTGCAGACAGCTTCCCTGCCCAGCGGGGCTCTTTCTGATGTCACATGTTGTGAAGTGGCCCCTGTGGGATACCGTGATCCTGAACTGGAGACCGAAGTAATACGGGCGAATATCTGTGGTCATTTGGCTTTGATGCTTACGGACGCTTTGAGGGCTATTGGAGCACCTGCTCACATCAGTGTAGTGTATACATCTGAACCTCCTGGCTGTCCTGCAAACGCCGTTTTCCTGCTAATTAGTTGTCACTGTGGTGAGGAGTAACCAGAACAGAACCACTTTGTCTACAAAGCCGGCTCAATGCTTAATGATGTCTTTGCTTTTGTGGTGCAAAGAAAAGACAACAATATACTGTACGTAACACTGTTTCCACAGTAGGCGCTGACTATTAGACCGGCTTAGTGTTACTCTGGCAAAATGTTGACGACATGTTAACTCAGTGGATATGTGCAAAGCCGCATAAACCTCTCTCATGTGATATTTCGTCCACTCCGTTGTCTTGTCTTTACTTACACTATGAACTCCAGATTTAGTACAAAAGTCATATAGTGAGCTGGGGGGGACAATAACTTCCTTTAAGAGACCTGAAATCCCTCAATGTGCGAGGACAGAGACAAAATAACTGGCAAAAAGAGGACGAACGCAAAGCCGTTATGAATGCGCTGCTGTTAAAGACACTGGCTGGAGGAGCGCGATAATAACAAAAGAGATTACGAGCCGTATGCGGTGTGTCGTCTCCAGGTCGGTTGGCTGGAGAGTACAATAAGCGGGCTAAATGAGGCCTTGACACCAGCCAGGAAATAATTCCAGAGTTCTTTTTTTTTCTCTCTGGCAGTGCTGATGTAGTGAGGGCAGCCAATACACTACCAAGGGACTGTTTACAGCTATGACATTGGACTGAAATTGGAGTCGTGACAAAGGGCCCCAGAAACAGCCCTCAGCCTCCTTGGACCACGCTAACAAAGTAGCTCACTGTACTGGGAGGTGAGAGGCGGGACACTTCCACGCATGAACACCTGAGAGGCAAGGCGTCCCACTGCCATTATGAATATTCATGAGCAGTCTTTGTCCTGCGATTGGCTGTTCAGTAGATCTAGTTAGTCCCTTCTCTGTACACTCATTTTAGACAAACTCATCAAGTGCCCCTCCAGTATCTGCCTCCGTTTAATTCAAACACGGTGGTTAACTTCTATCATTTTCCCCGTTTGTGCAATTTGCATTTTCGAGTGTTTCACGCTTATTCTCCACAGTAACTCAACTCTGCTTGACTTTAATTAAGATGTATAAGATTAATGTGCATTCATGCCTCATTTTATACTCATAAATATTAAACAATGTTAAGGCATCTTTAAATCACTCTGAGCTAGAAACAAAGATACAAGTCGTATTCTCTTTTCTTTCACTTTGGATTTAAGACCATAAACACACTATACAGACACCGGCTGTGTCCTGCTCATACTTGGCTTTTGTCCCCTTTCTTAACCAATGGCTGTACGTTTAGATTGTATGGACGCACTATAGAGGAGAGATGTTCCCAGATCACATTGAACCTTCAAGAAGCTTACTGCGTGTTGACTGTCTATATGGTCATTTGGAAGCTTTAGTTCGTGGTATTGTTGAGTTGTACCGTTTATTGAGGGGCATTTCTAAAATAGCACCTCCTTCATATCATGAAGACAGTATGAATCTATAAAAACATCTAAGGCCGCTGAAAAGCTTCAAACTCTTATCAACCTTAAACTGGCTAACTAGTGAGACCCAGCCTGTCTTTAAATGAGCATGATCTGAGATCGGGAGCATTTCCATTGCCTCGCAATGGCTCTGAACTTGGCGAGGGCGAGACGGCGGCTCACAACTAACCGTGCTAAACGTGCCAACAGTGTAAACGACGGTGAGAGTGCTGACAGCAGTAGGAGTATGAGAGCAGCCGTGAGCTAACCAGTGGGGCTACGCCTACATGCACGAACAAGCTTTAAAAAGGACGCGCTCCGGCCCGGCTATGTCAACAGAGCAAAAAGAAGCTCGGACAACACACACCGAGGGAGAGCTCGGGACGCCATTACTCCGCTATATCTGTACCTCGCAAATAGTTGTGTGCTGCTATATTAATGCTCTGAGTGTTACATACAGCTCCTTTAAAAGTCACTCTCTCCCTGCTTAAGCCGCACTGTGGTGCCCCAGCCGGTCCCGCTTAGAGTAGCAGGTGGTCACAGCAGACCGTGAGCTGAGCCATGAAGAAGACTCGCCCAGTGCCTCGCTCGTCTCCCTCCTCTGCCCTTTATCTTTCCTACCATCCTTTTCTTTCAAACCACTCATCCAACCATCGTCCTCTCAGACTCAGCTTTATTTCTCCTTCCCTTCCCTTCCTGCCTGCTTGCTTTGCTCTCTCTCTCTTTCTCCCACCCATCTGCATACCCCCACACACAGTGGCAGCCAAAGAGTCTGACATCCACCAGATGTAGCCGACAGTAGGGTTTTCTTTCGCCACTGGTTCTCCTCCTCGAGCTCTGCGTATCCACCCGCAGCGAGCTGAAGGCAGCTGAACACACTTAGGAGGTCACGAGGAGTTAATGACCACTGTCCTTGTGTGTGTGTAGACATGGGTGTGAAAAAGGAAGTAAGCGGTGACTCCTAGAGAAAGGCTGACATGCAGGCCATCACTCTGACTGATGAGTTGCAGGAACAGTACAATCTGTATTCAAATATACCCCAAAACAACAAATATTGCTACCAGAACATATTTAAGTCTGCCCCAAAAAAAGTGGAAGTGCATTGACTTTCTCCTAATCCTTAAACAGATTAAATATTAATTAAAATCTGCTCTGGTTAAACTGTGACAGCCCTGGGAATAAAACCACAGAGCACAAAAAGATACCTGCTGCGAGTATGACACGACTAAATCCTCTCCGATTACCTTAAACACGAGGATTAGTTTCCAGAGGGGGGAAAAATAAATAAAAAATCCTCCCATAAGTCTAAGTGACAGCGCTACACTTGGTGGGCAGACGGACAGGAGTGAGATGCTGTAAATCAAGAAGGAGGTGATTTCTCCATTCACTGGTGAAGAAAATGGCTGTTACGTTCTCTCTAAGTCAACTTGAAAATTGGTGGCTTTCAACGGATGTTTTGGTCACTTGACTTGGTCCTGGAGTTTCCTCGGGGGGGGGGGGGGGGGGGAACTTTGTGGAAGGCAATGCCTGTGGGTATCAAGTTCACAACTACACAATCTCTTCATCCTATGAGTTCTTAAGGAATGTCGCAAGTAAGAACAGAAGGCAGCATCTGAAAATGTGTTACTACTCTTCTACATACAGTAGATCTTTTAATAAACTGATCACATGGACTGCATGTCCCAATGAGACACTGAGCACTGCAAATGTAAGCAGGGTTTTCTTGTGGCATTGGCAGCTCAAATGTACCAGGAAATAGAAAAAGAGGAGGAAACTGGGAAGAAACTGCACATGAGCTGCTGGTTGTGCACCATACAGTCCTCCTAAATAAATAAATAAAAGCAATGAATTGTTAAACTATAGTGTTTGTGCTGGGAATTGTGTTTTAAAAGTGCAATTTCCACACAGATTTCGACATTTATTCTTTTAACTAATTGTCAAGTTTTTAATAATCCAACTGGCCAGATTTGTACTACTGCCTTTACTAGTGCTCGTTCCTCGACTCAATGTCTCTTATGAGATTATGCCATCATATATGAAAAATGAATATATGGGTTAATCAGTATCTAAGAGGGATGTTTTCTTTATGAAAAATCAAAGTAGCCGAAAATAGAAACACTCAAGTAAAGCTAAAAGGTCCTCAAAATTGTACGCAAGTAACTGTACTCTGAATACTTTCCAACACTGCGCAACAGGAACTTATCGATCGGCTTTAACGTGCAGACTTACGCCCCATTTCAATGTTCCGATTCCCCAAAAGGATTTGTCATTTCAGTGATGGTTGTTCTTTGTTCCACTTTAGTTTCTTGAGTCTCAATCCAGAACTCAACTGTGTCTTGTTCTACACCTTGCTGTCTCCAACACATTGATGACACTTATTGATTCACGCAGAAAAACACTGAAAGCCCATCGTGGAAGAACAAAATACAGTAAGGCTAAAGGGATTTAGGTCCCAGTTATAATGAATGGCAGGTGGCACAAAGTGCAGTCAAGAATGCGAGGTGCTTGGCAGACAGCGGGGTCTGAGGGGAGGTGAGTACGTTTGGTTTTCTAGTTGTGTTCACTTATGTGCTCAGTGTTGTTAAATAGCTATAATGAAAACATGCAGATGGGCTAAATGTAATATTCCAGATGATAATAATCAGTGGTGGGCTTAGTAATAACGCCCCTAGTGTCTTGAATATGTACATTCTAGAAGGGAAAACGCTGACTGTCACATTGTACTAAAGCTCGTTCTTCCATTATAGAACGGCCTTTTACGCTCACTTCATCTGCTGTTAAAAAATTAAGAGGTTTTGTCGATTTAAAAAAAAAAAAAAAAAAAGGTCAGTTTTCGTAGCTGAAAAGGCAAAGATCTGATAACACTGATGCGTGTAGAGCAAAGCTTTCCTGACGGGTATGCATCTTACATTTGTTTCTCATTCTTTTGAGATTGCGCAAACACCACTTGACTCACCAGCGGTGAAGTCCTTGTTGAGGTCAATGAAAGCGTTGGAGTGAGGGTTGCGCATGTCGACAGATGAACTCAGTGCTTTCCCCCACACAGGAACCCTAAAGGAGAGGAAAGAAACACAAAGCTGCACATTTTAGAAAGCAATTCAAGGTGTGAGAGAATCAGAAATAAACACACAAAATTCTGAGCCAGTTTGAGAATGATTACATTACCTTTTGGTGAGATAGCACACTTCAGTGAGCAGGGGTATATTCTGAGTATTGGTGACTCCGAAAATGTCCGGGATCATGTCCCCATTGAAACTGTGGGAAGAGTTCCACTTTATTAAAACGTGCACTGAGGTAACAGCTTATGTTCATACCGTATAAACCTGTTGACGCTGTCAGAGAGGCGTAGATACATCTCTATGCTGTCGTATTCAACTGCATCATATAAAGTCTTTTAAATATGTTTTTGCATTTGCACTCATTTTGGGCGGGCAGAATTTAAATTACAGTAGTGGTTTTTATTTGATCGCACAAGAGTATCTAATAAACTGGTAAGTCGGTGTACATTCATCTGACACGGGAAGTATAATAATAAAAAATAAATCAAACGTGTGTATTGACATGGAACAATATTTTAAAATGTTTGAACATAGAAATCTAGCAAAACTAAACATAAGGCACATTTGTTTTTCCATGACCGGCATCCTGAGCAAAACATCCACAGTAGAACTTATGTAAGCGACGTTCAGACTGATACTTACTCCATAACAAGAGGTTGATCTGTAAAGGTCTTGTTCAGCATGAGCCACCCACTCACATCTGCAGAAGAAGAACAGTTTCAACAAGCCCACACAGCGTAGAAAGCCAGCGCGCTGATCCAAGTCAGGCTAAACTGATTTTACTTGGTTCAAATGTCAACAGCTATGAGCAAAGTTGAGTTCGATATTGATTTGGGCACATGAGGAAATCTGATATAAAAAAACAAAAATGACAGCCTGTCTTCCAGCAAAAAGGGGGGCTGATGAATTTGACTAAGGTTCTTTATTTTCTGTTATAATTAAGTGCTACTAAAATAAAACCCTGAACCGTATAATACTTGCTATCTGTATAAACTTTGTAACTGATGTGTTTGCTTGATGAGCATCACCACAGTTTATTTTCTGTTAAATCTGTCTATATGGTTCATAACATGTGGTTTTATCATTTATCATTCCCAAATACATCAGATTCATACACCTTCTCCATAACGGACACACTCACTTGTCATTGCAGGTGGAGCAAAACAACAACAACAACAACAACAACAACAACAACAACAACAACAACAACAACGGCTCTACTCCAATCTTAATTTGTGTGAGCTACACCCATCATCTGCGTTTTCTCTGGCCCCCACCCACCCTCAGCACCCATTCGCTGTTAAAGCTGTACCTAATGTCTGGTTGTTCCCCCAAAAGATGAACACAGTTGTCATCTTGGAGGTCAGGATCTGAGCTGTAAGAAGGACATCCATCTGAGAGTCTCCGTCATAGTCCCCAGGAACCACGCTGGTGATGACGGTGTCCCTGAACAGGAAGATTGTCCATTAAAGTGAGAGACAATGACTCTGCTCTTATGTGGAGCTATTCCCACCTCCTAAAAAGTAAACATTGCCACCCTGAAACGTGAGTCACTTCCTCAGTACTGACAGGAAGAAAAGAGGAAATGAGGACACATGTACATATAATGTGTAACTGGAATGTATTGAAAGGAAAATAGCCCTGAAAGTGGCATGTACCTCGGGAAAATGTCCTTTGAGATGTTAACTTTGGGCTTGAAGTAAGGTGTTTTCGAGTCAGCCAAGAAGATCACCAGTTCAGCCTCTGAAACAGTAAGAAGTCAACATAGGCATGTATACACAGCTAATTTCATCTTCACCACAACTGTTAAGTCGTTTTCAAAGAAATATAGCGACGGACTTGTAAGCACGGAGCCATGTTAGACAAACTATAAAGGTAAATATCTACGGAAGTATAGCAATTCATTTCATACAACTACCCTAAACACATTGTTAAAACACTATACGTGACGTGTGCAAACACGAGCAAGGAAACGTTACTGAAGCTCTAACGTACGTCCTCTGATGATGAAGATGTCTGTCTGTTTATCCGCATCAAAATCTCCAAACGCCGCCACCGTCCCATAATTTTCGGCACCGAAAAGGTCGGCCGTTACATCTTGAAGAGCAAATGCGCTATACTGTCCCACAAAAAGTAACAAAAATGCCCAAATATTGAATTTGAATCTCCACATCCTTCCTCTAGTGCAAGTGCAGCTCCTCACAACAACACTAACTGTATTACGGCACACCGCTTTATGGCATAGTGAAATAGCAGCTTCGTTCGATTAAATGGTGTTATAGATTAAATATTATTTTATAATTTAGATAGCCGCTATGCTGCATGTATTGTATTAGAAAGAGGTGGAATAAATGCACCAGAATAAGGTTTGCGTTACACAATGCGACACTAGAGTTTCCTCGTTTACGGCAGTGTCGTGCTACGGGTAGTTTGAAAGTTCATAACTGCATCAAGCTAGAAAAGGTTAGCTAGAGCTAAGTCGGAAGTGAAGTTGATCTTCAAAATAAATAAACTATCAGGCTCATAAGAAAGTAAAGTGAATACATTTTTAAATTAAATACAATGATACTCATTAATATGACATTAAACGTTTTACTGTCATGAATTTGCTATTAAAAGGCCACTTCAAATGTGTATACTTATGTTGTTCTTCGGGAGCCTTGCTACCTCCATTTTATTTTGAAGGAAGTCACCGGAAATCTTTTAACATTCTGGCGAATTGGACAGTGTGTAAACATGGCGAGCCTTGCGGATGTCGGATGGAAACTCTTGGAATTCAAAGCCCGATCAAAAAGATCAGGTCAGACTTATTACTTCGCATGACACCGTGCGGCGTGACACGTCCGATTGTTTCTGTTGTGCTTGTGTGAGACCGTGTGTTTGTAAAGCCACTCTACACGGGGTAAAATTGACCTGATCTGCCCATTGCATTTGTCCACTGCACTGACGGTACAAGCGTTAAAGGTCAGAGGTGTAAATGTGCAGCAACCAGGGGCTATTTTAAGAGCCTCTCAACAGGTCTCCCCTTTGCTGTTACACCTCACCCCTTAGTTAACTGTACTGTGTGCGCGCTGCATGTGGTTGTGAGTGGTGGGGCCCGTGGTGGAAGCTGGTAGACTGTGCTATCACTACACTGGTAGTCAGCATGGAGGGAAAGTGATCCCATCATACAACTTTGAAGGTTGTTGTACATTGCAAGGATTACAACAACAACAACAACAAATGAATAAAAACCTTAACAATAGCTGTAGGGTCACCATTTTTTTAAGTGATACAACTGAGAAAAATAATATACATTATGACCAGGTTATTCCAAATTCACTCTCAGACTACACTGATTGTAAATGTAGTCAGTTATTCTATCCGTACATTCTTTGTTGTCATACTGCTTTTTTGTGGTGTGCTAAACAAAGAATTCCTAACATTGTCCCTCCATAAATCATCTAGTAGTGTCATAATAACTGCTGTCGTTTGGGGATTCTGTACCTGCTAAAAGGCAGCTTGCAAAGGACAACATCTCCTCATCTGAGGGCAGCTATTATGACTTGTCTATCAATCAAAGGGAACATATGTGATAAGGTGCATCCATTCTCAGTATTAACACAGCAGTGCAGCATCATGAGACCATAGCATTTTGAAGTATCAAGGGCAATAATCAGTCAAGTGCTGTCTCAATTTACTGAAGTTCTTCTCATAATTACATTACCATCATATAATATTTCATCTTGACTCTCTATAAGGGTTAACATAACTAGCATTCCTAAGTATATACAATGCATTGTAATTCCTTGCTTGCTGTACATGATCCTCATCACCCAGGGTGTAATTCATTGTTGATTCATGCATGTCTAAAACAACAAATCTAACTCTATGCTACTAACTCCTTCCTGTGAATTGCTGTAGATTTGTGATTTAGCTGAGAGAGACGATTGGCCTTAATTTCACCTTTTGAGAATGGCCGCTTCAGTGGCCGCGAGTGCCCGGCCTCATCGGAAAGCACACCGACTTGGTAAGTAGTGGCGGCACAAAAGAGGAAAACAATGCAGTCGGCCACACACAGAAGGCCAGAGAGGACACGGGTAAAGAGCGCGAGGAAATCTTTTTCCTTATCCGAACATGAGAAGGTTATTATACTTTATTTCCCGAATAGGAGGCAGCCCGCGATGTTGAGATCACAGCATAATTATTTTCTGATCACGAGAAAACAAAACACAAGGCATCCACATGCTCGCGCTCTTTTGGGCTGTTGGCAAAACTCATGTGTGTCTCATGTTGGTTCAGCCATATGAATAATCTCCTTGCTCCTCCACAGTAAACGTGAGAGACCCAGAAGTGACACCAAATAAATGTACAGTATTAATCAGGTCATATGACATACTGCATCTATATTAGTGTCAAGTTAGTCATGGGATTGTTTAAAACCAGCCAAACGCCGAATACCCACAGTTGTCTGATCTCATGTTAGAAATTTAAATTGGAATATTGGACCTCCTCTATGCTCTTTTGGAGTGTTATCTTTAAAAAGAGATGGATTGGCTTTGTCCCCTGCAACTTTTAAGCTGATGGAAATTATGCTAATTTCAGCCAGAATGTGAATTTTTCAGTACCTGTGGTATTGACCCAAGGTCGAATCTATTAAAATGCAAATCTCAGCAGAGGGAAAAGTGTCTGAAAATAGAGAAAGTCTAACAGATGGGGGTTTTCCTCAAACTCCGGCTCTCTCTCAGCTCAGCGGAACACGTTTGGAAATATCTGTTGGCGAGCCACGTTACCATTTGAATCTTCAGCTCGGGGCTTGAATATTGTTTTGTGTGCTGAGCCCTTTGTGATGCGATGTGTTGCAGTGAAAAACAGAGTTTATTGATGGCATGTGTTTGCATTGTTTTGTTTTTTGTTTTTTTTCTTTACTTTGTATTTTATTTTATTAAATTACTCGTGAATAAGATAATTTTATGAAAAAAAGATATTCACAAGCAACTGCTGACTGCAGACCTTTTTCATCTACACATTGGACTATATGAAATAACACTATTGTCTCAAGATTGAAAAAACATCACTAAGTAACTCTAAGATGAAAACAATCAATTTGACCTCAGTTCAGTTTAGTCATGAAGGCATAATGTTGTTAAAGAGACATAATTGAGAATCATTTTTAGTATTTTATTTTTTAAAGATTCATGAGACAACAAAGGCATTATTTTTTTGTAGAAAAGATGCTGTAGTTCACTATTTGTAACTGTAACACTTTTTAAAGTTGGTTTGTAATAGATTTGTCTCTCCTCAGGTTCCATCTATGAACCTCTCAAACTGTCCAATCTCCAGCGTGAGGATGAGCCCCTATGGGAGAAGCTGGACCGCTATTACAATGCCGGTAAGTGTTCACTGTTGAAAACTTAGCAGTACTATGAGACGGGGCTCACCTAAAGTTTAGAGCTACATATAATGCAAAGCTATCTGAAACAAATGTCAGCTAATGTATGCGACCGTGAAGCTGCCGGTTGTTTTGTCATTGCAATATGCTCAAATTGCAGCCTTGGGTATAGCGATTACATCTTGCAGACGTACTGTCTGGTTTAGAGAGAAGTTGTTTTTCGGCTGGCAAGATAAAAGCGGCATCGGGGGTTCGCTGGTGTTACAGAAACAAAAACATTCACTCAGCAAGTGCTGACCTGAATTTAATTCCACATAAGGTGTCTTGACTTGGTTTGGCACTGCACTCAGCTGGTAGTGTTTGTTAGTCGGGCTTCAGTGGAGGATCATGTGGGAGTTGCTGCACCAGATAATCTGTTTTTCAACAAGGATAGGATGGAAGAGACCAGATGTGGATAGAGAAGATCCCATCGTGTACCACACACACATACATTCCTACATTACCAACAGTGGACTATCAGGCTACTCCAGCCAAGTGTGGACTTTTGTTTCTGCTCAAACAAACTAGAATAGAATAGAAAATGTACCTTAAGGGTCTTTTCCTAGAATATTACTGAGTGTGCTTTTTAATTGTTTTTAAAGAAATTGCCATTTAGCTTGAATGATATTGACCTAGCAAGGACGGGATTTCCATCACACACTCATGCACAAAAGCACACACACACGATGTATGTTTACTTTATGGTTGAATTTTCCTCAAACATATTAGCCATATCAAACAGAAATAGAGTAGCTACACAGTTTTCCTCACTGCAATATAACTATGTACACAAACTAGCATGGAGAGATTACTTATTACTAAATATTTACACATACCGCCATGTGTAACAGCGATTATTATCGATGGTCGCTAATGGAGTATGACCTAAATTGAAGTATAAAGCTATATGGTCTTCATATTTGACCAACACTTGATAAAGATGCTGTTTCATAATGATGTAAACCAAAAATCATAACCTAAACCAACAAAACATTATGCCAAAATGATTAGACTATATGACCAAATAACGTTGAGTGAGTAAGCATAATCTTGTATTTCCCGCTCATTCTAAATACTGCTACAAACTGTGATGTGCATATTTTCAACATCAAAAAATAAGTCATGCCTGCATCTACAAAAGCTCATCTCAAATCTCTAGTTTGAAACGAGCCAGGTTAGTTGTTAGGATCTAAGGATGGATGGCAATGGACTGACAAATAGCTGCAGCAACCCAATTCCAGGTGATGAGCCTGGCATGTGTAATCAGTGGAAGAGTCTCCAGCCTCACCGCAGGAGAGATAAATACACATTAGTACTGATTACTTAATTACCTGCAGCTGTGACTGCAGTGCTGTGCCAGCCAGTGCTACCTCCCAGTACGCACGAAGAAATTACGCCCAACGGCCACGCAGCTAAACATGTAGCATTCTCGATTTCGGACCTAACCAAAATTTGGATGTAAACAAAGTGACACCGGCTTTAATACCGAAGTGAAGATTCTATTAAAAAGAAACTGAATTTGGTATGAAATATTGCTGTCATGAGCTCATGTGTGACTGCCTGGGCCATTAGGCTGGCAGAAGGTTAACCACCATATTTGACAGCAGTGGGCTAACATTTCAAATTTGATGCAATGCCAGTGCACCCACTTCAAATGGACATCTGTTTGTTTAATGATAGGCCATTTTCGTGTCAGGGGTTTTGACTCGTCATTACATAAAAGCACAGGTGTAACTAATGGCATTAATGATGGTTCCGTTCCACTTAGCTGTGCCAGTGAGCCAACGCGCACAATAGCTAGGCCCTGGCACTGCAACACCTAAACTGAATGCAGCCGTTATTAATCTTATTAGTTACACCTGTCTGCCGTTAGGATGGTTTGTGTCCACACCGGATTAAGCCTCAGGGAGAGGAGATGTAGCTGGAGGTACAGAAGTAGTAGTGAACCAAAAGACACGGTGAAACAAAACAATTTATATCTTGACATTATTTAACAGTAGGCATCGACAGAATGGAAAGGCCAGACACACAACTTTGTCTCAGCAGATAGAGTTTGGTTTCGTGTGCAGAAGGCAGGATCGTGTGTTGCCTCTGGCTGTTAGATTCTGGTAATGCAGCTCAGGACGCTGTCCCCAGGGATCAGTGCTGATATGGCCACCGTGGACGTAAGCTCGGCTTTTCCCAGTTGCTCTTGTTGAAGTAACAAAAATGTACTATACTGTACAGTAGACAAAAAACAACAACCTGCGTGCTCTTAGGAGGTGCTTCTGAGCTTTAAGTGCTATAAAAAAATTCTGGTTGTGTTTCTTTTCAAGACAAATGCACTACAATCATACATTTTTGATTAGCTATGTCCACGAGCTATGCACAGTGCTGTGTGTAGTTGTAGAAGCCTGATAATCGTACCTTCATTTCTAATTACTGGAATGCAGTACTGTAAAAAGGAAAATAGAAAAAAAACACCCTGCTTGGCCTTGGAGCTTTCCAGTGCTTCTCTACCTGTGACATTTAAGGGATTACAGAATATACGTAAAGCATGGCCTTCTCCTTGTAGTGTCCTTGAACTAAGAGAAATATAAAAGTGACCTAAATTGGCATTTTTCCAGCTGGAATTTGGCAGAGGTGCACTTTAAAGTGCCTTTAAAACTAGGCTACAGGGCCCTGCAGCATTTTACAGCACAGGCCACCATAGAGCATCATCTAGTAATATGCTTCTGTCTGATTCACTCAGCTGATTGATCACATTGTGTGTTCCCAATGTTTCTGCGAGTGGGAACAGTCAGTCAGGAATGTGAGAGGTCATCTTTAAAAATCGCGGTACTGTGCGGCAAGTCGTTTACCGAATTCAAATCAAGTCAGGACACTCACAGAGAAGCTCGGAGCTCCAAAACGTGTACACGTTCATCATTATCGTTAGCAAGCCCCCAATATGAAGGTGCTATTAACAGGTCATCGGTACACAACCTGTAACATTATCACATTTATTCCTTCCTTCAGAATATATGGTGTTCCCCAAATACAGGGTGTTGATATAGCCTCCTTTATATCGCAGAAAACCTTTTTATGCGGACTGCTGTTTATGATGTTAAAGTCACAGTATCTATAAAATGCAGACAATAATGTCAGTTGGGGAGAAAAATAGCATTTACAGAGACAAACAGCACAGACAAATCTCAGCTATGTGTCAGGATTCGGCTCAGGTCGGCGGATTTATTTAAGACCTTATAAAGTGCAGCTTTTCCTTTTGCTTGCCTTTGCCCGCGGTAAACAGTAAAAGAGGAAGGTGACTGCCTCTAAACCCAGGTGTGTAGATCGAGGGATTGTTTAATGCGTCCTGTGTGGAAGGGCCTGGATGCACCAGTTTCTCACATGAACACACTTCTGGCAGTTATGACACAGCCCGTTGGTTTGCCCTGATGAAGACAGGGCAGCTAGTGTGTGTGTGTGTGTGTGTGTGTGTGTGTGTGTGTGTGTGTGTGTGTGTGTGTGCACACGCGCACGCACGGTCCTCTGTCGGTTTGCGTGGTTGCTGGGTGCTCATTACGCTCCGTGTGTCTGTGTGTTCAGAATACAATGAGCAGAGCTCAGTGTGCAACAGGTGCAGCTCTGAGTTGGAACTGATTCGCTGCTATCAGCGAGTGCAGCGTAGCCTCCAGCATGGGCCGCGTTGAAACCCCATAGATTCTGCGGAGGAAAAGCCCTCCGCCAGATTGCAGGATGTCGGAAGAAACGCGGCGTTGAACATCGGGCTCGTTTAATTGTTATGTTGGGTGGCGGCTCGTCCAATTCCAGCGGGGAACAAAGCCAACATTGTTATCGCCGGCACCCAGACCTGCCTGCCAATATACCTGCTTTCTTTCGGTTTCAGGGAGGAAAAGAGGTGGAGAGGGGTGAGGTTGGGGGTGACAATGACAAATCAAAGCAGTTACATTCTTCCTCCTTTCTCTTTCTTTGTTGTTTTGTTGCAAAGGCGCCCCCCAGCAATATTAAGCATACGATGCTGTTGCGATAGGAGGAAAGTTCACCTCCATCTCTCACAGCTCATCACTCTATCATCTCTCTCTCTCTCTCTCTCTCTCTCTCTCTCTCGCTCTCTCTCTCTCTCTTTTCCTCCTCTCCTCTTACATTCCCTCAGCTCTCTATGGTTTCCTATTTATGTGGCAGTGTGGCCACACTCCATTGACTCCTTCCTGATAATACTGGAGGCAGAAGGCACGATCGCTCTGCCGTCTGGCTCGCACCGATTAAGGAAAGGAGAAAACACGTTGTGTTTTTCTTCTTTTCATAGTCATTATGAGCTCGTTGCAAAAGCTTGAGCTCGTTGTTTTTCAGTTTGGTGCTCTTTCTTTCCATCTGTCTCTTTTGATTTTCACAATGTTTTGTTTTTCTACTTCTCTCCCTTGACCCAACCTTTGCAGTGTTGATTTTGCAGGCCGAATGAAATCAGTGACTAATAGTTACAGAGTGTAATTTAAATATGCATATCATAACGGACCATTTATTTTTGACATGTGGATTTAAAAGTAATGGATATTAATTTCAGAAACAAACAAAAAAGGAAAATAACAATCCAAACTGCCACCATGGTAAACGACAAAAGTAACAAAGACTGGAGTAAAAGACAGAAGCAGTTTATTTAACATTTCACAATCAAACACTCTCATGCTGCTCATGGCAAAACGATAGAGAGATCACAAAATCTCATGAATACTGCGCAATTCTGTGGAACATAATTCAGCTTTAATCATATTTTCATTTGACATAATCAGCTGTGAACAGTGTGTTAGATTGCACATTTACTTAAATACTGGAAACATGCTGTATTGAAAGTTAATATACAATATATCAGGTATCTAAATCTGCAAAGTTACTAAAGACAAATGTAGTGGAGTCCAAACAACAATATCGAGCTCCACAATGTAGTGGAGTGGAGGTATAAAGTAGGAGAAACTTAAGTAAAGTACATCAACATTGTACTTATGTACAGTACTTGAGTAAATGTACTTGGTTACATTCCACCACTGTCCAAGCTAAACATCCACTTGGCTCTTGATCTTCTCTCCTCGTCTCAGTCTTGGAAAGAAAGCAAATCAGCGTATTTCCCCCCCAAAAAAATAATAAATCAACATTTCTTTCTTAGATGTTGCTGCTCTGTCAGCATTTCTGTTGTTTTGTTTTTTCATGGCCACTGCATTTGTTTTTCATTCAATAGTACCTCATGTCACGGATGCTATATTGCAAGAAATATTCTGACAACGTCAGCAGGAGTGGACCCAGAAGTAATTGTTGAGACTGGCTCGAACAGTGAATATCACAGTTTGCGTGTTTCCATTTTTCTCCTGTAGCATCTGCCGGGGCACTGAACAGATACCATCTCACTCTCTCTATCTTTCATCTCTTTATTTTTTTTCTCTTTTCAATCTATCGCTCAGTGTTTTTTTTCTTTCTTCTTCTTTCTCATCATCTTCCCTCATTTTCTCCACGCTGTCGGTGCAGTGAAATGGCCCATTGTAAAAGAGCAGACTGTGTGCGTCTGAGACATTAGCTGCTGATTTAGTGGGACATTAGCTTGATGGATGGCTTGGCAGAAAACTCCCAACAACAGTTGATTTGCATCCAGAGAAACTTGCAGTGTGAACAACTGAAGAACGTGTGACTTGAAGATGAAACCCTGAGATACCACTCAGTTCCAAATTGAGTGGTATCAGAGCTCGGCAACCCATTTCATCCTGGGCTTATTCTGTGAAACACATTTGACATAAAAACCTATTAAACCTGTGTGCTTCAAAGATTTGAATTATTGTATTAAACCTGAGTTACAGCAGATGAGACATTTCTCCGATTTCTGAGAAAATGAAACTAGAGTTGAGTAAGACTATAGTTCGTTTTTAAATGCTTAATTTGCAGTAACTCCAAATGTAACCGCTGTTTTTTTCAGTTGTATTTCACAAATTCTTTGACAAAGAATCAAATAAGTGAACTGTTTTTACATTTCCTTTTATTTTCACGACATTTGTTGTGAGATCTATGAACATACGTGCGTACTTATTTGACTTTTCAACATCACTTTTTTTTAAATTGCCTATAGCATATCATGGTGGTCGGTTAAACCTGAGCCAATTACCCAGGGTGCTTCACTGCTCTTCGAGAGCTTATCATGCAGACACTGGCACCGATGATCTAAATCTTAGTTAATATAATAATGGATAATTAATTTACTGACCACAGGTTCTTGGCGTATTTGTGGTCAACGAGACAGACAGCACTTTGCGAGAAAACCAATGTCAGATACAGTTGTCTATGTGGAGTGTCATGACCAATACATCTCACAGCCTTTTAACATTCTGCCACTACCACATCCTATTACTGCTTAGCAATCCAGATGAATCTGTATGTGTGTGTCTGTACGTCTAACACCTCATTACTCTATGCTGAGACCGTAGAAATTGAATAGGAGCCATTTGTATGTGTACCGTTGCCATTACAACCGCTGTAATGGGCTACCTTCCGTATAAACCGACTTGTAGCAAGTCGCAGACTCACTCATGCTGACATGACGTGTAAAACAACAGCGTCTGCGTCTAGTTTGTGTGTGTGTGTGTGTAGTGTGTGTGTTTTCACGTGCGCATGCATGTAAGTGTGCACTTAGTTAGTGCGAGGCGTTGGAGTGCCTGAGAGTTTTATTAATATTCTGCCTAATTCACCCCATCAACCTCTATATCTCACCGCCGATGTGCCTGTCGCCTTCAATTGACCGATATACAACACACACACACAAGTCCATGCGCCAATATAGACTGGCAATCCCCCCCCCCCCCCCCCCCGTCTCTCTCCCCGTGCCCGTTACTGTCGCTCTTTTGTACTCATAGACACACACACATCCTCTCTATCTGTCTTTCCCTCACCCCTGTCCCCTTCCGTCTCCCTCTCCATCAGTCTCTCCCTCTCTGTCTCTCGTTTGCTGCGTTGCAAACGAGAGACAGAATGGATGTCCCCGTCATTTGCACCGGCATAATGTTCTGATGAAAAACGAAGTGATCCCTACAGACAGATTAGTCATCGGTGAGGGGACCTCTGCAGGGTGTGTGTGTGTGTGTGTGTGTGTGTGTGTGTGTGTGTGTGTGTGTGTGTGTGTGTGTGTGTGTTTTTGAAACAGATGAATGACTTTCCCTGAAGGCTTTCTGTTTGAGTATGTAATATTTCAGCATATATTATTGGAGAGCTCCGATCTGTTCGTATTGAAAGCTTCCATCCGTTGTTCTGTCCTCGGTAACTAATGCTGTGCATGAACTCAGGTGAACTCGAACCATCTTGGTTCATCTTTGCTCATCCATTTAGCGCAGCCAGACTTTCACCGTCACAAACCCCCCCCCCCCCAGCTGAAATACGTCTCCAAAGAAAAGACCTTGGTCGTCACCATCTGCAGAGCTTCCCAGTCATTCTGGTGGCACTAAAATAAGGACTGGATTTTGATACTTTCCCTTTCCACTACCTGATGCTGGCAGAGGACAGCAGGGATTCCTACTCGTGATGCTGTTTGGTTTTCAGGTCTCAAGACGTCTAGTCGTCTGGGGTAGCCTGGTTTTAGACTCGATGTCTCATTGTGTTCTGAAAGACACATCACCAAATTAGTACTGCACAGTAATTAAAAAAACAGGTAAAAGTTGTATTGTTTTACAATCAATCAGGTGTTTGACATTTAAAGGGACAGTTCACACCAAAATCTAAAATATGTATTCTTTCCTCTTAACAGACCTCGTTATGAGCAGTTTCATGTCAGAAGTATTTTTCTTTCAACCATCGTTCCATGAAACCTTGTTGAGACGAGGTCCGTGGATTATCTTGAGTAACCGGGTCATGATTTCTCGTCATATCTATTTCTCCAACACGGGGCAACTCAGCAAAACAATCTAGATTGATAAGCAGCACTACTGTTGGGGGGGAAAATACATATATTTTTTATTTTTGGTATGAACTGTCTCTTGAATCTAGTAAGGACTATACATCATGAAAATAAAATAAAAATGTTGCACAGTGCATAAACAGGTAAATTATTAACAAGAAGATGGGTGAATGTTAATAACTTCAGTGACGCCCTGACTTTTCATTCAGCACAATTATCAGGTCAACGTTTTGATTTCTCTCGTCAAGACTTCACCTGTGACCAAATACCTGCCTACTGTTGCATTGTCATTGTGAGCCTGCTATCACGACGCCATTAGCGTTTAGCTCTAAGCGCCGCTATGTTCACCCTATAAGTGACGAAGCTTCAAAACGGCCAAGCGTGGCGAGCTACATTCTCGCCGAGTAGCTGTTGAAGTGTTACCCAAGCTCTCGTTGACGTAGCTATGTCATTGAAAGGCTCTGGGAACAGTCTAACAGCAAGAATGTGTTTTTCTTCAATATCTGAGTGAAAGGAACAGGACTTGTGGGGAGAGAGAAGGGGACCAGAACTGGTGAAACAAAAACATACGATTCGTTGACGCTTCTTACTAACAAGGTGCTAGTATACGAGCATTGGTAGTAACCAGGTTACTATAGGGCAATGTAAATACTTAATAAAAATGTTTTTCTGATACACATCTCTCCTTTTTTTTTTTTTTTTTATTGCGCCTCCTGCGATTTGAAAATTGCAGGGGGCCATATTGCGATTTCGATAAAAGTTTGATGTATTGTGCAGCCCTAGTATTATTTCATATCACTAAACCATCGGCATGTGTGGTTTTTCACCGGGTAACTTTCAGGAAGCAAGATGTTGGGTCAAAGTTTATGTTAAAGACACAGACGTGCAACACATGAAGAAGTTGTATGTAATTTCCACTCTGATGCGGGTGCAGAAGAAGAGAGAGACGACAGGTCATGCAGCGCTGTGTTTTGTAACCGCTTTTTAAATATATGCGTGAACAGTAAAGTCTCTCAGAGGGAGACCAGAGGTCGACCAGAGGTCAAAGTCAGCCCCCATCGGAGCTGGAATGGATTCTGTGTTTTGCTCCAAGTTACTTCAGCAGCATAGAAGTTCACATAAATCCTCGTTCTCTAGTTGAAGTATCTAAATCTCCCTCCAATGAATTAGATAAATACTTTGTACAAAAATGGAAATGAAGCCTGTTTCCCCTCATGTGAGTCCATGTTAAGTCTGTAACTGGTGGTGAAGTATGTGCACACGCCACAAAGCAAGTCAGCTTGCACAACTCCATGTCTGTCTTCACAATGCCTTGCAAAACACTGACATGAACATCAACTGACTCTTGTCAGCTTGTGCCGCACAATCCAAGTATTTTGAGGTGCAACAATGACACCCTGAGTCCAAGTGATATTCCTCCAGGAATCGTTGTTTTTCTTTACAGTCGCAGCCATTCACACTTTCAATGTCACCGTTCACACTTTGCTCGACTTGAAAAAGCATCCATCTGTTATCACACTCCTACAGTGTTTACTGTACATGCCAAAATAATGCAAACGGAGCTCCTCTCCAAGTGACTTCATCACACCAACGTTTGTTTTCCTTCATCAAAGAAGAAAAAAATGTCTGCCAAGTGTCTTTGCCCAACCTCAACATGATTTCATTTGATTTATTTGAGCTTGAATATGCACAGGAAGTATTCACAGAAAGAGCATGAAGCGGAGGCAACAGCTGCACAGCCCGAGGAAGGTCGCGGTTCAGGGAATACGCTGTAACCCTCCTGGAGGAGCTGGATAAATATTCTATTTCTGCACTTGACAAACGCAGACTAGCTCGGAAGTAGAGAACATATACGCTGGTAATCCATCCTGTCCTCTCTGCCTCTGGGACTGCTTCTTGTCCAGCTGACGCAGCAAAGCACACATCTGTTCTGACATGTGAACATCTAAAAGCCTGGATCAAAATAGAGACTTGCGTAGGTGTGATGGGGGTGATGCTGCTTGAGAGCGTTTCCACTGTGTAGGAGTGGAAACAAACCAAGGTCTCGCAAAGTGTGTGGGGGGCATGGAGGTATGCGTGCTCTTTAAAAACCGGCATTCTCAGGGAAGACTAGGAATGAATGACGGCGTGAATGCCTTCTGGACTTGTTCGTCTTCAGTACATTGGGTGCATTAAGCTGCACTGGCTGCAGAGAAAAGAAAGAGTCACATCAGCTGTTTTGTAATGGAGCAGTGCTAGCTAGCATGCTGTGGTCTAGCTGTGTTATCTTCACTGTTTCCTGTAATGTGGGTGTGAGTAGATAATACTAGCATTGCAAGAGAGTTGTTGCCTCACCAACACTTCCTCTGTCTCTTCCTCTCTGTCTCTTTCCATCCAGTCAAGACGACCATTCTGAACTACCAGAGTCCAACCACTGGCCTTTTCCCGGTCAAAACATGCCCCACCTGCAAGGAGGCCAAGGTCCGGGACTCCCTGTACTGTGCTGCCAGTGCCTGGGCCCTGTCTATGGCCTACCGGTTAGTACACAAAGCACACTCATTTTGTCTTAATTATTACGGTTTTATTGGGACTTTTGACTCCCTGATTGGTCTCTAGGTCTTTGAAATGACGCACTAATTGGTACACACAGTATCCTACAGATTTTTGAGGATATTTTAGAGCTGACCCTGGTCAATCCCGGGGTCTGGCCCCAAGAAGTACGAAAAAAAGATCGATTGACCATTCACTTTGTTGCTGTATTATGGGTTTTTGCAAGGCTGGGAAAAAAAGGCCAAGACCCTCAAACTCAACACAACAGTGCCACAGCTCAATGCACGCCACCTCAAGATGTGGAGAAATCCAATGCTTGACAGGCCTGCCATGCCTGTATATGGTTGCTAAGCTGTGATTGGACAATCGGTGCCAGGGGAGGGGTTTAAGTGAAATGTGTTTTTGTGCAGTGTAAAAGTTTCACACAAGCACAAATAACAGACTTCAAAAAACAAGAAAGCAAAAAGACAAAAAAAATTGCATAAAAGAGATGACAGACTTAAAACAAACCAGCAAACGCGTCAACAGCATCAACCAAAGAATTGTCATTCAGTATCAGGACAAGATACTATCTTTTGAGCTGTTTTGAAAATCTTTGATGATCTATATATATAAATATATGTAAATAATCTAGTTTGTCTCTGTATCTCACCAAAAACGTACTTTAAAAACATTTTTGCTAGTTCTAGGACGAACAAACCTAATTTGTTCACATGATTGGAGGTATCAGCTACTGATAATATATGAAAAACCCAGAGATCATGTACTTTGGAGCCAGTAAACCACTGACACCCAAAAACAGCGGGATATGTTGAGCACATGTAGTCATTTTGGCAGAGTGCTTGCTTGCTGCTATATAATATTAAAGAATAGGTACATCATTTTGGGTGCATGTGCGAGTGCACAATAAATGACATATGAAATGCCATAGATAAATCGGGCAATAATATATTTATTACATTGGGTCTCTTTTAGGCTGATACAATCATTGTATTTTTTACAGAATCTGCAGCTGAGATTTGAATATTTGTCGTATAAATTGTGAGAGAGACTGTGTTATAAGGCTCCATTGTACTACATTTTTTCCAGCACCACAGCAACGCTGATGTAAAAGGGACATGAAAATGGACGGATAGATGACTTCTAGTGTCTTTATAGAGCAGAACAGACCAGGAGTCCTTAGTTACATGGGTCCCTTCATCTTCTTTGCCTTTTGGTTTTGTTGCACTCTCCTCTATTTCATGCTCACTGACCCTGATCTCTAATCTGCCTCTGTCATTCGAAGGCTTTGCTTTTCAAACACTTTCGGGATTGTTGGTTTAAGAAGAACACTTTAGAATTTAACTGAGAGGACCCAAACTCCTTTATCAACCGTCCCTGCACTTTATGTCTGCATTTCCTCCGTGATTAGTTTCAAGGGAAAAGAGCACTTTCACGAAATGAGCCTGTAATAGGACAGAGGAGGAAAGATGGAGAGATAGATACGCAGAGAGAGAGAGAGAGAGAGAGAGAGAGAGAGAGAGAGAGAGAGAGAGAGAGAGAGGGGGAAATGGAGAGAAGGAGATACTAAAGGTCGAGATGGTAGATGGGTGGGAGGGAGAGGGAAAGAGAGTGAGGGGGCGAGGTGGGCAGAGGGAGAGATAAGAGTCAGGGAGAAGAAATGGGAGATGGAGTGAAGGGATGAGATGGCGGGGGGAGACAGAGAGAGAGAGGGAGAGAGAGAGAGGGGTAAAAATAGAGTGTACTGCAGTGATGTGACCAGAGGCAGATCTCAGTCATCAGTCATGGCTGCCTCCTATTAGAATTGTCACTGGGATTTAATTAAGATGATTCTCATCTGACAGGCTTGGCTACTGCCATTACTTACTTCACGCCCAGCTGCTGTGTGTGTGTGTGTGTGTGTGTGTGTGTGTGTGTGTGTGTGTGTGTGTGTGTGTGTGTGTGTGTGTGTGTGTGTGTGTGTGTGTGTGTGAGAGAGTGTGCGTGTGTGTGTGTGGCACTTGGATTTGTCACAAACTCCGATTCTAAGTAGACAAAGTTGTATCCACCACCTTGCCCAGTCACATGTTGTGCTTTATTCTGTTACATTTTATTTGTGATAATATTATTATATAGTATATAATAATATATAGTATATATATATACTATATATAATATAATAGTTATATATAATAATATATAATAGTATATATAATATAGTAGTTTTTTAGTTTTTTTTAAGAGGAGACAGCAGACAAAAACATCGTTTTTTTCATGCACAGATCAATTTTGAGATTTTGGACTATTTTGCTTCCATATCGTGTCTTCTTTCAGACTAGAGGAAAGAAAACATCCCAAAAGCACATTTAGGGGGTTATTTATACTGCAAATAAGTGTTTTAATGTAAGTAATCAACTGGTGAAGTGTCATGGTGAAATATATAAGTGTCAAAATGTATGTCATTTTACAATGCATATTTTCTCTGAGCCAGAAATCTCCACTTCAGTAGCACTGACCAAACTTCCCCATTTCATTCCTATCTATATTCTGAAGGTTTTTACAGAGGGGTTAGTTCATACATCATTCATAACCTGATTTATAGAACCTTTTATTACTGAAACCATGACGAAAATAGATTTTCTAATATTTCAACAAAGTGAAATAAGAATTTTGAACTTACCTTCATCCAATGTTCGGATTTCTGTTCTGGACTTGTATGCTAATGAGCACATATTTGATAAGAGAATGCCTCATTTGCATATTTAAACATACCTTTCCAGTAAGATATCTATTAGTTGAAATCTTTACCCTGTTCGCCTGTAGTGTCCCCCTCTTTATCGGGGGTGGGTTGATGAGTTGGTGTTAATATTTTCTTGTAACCTTTCTGACACCCATTGTGTTTTCCTGATTAATCTAATTACATTTGAAGAGCTGGGTGTGTTACTGTAACCCCTGGCCAGTGTTGGATCACCTCATGCACATCACAACGTTGGATACTTGTAGTTCGGTAATGAAGTGCTTTAAAACAGGGCGCTGGCAGATGAGAAGCCGCCTGCTGTATCCTCTGCTATCACTTCTGATGGCAGAGGGTCACATCTAAAAGACGTGCGTGTGATTAATGCAGCGTTTACCGCGGAAGTTTCACCTCGGCGGCGAGCCTTCCCTTTGTCGATGCCCAAAGTCACTGTGAGCGTGACCTTTGCAATGTGCATCCGAGATCTGCCAGCCCCACCGGGAATGTGCTGACTCCCGCTGTGGTCACTGCAACTGCAATCGATTGACTCCTGGGAGGCATCTTGGCAATATCACTCTCTTGAAGGCACATTTATTTAAAGTGTTTGAGCTCACAATTTGGGGTGATACATATGCGAGTATCACGCTACGGGTTTTAAAGGCTTTACAAACTGCACATTGATTTTTAGCCAATGTTCCATGCCACTGATGGATTCTTTAGGCAGGCCACATTGTGACAAAACAGTTGCTGGTTCAATTCCTTCTATCGACAGTCACTAAAGTCGCTTTTACACCTTTAGCGGACGTCAGTTTTTCCAGGAAAATGATTGCTTTGTGGTGGTCTTCTGATATGTGTTCACGCTGACGTCTTTCAAACGAATAAAGAGGAGTAAACATCACATAAAATGACAGCTCATTTACATGGCCGCTTAGGTGTCATGCCGCATAATCGGCACCACGCGGACCCACGTGGGAAAATCCATGTCTAGAGACTGACAGCAATTCGTTCAGCACTTTATTGCACCTTTGTTTATCCTCTCCGGTGGGCACCAAGAAGAAATAACTCATCGTGAGTATTATTATCTGAGACTTGAGCAACTGGAGCTCGTATGTCATAAATAATGATGGACAGGTAGAGAACCCTCTCTTTTGCAGGTCCAGGTCCGGTTGTTTGTTGTCGCAGCACGACAAACCAATTGAAAGCTTTCACACAGCCCAACAAAACCAAACCAAAGGCTGATCGTTTTCGTTTTTGAAGCACCATCTGGCTCGACTCGACTTCAGGATTATTCCGGTTTAATACAAACATTAAACTCACCAAGTTAATTGCTGGAGTCTGGCAACGTGACGGCGTCATTAGAAAAAGGTCAGATGATTGTACAGGTTTTAAGCAAACCTCCACGTTAGCCGTTTGACCTCCAGATAAAGTGGTTCAGATAATCTGTCTAAGCCGTTGGATTATTTACCTGTATAGTCGTCTGACTTCTTGAGTTTTTTGTTGTTGCCCCATTTCACTTTGTAGTAGTGATGACGTAATGTTCCCAAATCACAGCGATTACTTTGGTGAGTAAAATGTAAAATTGAACTACATCAGCAAGACCCGAGTGGGAATAAACCAGAATCGTCCTTTAAAATCGGTGCTCTTCATGTGTTCATCATGTGTTCATCATGTGTTCATCCACTCACTGTGTTCTCCCCGCTCACCCCGCTATGCAGACGCATCGACGACGACATGGGGAGAACCCATGAATTGGAGCATTCCGCCATCAAGTGCATGAGAGGGATCCTCTACTGCTACATGAGACAGGCTGATAAGGTGAGTTTTGAGCCGGCCCCCGCTCTCACACTGTGCGGTGTTTGCATAAAAGCACACCGCGATTACACACTGTATTGCAGATCAAAGGTCTATTTCTGAGCTGCTATTCATCAGAGCCTCTCAGAGCACCGGATACATCTGGTTTCCTCTTTCATATCATAGCAAATGACAACGGGGGCCGGTTGCTTTAGTCCTAATGGCTTAATAACCTGGCAATCTGTTAATTGCCAAAGACTTTTGCGCCGGAGGGGGTTTCCACGTGTGCAGCAAACCTGATGCGTGCGCATGAGCAGGCTGTGAATGGAAAATGGCCATTTTACTTATCCAAACGCAGAACCAGATATGGCCTTCGTTTGCAGGCTGTTTTCTATTCCTCACCAACGACATTTTTAAATCGAGCAGCTGGCCGTGTCCCTGTGTACGTGCGTGCGTGTGTACGTGCGTGCGTGTGTACGTGCGTGCGTGTGTACGTGCGTGTGCCTTTGAAAGCCATTCTGTTTCATCCTGCCTCGACCTTGACGACCTAATTTGGGGGAGAGCTTTCCAGTGTCTTAATTACAAAGCTGCGTTTACACAGTTAATTACACAGAGCAGCGTTCGTTACGGCCCCGTCTCCAACACTTACCAAGAACATGGCATTTTTAATGGAGACGTGACACAGGGCCACTGCTGGGCAAATATCACAGAGCAAATACAACAGCTGGGCCCCGCAGTCTGGCTATAGTGTGTTGGGTGTTGTTTAGGGACAATTTTCTCAAGTTCAAGGTTGTTTTTTTCAGTTTGCACAAACAAATAGTCAAAGTCACTTTGTTGGTCAGGTTCATTTTTTGTCTGGAAACCCACAAAGCGAGCCAGAAGATGCAAGGGAGGCAGCCAAAAGCATTGGACTTTGACACCTGGAGACCAGCTTACATGTTGTTACCGTGATTCAGGCCACTAAAACACTCAGTCATGGTCAGAGATAGTCAGCAGTGGTTGAATATTGGAGGGAAAAGTAATGAAATATGTTGATGCTTTGAATATTTTGCATATTTCTTTCAAAGTAACATAATGTTTCGAACAAAACATATTTGCCGATGCAGATTAGATGAATATGGATATTATATCATTATAGGCGGCTGAGTTGCTCGACAGGCAGACAGCGACAAAGCTCTAATAAACAGTACACGCTACCTGCCCGATACCAAACAGCAGACAGACAAAGTTGGCAACTAGCTCGTGAAGCTGAATGCGGATGTTGCTCCATTGATGCGGGATGTGTGAATAAGCCACTGTTTCATATGTCGTTGCTTTGTTTACAGCTTGTTGCATTGCTCCGAAGGGGACAAAAATATTTCAACTTTTGGTCGGAAATGTGATTCATTATCAACTTCTCCTAATTCGAATAATTCACACAACCTGTTGTCGTCCTGGATGTTTTTAAATCTGACAACTTTAAGGGCGAGAGGAAGGATTCCTGTTCCCACCTGTTCATCTAAACACATCTGACTCCTTGATAAGTTGCGATGACATAAGACTCAGTGCCATCATCTTGCTTGATTTGAATATATTTTCGGAATTTGGGTTTTAATAATATATATATTCTAACCATTTTATCTTGTTCATGTTAAATTATTAATTTATTCTAATTCAGCGTTCTGTTTTTGAGAAATGATGCTCTGTAGCATGTGGGTAATTGTGCAATTTACTCAATAGATAAACCTTGTTATTGACCCTGTATTCTGACATATTAAGCAAACAATTCCATATTATTTTAATATTTTAACCTTATTGATCACCCTGAACAGCCAGAGTAGGAGCAAACCTACAAAATCAACACCTAAAAACCTGTTTCAGCTTTGGTTTAGATTCCTCTATTTTGCATTCACTTACTTTTTTTTTTACATTAACTTTAAGTGTAAAAGTATGGTAGCCCTGAGGGTCAAAACAAAACGACATTTCGCAAAACAAGACATTCGCTAAACACAATAACATTTCACAAAATACATTTCATCGAAAACACGATGACATTCCTGAAGTACTGCTGTAGGCTGACTTTATCTCTTTACCATGAGTTGTTTTGGAAAATCAAATGTATCTCTTTTGCATCCAGAAAGGACAAGGAATGGCCTGGTTATTGGTTTAACGGGATGCAAGGTTTTTTTTTGTTGGCAATAGATGTAAAATAAATGCATGAAGGCGGACTTGTACAATTTCCTATCGCCGGAATGGAGCAGCAGAAGTTGAAGTGTTTCACTAATTTGAAGCTCATATTGGCGCATTGCAGCACTTGAAACAATAAACAAGATCTGGGGCCTCTCAGAATATCCCGAGGGAAGAGCCACTTGACACCGTGGCTCTGCTTGAGTGGGAATCAGAGAGATCTCTACACAGAAATAGTGTTAATAGAAACATAAACAGCAGTACCTATCGTCAGCTGCTTACAGAGGTAGCTCTTCCCTCACTATCACACATGTACCACAAACGCACACACGCACACAAACACACACACACGTACACACACACACACACACACATACCGTGGGATGGCAGGAAGTGGAGCAGTTTGAGCAAAAGTGGGACAGAGGGTCTCCACTCTGACCTGACGAGGAGAGAAAGAGAGCGAGAGAGAGAAAAAGGTGGCCAGAGGTAGAAAAGAGATAAAGATACACAGACAGCATGGGGTGTAACAAAGAAAAAGAGAGAGTGAATAATAGAAAGTAATAAGAGAAGATAGGTAGAAGTGAGGCGAGGGAGGTAGAAAGAGAAAAATGAAGACAGCGAGTTGGGGCTCGATGATGGAGAGAGCAGGGAGAGAGGAGAAACAAATGAGGTAAAAATGGGACAAAGGGCCAATTATTTATAACTGCACGACGCGACTGGTGGCCCAGCTGTAATTTGGGGGTGCAGTCGAGTCGATGCAGCGCACACACACACACACACACACACACACACACACACACACACACACACACACGGAGCCAGAAACAATTCACTGAACACAAAACACGACAAACACCTTGTTCTGTTTTTTTTTATGTGTTTTGTGTCGTAAACCAAGTGGTAGTTTGGTCGCCCCTAAATCTGACCCCTTATCAGTTTGGGAGCAGACTATGCTGTGTTGTACAGTATATATCATATTGACAGTTCCAGTTTATTTTATCTGAGAAACAACAGATTATATGAGTCACTGCAGTGTTTATGGATTCATGTAGTCCTGCATTGTGGGAAGTTGAACATGGCCTTAAAGGCATAGCATGTAGTCATATTGTCGGTTGCTGTTTGCAAACAAAGCATTCAAAATTGTGAGAGAAAGAGAGCGGCGGTGGTCGAGAGAGCAAGAGATTGGGAAGGTGCCGGGTTTTGAATGAGTGCAGCGCAGGGGGCGGGGCAAAGCGCCGGTGTTTGACCTGGGAATGAGAACGGGCTGCACACCCCTGGGAGTTATTCCCCCACGTGGGGGTCCAAAATCCTCAGTGCACAGCAAAATACGACGAAAAGAGAAAATACAGGCAGATACACACACACACACAGCGCCACACACGTCTAATGGGTCATAAGTGATGATTGAGAGGGATTTTTGTATCGGTCAATACATTGCTTCTTAGGAAATTGTCGCATATATACCCTCAACATATCCCCTAGCCTATTCCCTCGCAAACGAAGATGCCAATAATGACACAGCCAACATGAATACGTAATAGCTCCTCAACCATGAGGCTTATATATGCATATTTCCGGTCTCCTTTTAAAGATAAGGAGCAAAAAAAATATGAATCCATTGTAAGTGAATGACAGAGGAAGTCTGTTGAAAGGAGTTGAAGTCCCAATCGAGGTTTAATGGTTAGATGTAAAAACATGGACGAGGAGATGGCCTCAGTATACAACCAGAAACAAAACTCCCATTGAAGCATAACAGATGTTGACATGACAGTGAATTACCATGCATTAACTCAATACGCAAGGTTCCTAATTATGTGTCATTGAATGTGTTCAAGGCTGCTACTGTGGTGCACTGTACCTCTTGTGAGGAAATGACTGTCTCCCCCTCTCTCTCCGTGCTTACCCTTGACCCTCTCTCTTTCATCCTGTCCTCTCGCTCTCCGTGTGTCTCTCTACCAGGTGGAGCAGTTCAAACAGGACCCCAGCCCCTCCAAGTGTCTGCACTCAGTGTTCGACGTAGTCACCGGCGACGAGGTGCACTCCTACAGCGACTACCACCACCTGCAGGTCAGCCAGCGAGCAGACATGTGCAGAAATGAGGCAAACCCTCAGTTGAAAGACCGAAATGAAAATGTGTTTTTTTCCGCAATGTGCATGTGCACATTGCGGACGTGTGCGTTTGGGAAATGTGCATTACTATCTGTGCACCTCAAAGAAATATCTAGATGGAATGATGACGTCTGAAAAGGCGAGGGGCTTCTTAAGGCTAAAGAGACACGTTTGTATTGCATGTTATAAAGACCGGAGAGTAAAACGTCACAAATCATCAGAGCTGTGTATTTGTTAAACACTTACTGTATACACATTTATTAAGCCTTGGTTGTGATTTATTCTCCGACAACTTTGCAAACTGAAGTAAATTGCGTGATTGATGATACCAAGCCAATGCCAAAAGCCTAATAGCTAATATAAAGCTCACGCCTCAGTCTCTACACTGTGTCGGAAATCAAAGACACCCGTATTGACGGATTCTGTACAAATGACAGTGATGTTTTTTTGTTTTTTTAATGGTGTCTTATCCACTCTGTCCTTCCCTCTGTCATTGCTGCAGATCGATGCCGTTTCCCTGTTTCTGCTGTACCTGGTGGAGATGATCTGCTCCGGTCTGCAAATCATTTACAACACCGATGAGGTAAACAAGGCGCTAAAATGACTGCCGATGCTGGACACCGGGGACTTACGCCCAGTGCTGGCTATTGGTTTGATATTCTTTGGCTCATCTACGAGCAGCAATCAGTGTCCGGCTCGAGTCCCAGACAGTTTACGTCTCTTCTTCCAACGATAATTACACATTGCACAGAATGCTGCGGTCAATATTTGAATTTTCTATTTATACATGAGAGATTTTTCAAATGAGTGAAAGAGCTTAAACTGCACATAAACTTTTGGTCCATGCTACTGTGTGCTCTAGGAACGGCAATGTCTGTCTCTCGCTCGGTCCACCACTTTGATCTTGACTGAAATATCTCAACAACTATTTTGTGGATTGTCATGAAGACAATCGTGGTCCCAATAGGATGACTCGCTTTGGTGATCTGCCATTCATTCGTCCAATACTTTGGTTTATGACCGCTCTGCAAAACATTCATTAATGACATTCCCATTATCATCAGCTGTACTGTGCAAATGTTAGCATTAAGAAGATCAAAGGGGTAAACATTACTACTAAACATCAATACACCGATGGCCAGTATTAAGCGCAGCGACACAGAGCTGCTAGCATATCAGCAGACCTGTAGTCTTCTACCTCTGTACATGACTCGACAGCAAATATCTATCGATCCAAAATAAATATACATCATCCTTATTATCAACATATTTTGAAGCGTCTCTAAACTGCATTCTGACATTTACGAGAACCATTTTTTTTGCACTTCATGAGTGTGTGTGCGCTTGCTCGTGAAAATTGCTATTGGGAAAATTGCACCACACTAAAATGTATTCTAAAACAAATTGTGGGACCTAATGGGATTCATGAGTCTTAAATTGTGCGATGCTTCCTCCTGAAAGTCCGACCAGATGCTTTAAAGTAAGAGCAAGGGATTTCTGAAGGCAGTTAGATGTACCCTCAATCCCCTGCAGATATCCTGGAGCCGACACAAATGCAGGATCAGGGGACAGTATCTCACTTTTATAGCCCCGCTCACATTTATGTTTTTTGCTGAGCCGCTCAATTGACTTTCAACAGGGAAACGTTTAGATGATTTCATTGTGGAGGCTTAAACGTCCTCCTGGGAATCGAACCGGTAACGTCCTATTTGGCAGCGCACCAACCCAGGCTATTACCGAAAGGCTTTGGATGCTTTTCCCCAGAGTTTGATCTATCTGTCCGGTGTCAGTTTTTGTCTTCTTCATGTTTGTCTCTTAACAAAACAACAGGGCAACTTGGTCGTTAAGTTTACACACTGTGCTGTTTATTGTGCGGCCCCGAGGAGCAGTTGGAACTTCATTAATTCTGTTAGTTTTTATAGTCTGCTCATTCACAGCTTTACTTACCGCCACGGAGCGGGGACATTTGAGCCGCTGGTAAAGAACTCCGTTTGTTTACTAGATTGGGCTTATCTTAAGAAAGTAAAGACTTAGTAAAACATTTTGCCACTAACCAATTAGTGCGTGCAGTCTTCACTTTGTTTACAGAAAAACCCTCCCTAAAAACCTCTCATTTTTCCTCCATGTCTCACTTCTGATGGCAAACAAATTGACAATGCTACTTTTATTACGAGGGCAGTCCTGTCTCTTAATTTGCATGTTTAAACACTGCTTATTAGATTGCATAATTCAAATTGAGGCGTTTTTTCCCCCCCCCGCCATCCTTCTATTAACTAACATCCGATCTAGTGAGCAAAAGAGCCTTGTGTTCTCACCCAACGCTTTTGGAAAAGTGTTCCATTTGGACGAATCACACTGCTACGGCATCGTTTATTAGTTTGCTGTCAGCTGTCACAGCTTGTGAAGTCCATTGGCGTTTACTTGACTGAGCTGGAAGCTGCATTGCAGTATTTTTTATTTTTTTTCCTTGACGTAGGTGGTATAGAAAAGGCTGCTGCGTGTCCTCTGAGAAGATGCACTATCGACCTCCTTCCAGATGCCATTTTCAGTCTCATGCAGCATGAAATGAAGCATCTCATTAGCCTAGTGTGTATCACAGCCTGTATTTTGTTCCCCCCACATAATACAGGTGTATGCATATTTCTTTTCCCCACTGTGTGAGTGCTGCTGGCAGAAGCAGCAGCACATGTAGTATTCTTTTGCAATAGTTCCCCTGTGCCCAAACCACCACCACCAAAAATAAAATAAGGCGGAACTGGCAGGGACTGTCGTCTGGCGGCAGGGAGACGGAGAGTCTTGTTTGGCCGGTGGGCAGTAACATTCATTAAGATACCATCAAGATACTAAAAAGTTCCCCTCGTTAATCACTCCACTCACAAAAGCCCGGAAAAAAAGAGACGCAGCGAACCTTTCTCTCTTTCCCTGCCTCGTCTGCTTCACTCCCCCGTTCCCTGCCCTCCTTCACAGACTGGCCTAGTTAAGTCCCACACAGGTTGTATCTGCTGCTCTCTCTCTCTCCCCCCCCCCCCCCCCCCCCTCCCCTCCCCAACTTTGTCATTTTAGATGAAATCTCCCATCAGTCAAGCGCGCACACACTCTTTTTAATGATTCAAGGCCTTTAAGTCATCACACATTGTATGCTTCTCCCTTTTAGTTTATTTCTAGACGTGCACATTGATTTCGACATGTCTCTCATGGACACCAGGTCCTTCTCCACAGCCAGGTGCTCCTAATTGGGGACTTTAAAACCACTGGGCCACCGTTTTGTGTTTTGTGATTCAATCAAGGACGCTGCCGATGAGTTTTTAGAGCCTGTAATAAAAGAGCGATGCGCTGATAATCAAACTTGTGTCCATTCGGTGTCGCGTCATGACAAGCCGGCGAAGCTGTGACCTCACACGCTGCCTCACTTACACCCCGTCCGTTAGCTGCAGGGACAGTGTGACCTTGATCGTTGATGAGGAATCATCTTTCTTCACCACTTTTCTAACCCCCATAATGAGCGGGAGAGTTCCACACCTCGCTCCAGATCAATACCAGAGGTCGCTCATTACTGTATACGTATGTAAGTGAGAGTAAGGATGTGAGTGCGTGTGTAGCTGCAGCTGAAATTATCGCGTGTCTCAATATGGAAACGTGTCTACTGTCTGCAGCCCTGGATCTGTGAGTACACGTGTGTGTGTGTGTGTGTGTGTGATACCGCATGCAGGTGTCTGTATTGCTTCCTGTGTTTGATGTGTTTTTTTTGTGTGCAGGTCTCCTTCATCCAGAACCTGGTGTTCTGTGTGGAAAGAGCCTACAGGGTGCCTGACTACGGCATGTGGGAGAGAGGCAGCAAATACAACAACGGCAGCACTGAGCTGCATTCCAGGTCAGTCACAAGCTGAGCAACACACAAAGAACATGCATGAATAAAAGCACTTGGTAGTGTTCGACTGTGAGCATTTACAGGTTGTTACCAAGGGACTCGGGTAAATGCTGACATCCAGTCTGACACTATTCTGATTTTTACAGCACTTTACCGCTGTTCTCCGTATCGCTGCCCGCCAGCTGTGTCGGCGTAGTTGAACGTCAATCAATGTATACCGACGTCAAAAGAAAAACCACAAGGAGTGGGACTGACCCACGGTTTTATTTTCTCCCCAGTGCCTCTGAGAAGTACCCTGTGGCAAAAATGGATTCCCAATATAGATTTCATTGTGTACCGAGTCACTGTGATGCTGTAAATTCCACAGTTTGCATTTTAGCTTTTTGTTGAATTCCGTTGCTCATGCCAGTGCAGAGTGGGTGGGTGTGTGTTCCCGGTTGAAACTTTCCACAAAAATTGACCGACGTAAACAGTCAGCAACAAGAGAGCGGGGGACTACTAACTGCCGGAATATCTGCGCATTGCCTGTGGTGTGATGATATAATAGTGCCTTCAGCTAGGATGGAGGGAGCACAGGAAGAGGGATGTAAAGGAAGGAAGAAAGGAACGGTGTGAGATAAAAGGTGAAGGGATGAACAGAATTGGGGAGAAACAGAGGAGGTTATACACGTATGAAAGCGCAATGATGCGAGCAGTGATAGTGGCGTGATCCTCTGGCCTTACAGCTGATATGATTGATGAGATATTTGTCCGTTCCACTGTTTTTAGCCATGTCGGACGTTTCCAGCAGGCTTGTGTTCAGAGGCCACACGGGACACAGCAGAGGGCTGGGAAGAGTGATCGCTCTTTTGTTTGTTTCAATTGTATTTCTATTCGAATGAAGCATTTGCAAAAGCAGAGCATATAGCTACCATTACATGTTCATGTTTTTATAACTATTGACATTATCAGCAGAGATGAAATGTGCTTTGAAGTACATGTCATTTGAATTTTGAATGCTTGCTTTAAAAACAAGGATATATGACTAAAATATTTGTTGAACAACAAACAACCTTTTATCAGCTTTTCTTTGGTCTTCATTTTACTGGTGGATATTATTATTATTTTATTTATTTTATGTCTTTATTAAAGCGGACTTCTTTCAATTTAATCTGTGAAATAAATTCCTGAAGGAGTGATTGTAGACCGTTTCTAGATCGTGAGCAATAATCAAGAGAAACAAAACACTTGTCATCTCAATGTTAAAGCCTCGGTCAACCCGCTACACAGCAGCTTCTCTGCACTTTCCCTGTTTCTCTCCTTATGTAACGGCGCCATTCTTTCCCCCAAAAGGGGGCGTGGCCATGCCGAATGGCAATTTCACGATGCAATGCCAGACTGGTCAGCGGCGGAACCACAGTAAGCCACATCTTCACCGGAGGTTATTGTCTGTCCTGCTGTCGGTTCTGCCATTGCTTTCGTAAAGGAAACCTCAGTCTGGCAACACCGTGCTGGTTGAATAAAGGTTAAATAAATAAATGTGAACTTACAACTTAAAAAGAAGAAATTCTATATTAATGTTTGCTCACTAAAATGTAATGTTACTTTTTATACTTCTTCCTGGCCCTCCAAACGAATAGTCCAACAGGTAGGAGAAGTAAAAACAGCCTCTTTACAACGGGAGGCAGCATGAATTATGGGAAATATGGCTTCCTTAAAAAAAGGGGAGATACGCCTACGTCATCTGATACGGTGTCTTTGGGGTCAGCGTGTCAGTTTTAAAGCATATTTCCAAATGAAATGTCAAATGAACACACTTTGACAGTGACACAACATAAATCAGAGCGCTAAACAATCTTTATTGAGGAAGAACGTAATGGACCGACTGAACTATTAACTGCTATGAAGATAAGGACTTTGGACCACGTGTTTGAACACCAGCACTGTCCGACTCAGGTATCAGGAGAGTTTTCCTTCCGTGCACCTAGCTGATTTATCATGGAACTCGCCTCCCTCTCCTCCCGCAGTGTCTTGATAAAGATCCTCAATTTCTGCCATCTTATCTCTTGAAGAGCCTGTTTTTATTTTTCTTCCTCCAACAATCCAAGGCTACTGGCAGCAGCTTGCCAAGATATCTTCAAGAAAAGATAACACACTCCATGTAGTGAAGGAGCCCTGTGTCTCGTGCTTCTTCTGCTTCCACCCCTCGAGGTTCATGCTTTGGATTTCCACAATTAGTGAGCCGGCTAATACATGCCGTTTGCCGCAATGCCAATTAACGTGCCGTATGCGTGAACTGGGGCGGGGGCAGATTCAAAATAGTTCTGTGTAAACAAGATCTGTGTAAACGATCAAATTGAGCAGTCATCTCTCGTCCCGGAGTGCCAGTGGGCAGGAGAAGAGGCTCAGTGGAAATGAACGGGAAAGGATGTGTTCATTTGTCCATATCAAATGTGTGTGTTTATCCTCACACCCAGTCAAATGGCTCGACCGGAGTGTTTTATTTAGAGTGGCATGTCTAATAATGTAAGAAGCTGGTTTTCTTGAAATGGGACTATTCTCGTGAACATCTATCATTCATGATAGTGAGTTTTTACATTTATATACATGAATCGTGTGAATGCCGCTGTACTGTATGTTATTAATATATTAGTATAGTATAGGTGCTTGTATTTCATAGCCAGTTAATAGTGGTTTATCCACCGGGGAACTGCCTGAGGACCCTGGATCTCCAGGGACTCCAAGGTTTATTTGGTTAATTTGGCTTTTAGTCATTTGATTACTAAATTATGACTAAACGATGTTGACAACTAAAGCACAGATTCAGTTAAACTGTTTATACATCAGAAATTGTCTTGTCTTTTAGAGGTGCACTGTGTCAGAATCTAGTCTTAAGGCCTTAAAGGAATTCATCCACAAAATTTCCATTTGTTTTATAAACTAAACACCCTGCGTTACCTTGAATTCTTGAAGAAAACGTTTCTCACATGCCTCCACGGTGAACGATGAATCAAAAAACTGAGAAATGTTTTATTACATTGAAGTAAATGGGGGCGGCATTTAACAGCAGCAAAACTACATTAAAACATCAGTTTACAAACTGACACCAAAAAACACTTGATGAAATGAAAATCTTTTTACCAGCTTTTTTTCTGGCGCTCATTATTCGCTGGAGTTCGCTCAGTTGTCGTGAGGATGAGTCAGTTGTCATCACTTGACCAAAGTGTGAAACTTTAAGATAAGGCGGCCTTATATTGATGTGAGTGGCCGTCCACTGACTCACATATGAAGCAATTAACCGCTTACGACCTCAACTGAGCTCAATGAGCTGCTGTGCAAAATCGTTATCTCCAACTGTCAACTGAAACTGTTGCATCATGTTGCTTCTTTGGGCCTGTTTCCTGCTATCCCTTTTTTAACCTCCCGTTTCCCCCCTGAAAGCGTCATGTCTCCTCTGCCTCTGTGCGAGTTGCCGCTGACAGCCTTCCTGACCAGAACTGGCCGTATTACTAGTCTCAGCAGAGCTCTGTTCCAGGCTGAATTAGCCAGCCATCCTCTGTATTATCCATTCAGGCCTCACTAATGGTGTTGAGCCCGTTTTGTCATGTCAGCAGAGCTACCGCCAGTCATCGGCAAGTTCCCGTTGCAATTTTTGTCCTCCTCCTCTTCTTTTCTAGGGAAATCTTGGCCGGGCAGAAAGGGAAACGGAACGACAGTGAAATTGATTCACGCTGGGTCTGCATTGCAATCACAGCAGCCAGCCACTGTGAAATACAGGACAAGGTTTATATTCAAGAGATCCATTATCTACAGTGGACCATAATCTCAGGACCCTCAAGCTCTATTGAGTCCTAACAGATAGCAGTTTAAGATTCAAGTGCGATTCTGAATGAATTTTTGTCACTTTTATGCAAAAATGAAAAAAAGTGAAATATTGTTTTAGGGCTGGGCGATTAATTCGGTATGATAATTTATCATCTTTCAGTGGAATCATATGGATATGTCATGAGACGCAATTATGTCGTCAAAATGGATCATAAGAAAGAAATGTCTATGAATTTAACAGAAGTCTGCTTATGGGAATACCCAAGTGTAGTTAAATCAAACTATTGTCTTAAATCATTTTTTCTCTATAATTTCACTTGAAATGGTTATGTTCGTTTTTGCACTCAAGTTCTAAATTGAATGGGAAAATACTCTCTTTTTTTTTTACTCTTTTTTATTTGTCAAGTGCTAAATTCACACCGGGGTATACAAAACCATTTCATGGTTATTTCATATAGACCATTTATTTATTGAATTACCAGAAAGCGTGCTATATCGTGATATATATGGTTTGTCGAGATATGAAATGACTTTTCTCAGGATACAAGATTTTGGGCCATACTGTATTCTTTCACATCTGCCCTATGGTGCATCAATGTCAGTGAAATTAGCTTATTATGTGTCATGTGATTCTCCGTGTTTCTTGTCTTTGCAGCTCTGTGGGCTTGGCTAAAGCTGCTCTGGAGGCCATCAATGGATTCAACCTGTTTGGAAACCAGGTATTTGAATAATTTCCTCCTCCTCATGCGAGTCCCAAGAGACTTGTGTATCTGAGTCTTGGCTTATCGTGTCACATGGCACTAGATGGCATTATAGATGGACAGCGTATTCTCCAAATCAGATCTGCAGAGGCCCATCAAAGCTCCCTTCATCAGCGAGATATGCTAGTTGTTTGCAGCCTGCGTAGCCGAAGCAACGGCTGTTAAAAGTACATCGGCTTGATTAGTGCTGCTGTCATCGACGCCGGACTAAGTGGACGTTTCACCATCAAGAGATTCATCTAATATGTTTGTGTGTGGCTCAGCAGACTTTGATCAATGGCCACATGTTTGTTCCTGGTTTCTCTCCGAATGTCCCTCACAGTGTCCATTAGTGAATATGTCTCTTTTATTTCTTGCCTGTGTGGTGGAAAGGAAAGCAGGGACATTCATTACATCTGCTAATGGATTGGAAAAGGAAACCCTGCACTTACTGTAGCAAGCCTATCCTCTTCTTCTGTTCTCCACTTGGGTTTTAGCCAGCGACGGCTTCTCCGGCAATCTACTGCAAATGAGTATTTTTCTGATCAACGCATGAGGCTGTCGGGATGAGTGTATATTGAAGTCTCTGTTCGTTTTTCTCCTCCGATCAGCTACAAAATGACGGGGGTTAACTGTGCCTGGAAATGGATTTTGTCATCAAGCTCAGCCTGATGAAAAAAAATCAATTCATAGAGGTAGCTGATGTATGACCCGTGCTGCGTGGTGCCTCTGTAAGTGTGGGTGCAAGTGTCTCATCCAGTCTCTCGTCCCTCTATGGGAATGGAAGTGCTACAAGCCGGCCAGTTGATTATTAACGATCTCTATCAATCTTGATTTCCCAGCTGGCTCTCATCCGTCCAACGCCAGATGTAACTCCCCCAACCTCTTTAACCGGAACATCCAGTACGGTCTGGACTCCGCTACCACATTTTACACCGGCTGCAGACTCTTGTGGGTGTGTGTCACATTTAGCCTTTGTACTAGGTGAATGGAGACACAATGTCCTCAGTTAGTTAAACTTTAGATTTTTATTTATTTATTTATTTATTTTTTTTTTTTCACGATCCCTCCGAGTCACACAAACAGATGCAAAAGATAGCAGCTTCTCGGTGTGACAAATTTAACTCTGCAGATAAGATTTATGTCGCCAAGAGGAGGATCCTTCCACTCTAAAGCCAGTCATTAAATCCACAGAGCTGTGTACACACGGCTGGACAATCAAATCCTAACAGCTTCCACTTTCTATCTCGGGATTGTCACCCAATTCACACCCAGTCAAGCTATGGATGTGGTGGAAGCGGACACACACCTAAATCAATCCAGCAATCGTTTCTTTTTTAGGGGGGGGGGGGAGGGGGGGGGTTCTCTGTGCTCGTGGTGTGGAAGAGAGGTTACTTTTCTGTGCTGACTTAAATCTTTGAATTTAATCACGCACATCAATGCTCAGAAAGCCATGTCAGGTGGATGTACATTATGGTCTTTTGATTAAAGGGGTTTTATACAATCTACATCCTGTCAACGTTTATTAGCAACCCGTAATAATAGCAGGGACATTGAAGGTTTTCTTGCATAGATTATGGTGGCCTTTAATCAACTCGTATTATACGGTCACTATACATTTTCATGATAGAGGGAATTTGGAATAGGTAAGTTGTATTGTGGGATATTGGTGGGGAAAAAAGTTAAATAATGAAAAGATATAAAAAATAGAAAGTTTTCATCACATTTTAAACTGTGTGACATATTTCATCTCATTCCATGGTGTATTTGATTAATAGGATATTTTGTTTTTGATTTATTTTCTTTAGATAAAATAAACTGTAATAGGGTAAGTCCACTGAGGCAGTGATGCTGGTAATAATGATTCAAAAAGGACACAGCTGTGGACATTGACCTCTTTTATCCAATCACTGGGGGTTTAGGGGTAAGTGTCCAGATTGAAGAAATACTCACTTTCCATGTGATTACAAGTCAGTAATGGTCTGTAGAAAAACCTGATATTTATACATGACCATTATATCATATGTGTTTTTAATTATTTATTTTCCATATACATATTTAAGTTATTTTTTAGGCTCATAATTTAAAAACAGTTTTTTTTTTATGTTTGTTGTCGGGCCCAAAGCAACTAAGAAAAGCAAACAAACCAAAACAAATCCATTGCATTTTACAATACAGCTTGGACGGCTCAGCTTTATTAAAAAGAAAATGTTAGCCCACCAAAAGACAACCCCTGTCAAAAGGGCACACATCCAAGGCAAAATCCCTCATCTTACATGCTCGGCTTTCTTACACTCTGCTGCTATAACACCAGAGAAGTTTTCCCTGAGAGGGCCATTTCCCTGAACTTGTCACACAGCTGCCTACAGCGGTGGCCAGAAATCCACTGCACTATGCAAATTGCGACAGGAAAGCTTGCTGATTTGACTAAAAGCCTTGGCTGGATCTGTTTTTTTAGAGGAAAGAAAAGTAGACTCTGGCAATATTCATACATAATGCATTCGACTTACATTAGAAACTGCTTAGCAGGTTGCAGGAGTGGCTCAGTAGGTTTTATGTAAGCGCTGCTGGTGGATGGATGAAGTGGACTGGACCGGCTTTTTTTTTTTTTGAGCCAGAGAGGTTTGATCACTTCCCTTACGAAGTAAAAACATAAAAACTGCCCCTCCTCTCTCGCACAGGGGTGTTTAAGTGCACTGGATGGACAGACTGCATTGGAGTAGCAGCACTTCTGTTTTGTACGTGGGGACTTTTGAAGTGATTGGGTGACTCTTGACTCACTGTTGTTCAAGCACTCCCACACTGTACTTCAAAAACATGAACAACCCAAATATATCCGCCTGGTTTTACAGCAAAAGAGTGTGTTTTTATATGCGGACTGTTGGTGTACCTGTTATGAGTAAATAGTTCAGCCGTGACCGTGATGCTCTCTGCCGATGTGTTTTGCTCCGCAGGGCTGCTCGTGGTCGGTGATATTTGTGGATCTGGACGCCCACAACAGGAACAGGCAGACCCTGTCCTCCTTACTGCCCCGAGAGTCTCGCTCACATGTGAGTCCATCTATGCAACTACTAAAACCAAACGATACTCTCGTCGGTATGTGAGTGGATGTCTGTAATTCAAAATGTCCCTCGTGGTGCAGTCATTACGCTGGCTGTAACTGTGCTATTGATGGTTCAACCTTGATAAGAAATTGGGAAAGCGACAGGTGGCTGCAGAGCTGGAGGGAGGTAAAGTTGAAAAAGCAAGCAGGGGGGGGGGGGTAAGAAAAAAATAAGTGGTACGTAGAGAAAAAGGAAGAGCAAAGCCATTCCCTTCTCTACACTCCACCGCTTGCAGACACTTACATGATCACATCTCTTTTTGTGTGTGCTGAACGTGTCGGGCAGAATAGCTCGCAGTCAGCTTGCGAGGAAATGAGTGTAATTAGACGACGAGAGGGGCATTACAGCTGCATCAGATAAACAGTTAAGGAGCTGGAAGGACGGAGTGCAGTAGGGAGCGAGAGACGGACAGGATTATGTCAAGCTAATCAAATTATAAATATCATGAGTATCGCGTACACTATGGCAAGAGATTGGAATTCAATATTAAATTCAATACCTGCACTGAATGTGTTCTGCAAGCTGATACCCCATTTCAGCTGCAGCTGCCGAGGATGTTAACATGTAAATTGGAGTTGTAACAAGAAGTCGGAGAGATGTGAAGAAGTAAAAAAAAAAATTACAATGCAAAACGTAACAGAAGCATCAAACAGTCGACTATATTTTGCACCGAAATCTAGTCTCGTAGCTGGTTGAGTTCACACAGAATATGGAAAGCAAGTCTTTTATTTCCGAAAGATCTGCCGTCTATTAATAAACCTTAAATATTCATAGCTGTTTGCATGCGAGGATGGGCCCTAATAGCTTTCATTTTTACTGCTTAATAGAGGAAACCAAATACAAGAATTAGATACCCAGTCATCATGGTTTGTCAAGCCTAACAACAATATTCATCCCTAACGATTGCTCTAATTCAGACAGTCCTTGATAGAAAATAAGGCTGCTGTAGAGTTTTGTTCATGACCAGAAGAATTCTCTCTGTTAAAGGCATACACAGTATATAACCCTTAAGAACACAAAGATGTATGTGCTAAATGGTATAAGTTGATAGGATTTAATTCTAATTCCTCATTATTTCCGATAGATATTATGACACCGGTGAATACAATTGTTATGGTCATATAAATTTATCGTATAAAAACGTTTGTCTTGATGTAACTCTCGCTGAAATTAAAAATAATAAAAAAACATTGTGGAACAGTGTTTCATTTCAGGTGTTTGTGTTAAATCTTCTCTCCCGGGCAGAACACAGATGCAGCCTTGCTTCCAACCATCAGCTATCCTGCCTTTGCAGTAGATGACGATGCCCTCTACAGTCAGACACTGGACAAGATTGTCCGCAAGCTGCGGGGCAAATACGGCTTCAAACGCTTCCTCCGTGATGGCTACCGCACCGCTAACGAAGACAAGGATCGCCGCTTCTACAAACCTGCTGAAATGAAGGTTGGTGCTGGTGGGAAACCTAAAAGCATATTATTGTTTTTGTTTCTATTTATCTGTGCTATATTTCACAGATTTTTCTTATCTTGTTGTCCGAGCAAATTCTTCCAAAAAGAGACAATAGGTGTGCCAGACCTGGATTGTTGAGAAGCAATTCTTACATTTTATCATATCAGACACAAACACAAAATGTTACTCATTCTCCCAAGTTCTAGCAAGACGTACAGCTGACTGTTATTAGCATAGCAGTTGAAATAAATATTACATCTGTGGAGAATATGTCTCAAAGAGATTGGTAGATAAAAAACAGTGAAGGATCCAGGATATAGCCCTGGGGAACCCCGCTAGAGAAGAAAGGAAGCCGTCTGTCGTTCAATTGCAGAGAATGAGCTGCTCCACCACCAACTTCACAGATAGATTTGAAATATTGTTGTCCACTGTGACAAAAGCTGGACTTAAGGTCGTGGAGACTTACAGCACTGCATGCATACTGAGATACCAAGGTTTCCCAATCAGATGAAGAGTTAAAGAACAATATAATGTTTAAAAATGCACCTAGAGGTTATTTCAGGCAACCACTTGTTAATGCAGAGGAAAAGGCAGAGTGCTAATGGCTGGCAATGCATAAAACCTGAAAACATTCAACTTGAAAGTGCTGGAGTGTGACATTTGAAAAGTTTCTGAAGTGTTTAAGCCTGTAAAGGTATTATCCTTGTATGATAATGCTCAGAAATCTGTCTGTGACTTAGCCTCACCCATTTCAAGTGTTTTAATCCTCCAGGTATTTCACCCCCAATCTTAGTGTGTTTGTGCGTGTTAGTGAGTCTGACAGTGGGTGTGCTCATGCATACATATATATATATATATATATATATATATATATATATATATATATATATATTGAACGATAGTGAGTTCATTGTCATTTTCTGAATCCCCCGTGATCCCGTCGAAATGGCAGCACATTCAGCTCAGTGTACAATGAGTGAATCAGAAGCGGAACTCTTAATGCTAAACAAATCCTTGCACTAGCTGCAGAACTAACCTCTCAGAATGAATGAGCTCAGGGAGGTGGTGGGGGAGAGTTTCTGTTTGGTCTCGAAGATGTTTCACCTTTCATTCAAGAGCTCTCATCACTTCTACTCAGTGGTGGGTACCTGACACTGAAGCCTGTTCAGAGCTGGCATCAACATGCATCTTGGGTAATTTTAGAAAATTAGATTGCTTTTGGCTGTTCTTTTATTTGCAGAAAGGTGGATCCTTGGTGCTAAAAACAGAAAAACAAGACATAGACAGTGGAAGTGCTTCCACCAACTCTTAACCATTTAGAATACTTTGAAACTCGCTTTCTTCACCCACAGCATGGCCATTCTTAAATCAAGCTCTCACCCCGTGTTACCTTTCATGACCTGAAAACACACTGTGAAAGGGTTCAAGTTGTAAGACGAAAACACAGACAATTCAATGGTAGCGACCTTTCAATCACAAAAGCATACGCTGCTATATCTTCTATTTTACTCTAAATGGACCATAATTTACTCAATGAACATCATGCTGTATTGAAGAAGACCATGAACTCATGTTTACAATGTTTACTGAGGTAATAAATGAAGTGAGAACTAGGGTCATTCTCTTATAGACTTCTATACAATCAGAATTATTTTTGAGGAGTCGTCCCCCGTGCTGTCCGTTAGAAAGAATGCAAGTTTAGTTTCAGAACCAGAGTTTAACGCCCGGCTGAGAATTAGCAAACAGTATTTAATGCCTTGGTTCCTTCAGGCTCCTTCCTGCCCTCAGTTCTTCCAGCAGACAGGCATATTTATTGTGGAAGACAGTGCCAGTTAAGTTTCATAGCTTGAACTCCCGATCGCTCCTGCTGCCGTTCGCAGTAATTTATTTGCTGCCACATCAGCAAATAGTGCAAATATTAAGAATAAAGATGGTAAAATTACGCAATGCAGTAAATGTTACCACAAGATTATCATTTTTCCAGTGACAAATATTGAAACAAACCCCTGATTTCTTGAATGTGAGAAATTATGCCAGTTTTAGAGGTGGAACAACATTAGAAACATGACAGTACATGACAAAAAAAAAGAAGCAAAATGCGACCTCCTTTGAATGATGAGCATAAACACACAGTGTAATGAAATGCCGAGCGAGCGTCTGACACAGGTAGGTCTCCCTGCAGAAGACAGGGAGTTAAGTTGTTGTTGGTGTTTCAGAGAGAATTCACAGCAGGGCAGACGTCTGTGCTCCTTGTCTGTTTACCATTGACAGAGAGCAGCAGCCTGTGTGATAGACAGTTTTACCAATCAGTCGAGCTGCTCAAGCACAATACACCAGGGATCCCTGCCTGTTTACAGCCTCAACGGGCCAAAAAGCACAGGCTTCACTGGGTGACTGCCTTGGCTCCCCCCCCCCTCCCTCGAAATGCACCCTTCTCTGCTTCTGTATCTCTTCATGCACCTTCTTTTCTTCTTTTTTGCTTTTCTCTCTGCCATCCCTCTCTCAGCCCCTGATAGCTTCTAATTGCCTCTCATCTCTGCTGAAATACACAGTTTGAAGCCACACATTCCTGCATAATCACAGGAAGCAGACGTTAAACATTTAAAGAGGCACGTTTTAAGCCTACACGTAGTAGTATCTGCTTGGTGACAGTGAATGCAGCTCCCACATACATTTGTGTGTGACAGCCATCCGTCATTGCAAAAGGATGCTATCTCTTTTATCCTCCATCAGTGTGGTGGGATTTGAAAAAGATGAGGGACAAAGATAGTCAGCAGTATTGGCATTTATAGTTTTCCATACTTATTGTTTGCTTACATTTATGCTGTTCACGTTCACATTTTACTTAGTTCATGTAAGTATTTCAAGCCCAACTATGATGTGTTTCCTAACTAAGTATCTTCGTTGCCTAACCCTAACTACAGCCGTTAACCTAGTTTTGTTGCCTATATATAACCGCGACCGTTTCACAGTAACGACTTGGCGTTAAATGTGCAGAGTGCGGGATTTGGCGGCATCTAGCGGTAAGATCGCAGATTGCAACCAACTGTAACTTCTCCTGTGTGTCAAGCGTGTCGACGCCTCATTCTAAGCTAACGAAAACACAATTCTTATTCTGAGGTGATTATACGCGACAGAAAATACATTTAAAAAAATCATATTCCATTTCTGCCAATAGATGAATGTCACGTGAAAAAGCTGTTTCACAAGTATAGCCCCCGTGGCATGAAATGACACGTGAAAAACTTGTGTATCATGGTAAGTGGAATCCCTCAAATGTGGCGTGTGGTTTCATACGCCTTCGCATGAGATCACGTTGTTTCTACTTTGTGTTTGTGTTGATCCTCCTCAGGCGAGCATGAACAAGATGGGATTGAATTATTGGAACTAATAAGGCCGTCATTCACTTAAATGTCTCAGCTACATGTGACTTGTAACCAGATGATGGTTTGTGTAAATGTGTGAGACTACACACACACACAAGTGATGCAATAGGATTTCTGGCTGAGTAAGACTCCGGGAATAATCCGACAAATGATGGCGTTCGTGTCAATTTAAGGGTTTGTTCCGGAAAATTCACCCCAGCTGCTGCTGCCGCACGCTGCTTTTTATTTCTCTGTGTTCTGTCGACTGGAAACAACCAGACGGTCGCCCGGACACGCAGACACTCACTCGTATCGATCGGTCAGTCAATCGGTCAGTCGTGACTTGCAAAGTGTTTATGAGGGAGAGGTTCAATTGACTTAAAAACCTGAATAAATTAGTGGAGAGACATAACAAATACACATGCCTTCACACATGGGTCAGTGAATGGTTTGATGAGTATCAAAATGAGGCAAGTCATATGCTCAGGCCTTCACAGTCAGCTCAACCCAACTGAATGCTCATTTGGAGGTTTGGGGAAATTTTCAAAAAACCAAATGATCTTTTTGTAAGAATATCTTACCCTCACACCTGTAGGTCGGATGATTTTGTTCAGAACAAGGACAAAACACACTTTTGTTTTAGTTCTCGTTGTGGTCCGTCCGGTTCATGTTCACGCTGAGTAATTGCGAACAAACGAGAGGTGTAAGCAAGAAGTCACTTGAAGGCGCTCCTCTGCTTCTTATGTGTTTATTTATCTTCCCACAAAGCTCACCAGGAAATAACAAAATATTTATCTTTACTGTGAATTTATGGAGAGATTGTTACCGTACTATGTCACTGGTGTCCTACTCTGTGCATTGAAGCAGTTACCCATTAACTACTAACGCCTCATGACTTTCTAAGTACAGAATCACTACTTTTTTCTTCTGTTTCAGTATTATTATTTTTTGTTATACAAGGACCAGTTGCAGTCTTGACGAATAAAACCTGTTACCGATAAACTTCCAGATCCAGCTCTTCTCTCAGTGTTCTTTGTTTATTTGTCACAGTAACTTTCTGACTTCTCAGACCTTCAAATGATCCCCTCAAAACAAACAGCACAACTTGAAAGATAATGACCTTGCAAGGAAGCAATGTTATTCCTCTGTGTGTTCTGTGAGTTGTCATTCGCAATGTCACGTCTCCTATATATTTTCCCTGTGCCCTTCTGTTCCGTACTCAGCGCTACTAAAGTTCAGCCATCCGCTGCTTTAAAGTCGCTGTGCCTCTCCCCTTTTTCTGAGATGGAAAAGCAATAATATCCTTTCTCTCTCTGTCTCTTTCCAGCTTTTTGATGGGATCGAGTGCGAGTTTCCCATATTTTTCATCTACATGATGATTGACGGTAAGCCTTGTTCTATCCATAGCCGCTGTTATGATGCCTCAAGTGGGTCATTGGGAAGATAGAAGACAGACTTAAAGGATGTGACAGGAAATCACTTTGGTGTTTGCCAGCTTTTAGAGGACTTAGAAACACTTTTTAAAAATAAGTGATGTGTGAAATCTGTGTGAACCTAAGGGAATGGTCAGAAATGAAGTATATTTTCTCCCAGTAATGTGTATTTAAGCATTATTAAATCACCCTCCTGTCGGTTTATTCTCCGCTGACGTTTGTAGGACAAAAGAATAATCAGATTTGGGGCCTGTTCATCTTTATGGGAATATCTTTTAACTACTGAAAAACCCATAAATAATCTTTCTAATACAAATAGCTAAAAGAGAAAGACAAAGTAAACAGAACTTAAAAAAGCGAGACTTCACAACAAGAAGAAGAACAAGAATAATTTCATTTACATTTACCTGTATGATGCACTTAATAGTTGTTGTGGATTATCTGGAGTTAAAAGGTCAGAATTCTGATTGCTGCTCAGTCTGATGTGGTGGTTTTCACTTGTAAAGCACACAACAGTGCTTGAACATTAAAGTTGTAATAATCAATATTTCTTATATTTTTTGTAAATGCAAATGTTGTCATGTGTGCAACCAAAAGTTTCATCATAAAGTTTTAATTGGTATCATTAATGTGTGTGTGTGTGTGTGTGTGTGTGTGTGTGTGTGTGTGTGTGTGTGTGTGTGTGTTGCAGGGGTGTTCAGAGGAAATAGCGCTCAGGTCAAAGAATACCAAGACCTCCTTCAACCCATCATCTTCCAGTCTTATGAGGGTGAGCGATGACATTAATAGACGCACACACACACAAATGCAGTGACCGATGGATAGAGGCAAATTAAGAATGCACAAACACACACACACACAACTTTAACCGATTTGACATATCTATGTAGTTAGTTTTGGAGCTTCTGCCCCTGTTCTCTCTCCCTCTTGCAATGAAGAATTTTCTCTTAAAATGAAATCACATCGTCCATATTCATACTGCTCATACTGTGACATACTGTGAAAGAGCAGGCCTTTTATATTCACCTCCACCCATTGATATGTCGGGAGACAGTAACATGATAGGAATGTCAGGAGCTGTGAGTTCCTATTGGTCCGTTCATAATAGCACAGGAATAATTGGAATGCAGAAAGGATAATGATGTGAGACAGAGCTGACTTATGTTGCTCCGGACATCTCCACAGTGCCTTTGTACTGGTTATGTATGGTTTAACAAAACTCCTGTAGTTAATTGGCTGGATTTGAACAGATAACACAAGTGTGCTTTTTTTCTCTTTCACCATTAAAAAGTCTAAACCCACAAAATGTATTTGCTGCTGTCAGACGCCGCTATCGTGTGTTCTGCTGCAGGTTCGCCGGGCCTCTCGGGAGTCACGGCCTCCCATTGTTTTAATGATACACAGACACATGCAGGGTGCACCTCTGGGAGACATGCCGCTGTGCTGAATGGGCAGCATTTGCAACCCTTGTGCCATCCTTTGACTATTTTTTATTTGCAGTGGGTTATATTCATATTGGCCCACACTCTCAAGAAACTGTAGAGCAGAATTGTAGCCTGATAATCAGACTGAATTGTCGTTCAATTTCACTTCATTATTCAGCCTTACATGGGATGAATTGTAATTCCTCTTTGCTTCTAGTGCCACCATCGAGACCAAATTATAGTGTGTCCAATGACCAAATACTTGGTCTAATTATTGATCTGACTAATTAAATTCCCATCAGCCAGAGTTGTGTTTTGTGTTAAGTATTAGTTAAATCTCCCAAGAACAACAGACCCCCCCCCCCCCCCCCCCCCCCCCTCCCCCCCTCACTGCAGTCCTCATTGCTGCTACCTTTAATTTGTGCTCTGGACAGGGTGTAGAAGATGGAGACAATGTTACTAGGACATGATCCCTCACCAGCTTCCCACCCACACTGCCAGTCGTGTTAGCCAGAATGTTGAACCCGTGTCTCTGCGGTGGTGGGCGAATGCTTTTTCTGCAGCACCTGGGCGCCCTTGATTAGTGTGCTGCTTCCACTGACTCGAATGACTGTACCTTCAAATTCAGACTGAATTGGCAGCATTTTCTTTTCCTCCGAGCAATCAGGAACTACTTTTGTTCCACTACAGTGGTTCAGCAGCTGGTGCCCATTACGTACCTGTTATGACAGATCTGTGAAAACGCACATTTGGTACATAAACGTACTGTTCCTGTACCTCTGTGTGAGTTCTCCTTTTTATGTTTTCAGTTAAATAATGAATACCTGAGTGGTTTTTGATTGCCTGTATGAGTTTTAAATGAAAAAATTCGGAGTGAATTTTGGAAAATATAAGAAGACTGGTGGCATCGAAGCAGCTATTGAACGGAGCTCACAATAATGTTCGACTCGTATGTGTGTGCACAGCACATGGACATGTTCCTCTTCAGTAGAAAATTCGTTTAAAAATGACATGCATACAATGCAGTATTGTGTGAAATTGTTCCTACGTATCGTGTGCGTCTGAACCGCGGCCTTATTTAAGTAGGTTTTCCGTAATCACAGGAGTGAAGTGTAGTTTTTTTCTCTCAAACACACATGTAACACGTGTCCAGAGAAGGTACACACACACACACACAGACACAGACACACACACACACACACACACACACACACACACAGTGCTCACAGTCCTCACAGTCCTCCTCTCCCATGCCAGGCCATGCTGTGATCCCCAAATACTACTACGTACCGGCTGACTTTGTGGAGGCAGAGCAGAACAAGCACGGAAGCCAGAAGCGTTTCCCTAGCAACTCTGGCCGTGACGGGATGGTCTTCCTGTGCGGTCAGGCCCTTTACAACATCGCCAAGCTGCTGGGTACGCCTCCGTGTGTGTTTGTGTGTGCGCTTCGGCATGATGCTCTGAACCCACACATTGATTCTGTTCAATCTAATATCTGTCTACAATGTAATGCAAAACTAACATATCGAGTCATATTAGATGAGATTTATTACACCATGTTAAGTGTAGTATAATCTATTTAATTATCCACGATTGTCTAATGATTTTAAATATTGCTTAATTCTTCACTGACATGAAGCCAAGGAGGCAGTTTGACTCATCCATTGTGTGCATACGTGTGTGTCAGTATTTGTGTTAACAACGAAAAATTGATTATTTCGTCTTTTTTGTTCTCCTTTTTTTTTGCACTTGCCCTCCTGTCTATGTGGGTGTGTTGTATGCGTGTTAATGTGTCTACGTTGGTGTGTGTGTGTGTGTGTGTGTGTGTGTGGGTTTATGTAGTGGATGAGCTGATCAGCCCTAAAGACATCGATCCCATCCACCGCTACGTTCCCCGCCAGGACCAGCGCAACGTCAGCATGCGATACTCCAATCAGGTAAGCTGTGATGTGATTGACTGTCATCGCTTGGCTCTGGTTGAACACTTATTTCACCACTTATCATCTTGAATACTCGTATACACTATGGACAGTCATTCTCAGGACAACTTCGGATTCAAGTGCTCGTTGTTAAGCTGCACTCATCCTTGTTGATATGGCAGTTAAGCGCTTTTGGCCTAAAATAATAATGACAAACACACGTAAAAAAAAAAAAAAAGATCTGCTGGCTGTTGTTTTATTTTAGAAGTCAAGTAGCACTAAGTGCTTTATGCTGTAGAGGCAGAGAGTGGGCAGCAAACGGACTCACCATGTGCCCACTCACCATGTGAAAAAAATAAAAGTTCTATGTTTGTAATTCATACAGTCAGGACAACTTCTACGTTTAAATAAGGGATAATAACAACTATGATAAGTTGTACGTTCATACTTGTTATTATTAATCACAAGCCTGGGCTGGGAGTTTTAAAATCCTACCTGATTGAAATTAACTTTTCTTTTTTTTTTTTTTTTACTTCACACGCATGAAGAGAAATACCCCCGATTTCTTTCACAATAATCTGAACACACTTAGCCTTTCCATTGGTGGTATGTGTCACCTGGTTCTCTTTCATGATTCCCAATCTGCTGCCAGGTGTTCCTTAAATCCTGCACCTGGGATGCAGATGTTTGTTTGTTGTTCTGGGATCAACTCAAGTGAGGCTACGCTAAAGAACACGTGGATAAAGCCTGATGAGAACAATGCAACAAGCTCACTTTCAAACCCCTTTGATACTTGAGTGAATGTGATTTTTCAAATCGACCAGGGTGAGGAGAGAGGACTTGTGGAATAGCTCTCACAAAGCTGGTAGACAGAGAACTCTGTGATACATTCCCTCACTGTTAAAGGCTCAGTGTGTTTAAAGTTGTTTCCATCAGGCTTCATCCACGTTCTTTAACGTAGCCTCACTGTAGTTCATCCTGGTTCATTTAGAACAACAAACAAACATCTGCATCACAGGCGCAGAAATGAATGAACATCTGGCAGCCAATTGGAACCAAGCATTCTCAGTAGCCGTGCTAAAAATGAAAGCATGTCACAGTTAATAAGTCAATAAAAAAATAAATGTTCAGCAGAGCTCCTCGTATAAATGGAATATATCACTTTTGCTTCAGTATTAAATCCCACAGTGACCGTGTTTACAGTCTTTCACTCACTGTGTGGTATAGAGTGACGTGAGCTACACATGTACTTGAACTGGAGTTATGTCAAGGTAACTTCTCTTCTGCTTTGTCGAGTTACTGAATAGGCGACCACTGCAAATTCTGATGGGTGCAGTCACTGCGTCGTCTTTCAGTAACTGTGCTACAGCGGCCTTCAATGGCGAGCACGAGGACAGGAGTGTGGAGATGTCTTCGCTAAATGTGTGTTCCTGAAAAGGACACGCTCCGTATGTAGATATAAGTGGCTCATTCTAAGCTAACGAACACACAACTATTCTTATATTCAGGTGATTTTAAACTAAAGACAACATGCTTTTTAATATTATATTCCATTTCTGCCAATAGATCCCCGTGTACGCTGCACACTGTTCCTTTATTTGCAATTCATCAAGACCTAAACAGCAGAAACCATCCTTTTTTTTACCTTGCCGAGGGCCAGTCCTGCAGACAGGGATTAAACCCAGTCCTTTTGCTCTCCGGTCTGCCGCTCTGAATGGCGAGCATGTCTGAGGTTTAATCCATATCGGAGACAGCCGGCAGCTCTGAGGATCACACAGATGAAGGGTAGAGATACGTAAACAACGGCCTCATTCTCTTCGCTGTACGGTGTGGATTGATAAGTCCCATTCTGCCCCCGTATGTTGAATTTTGCTTTTGTAGCTCGGCTGATAAAATGGTGCTAGAACAAGGCGCACAAGAGACGGGAGGTCCAGAGAGGTATCATGAACGCCAGACTGAATCAAATAGGTTGCAGGGAGAAAGATCAGCAGGAAGAACAAAGCCAGAGAGAAACAAACAAAACAAGCCAGAGATAGAACAGAGCATGTCAGCCAGTAGGAGAGAGATGAACGGTTGTCGGGAAGAGGTGTGAATATCATAATTTATCTCTCTAGGGTATGCTAACATTCTTTGATACGAGGAAGGTCAACTCTAAGTGGCTAGAACAGTGGATTTTTTCACTTAAAGGTTTTGACATTCATCCTCTGTGTAAAGACATTTCTCATCTTGTCTTTCGCTGTGCTGACTTACTGTAAGAATACGTGGTTTTAAAATTCCAAAAGAAAATGTCATGATATCATTTCCATTTCACCATGCAGCCGTCAAATAGCAGGTCCCAAGTGCATCCATTGCGGCTATAGAGCAGTGTAAGACCTTGTCACGATTTCCTGCACACCGACATCTAACTATAAAACAAGGAATTTCTTGTCTGTCTGTATGTGTGTCTGTCTGTCTGTCTGTCTGTCTGTATGTCTGTCTGTCTGTCTGTCTGTCTGTCTGTATGTGTGTGTGTGGGTTTGTCCTTTGCATTTCCATCCAGTCTACCTCACACTATGTGGGTGTATCGCTCAGGACCCAAGGACGTGCAGTGTTGAAGTTGGTGCAATTTAACTAGATGGTGGCGCTTAAACAACAAGCTTCATGTTTTGTCCCGTAACCTTTGAACCGCAATACTCAGAAACAAGAATCTCTTTCCTGTGGGTCCAGATGAATCTATCCATGTAAACCACGCCTATTGGCATCTGGATCAATTTTCCGCCATTTTAAATTGTGTCCAAATCTGTTTTTCAGCATTTTGTTCCTACACATTTTGAGCAATCATCACCATATTTGGAAGATAAAACATCTGGTCAGAGCCAGAAAAAGTCACTTCTTTGGATTTTTGATATTCCATACAGTTTTGCTATAAGCTGCATGTCTTCAAGGTTTGCTCGAATGCCTGCTGTGGGTAGGGCTTATATTTCAAAAAATGTCATATCTCCAGGACGCTTTGTGCTACTGCAACCACATTTGGTGGACATGTGTAGATGTAGGTGGTCAAGTCAGCGCTGTAGCAGCATCATCCACCTAGAAATCAAGGAATCTTTGTCTGTCTGTCTGTCTGTCTGTCTGTCTGTGTATGTCCTTTGCATATCTCGAGAACCGTCCATCCGACCTAATTCACACTTGGCGGGTGTGTTACTGGAGACCCGAGGACGTACAGTGTCGAAGTTGCCGACTAGTTCAGTAATAACAAACTTTAAATAAACAAACAATAGCGCTCTGCGGGGGCGGGGTTCAGGGCTCTGCGGACTGAGACGAGCGCGTCGTCAGCAGCGGGCCTTTACAGGCCGCGGCTCATTGACTGCAGTTCACTTTTGCTGCTGGATGCTGGACATACCAATGTTACAAACAAACTCTTCTTCACTTCCCTGAAGTGAACAAGCAATGTGCGCTTTTCAACAATGCCGCACAAGCACTATCTGGGGCCAAAAAAATCGGCCCCCGCTCTGAATGAGAACACGCTCTGAACACACTACACTAGTTAGAGAGATTTTTTTTTTTGGTATCATATCCAGTCAAAACTAAGCCATGATGATCCCTTAATGGACTCTTATAAGGCTCTGCCAGTGACGACTATCAAATACTAGTCTTGCCTAAACCTGCAAATTGTCTTATTTCTTATTTTTGTGGGAACAAGTTGTGAACAAATCATTGATCATCATCTGCGTTGTTACTAAAATTGTATTCAAATATTTGCTTACTTTCACACACAGCAGTTAGGAGCAACATTAGCAATCATTTGGAGTCATGCTTCCGTCTCTACCTGATATAAATATCTGTCTATTTAGCTGATAAATCCTCCTCTATGTTCACCGGCTAGTTGCTTTCTGTGTCCGTCTGCTGTTTGGTGTTGAACACGTAGTGCACGCTGGGCTTTTAGTTTTGCTGAAAACAGCTGCCTGCTGTTGACGTTAGAATTTATCTTTTACAGCCAAGAATTTCTGCGTTAACCACGTACAAAATAATCACTTGCAGTGAGTGCCGTGCATGCCCTTTAAAAAGACATGATGAGGAAATGAGTTGATGAGATGGAAGTCATTCACTTTGAGGGTACGACGATTTGAAAGGAAGCCGTCGTTTCAAACACAGGTGTGCAGGGTTTTTAAAAAATATATTTTTTTATCTTTAGAATTCAGAAAATCTGAAAAATCACCTTCCACTGTCTGACCGAGTTTTCAAGCAGCAGTGCCTGAAAGCTGACGTGAGGTGTATTTTATATTCCCGGAGGACGTGAATGCAATGAATGAACAGACTTTCAGCCTCAGAGCGTACCTGCATCTTGCCTTCAGCCAGGAGAAAGTGTAATGTGGTTGTTTATTCATTTGGCTGGTGCTAAGCTGAGTGCCTTGCAGGGTCAAACGGTCACACAAATTGCAAATTTAATTCTCTATTCCTGCTATCCTTCGCTGCTTCTCTAACCTCCTCCACCCCCTAAATTTGAATTCTCATTGCTTTATACCATCTCTCCCTGGCTCCTAGTGTTTTTCTCTTTTCTCTTCTTATCTTTTCTCTGTACTTCTCTAGCTCTCTCGCTCACACCTTCTCTGTCTCAGCTAGACGCCTAGCTCACACGTCGTGTCGGCAAAGAGGCTTGAGATGGGAAAGAGAAAAAAATGAGAGAGCCAAAAGAGGAAAGGAAAATGTGAAAGAAATGCTTTGTATAGTGTGTGTGTGTGTGTGTGTGTGTGTGTGTGTGTGTGTGTGTGTGTGTGTGTGTGTGTGTGTGTGTGTGTGTGTGTGTATACCAGTTGTCTTGTTGCCTCTGCATCATTGACGTCCAGTGTTTGGTCTGCGGGCAGGAAAGGCACATGGGCATGCTGGGCCTTCACATGCAGTTAGGGCTTGATTTGTGCGCTTCCCTTTCTTCCTCTGTGCAAGCGTGTAATTTGCTTCCCATTTTGTGAATCCAGAGGAAAAGAAGAAAAACATGTATGTGTTATTATGAGTGTGCATGTCATCTTTGCTTGTTGCCCTCTCTGTCTTTGTGTGTATAAGAGGGAGGTTTGTGTTTCTGAAGTAGAAGTTTATTATTGCAATATGTATAAGTAAGCATGTGTGTTCGTATTCATAGGTCCATTCCTTCCAAATGTTATGCTACCACTTAAAGTCCTGGCATCAATTCATATGATAGCTGGAGACAAAAAGATGCTCCACAATTTTAAACCCCTGAATAGCCTGAGATATTGTACTGTGTCTGCTTGCACAGCTAAGCTCGCGTGAGGTTATCTCTGGGTAATTTGACGTCAGCTCTGTCATTCAGCACAGAGATGTGTTTTAAAGGGGCTGGCGAGGCTGCACTCCCTCATGTAACCGATAAATACCTGTTTAAATAGTTAATGCATGACATTTGAGTCATATCCACCCGTAAATATCCATAATACTCCATTTCAACGGATCCTTTTTCAATCAACTACATTTAGCATTGAGTGTAAGGTGCAGAGAGAGATGTTTGTGACTGTATTCCTAATCCCCCGGTCCTGAATACAACTCACCACCTTTATTTCCTCACTAAAATACGAGATTATTAATTTTTTCGCAGTTATTTAAGGGTTTCATTTTACATTTTGATCCCATTCCCACATAAACGCTGTGACTCAGACGCCCTGCGGTTAAAGTGCCTCTGATGTGGTGGAGCTGACCTGGCAACGCTTTAAATTCATGCACGTGCCTGAGAAGTATGTATTAAGAATGTGCACAACGCAGTCTATATATAAAAAATGATTATATAGCACATATCCCTATATAGTACATAGGTAAGGCACCATGCATTCAATTTGCATCATGTGCACATCTCAGCGGGAAGGGAATGTGGTTTCGCCTCAAACGACTGGCATTTGGAGGGTGGGAAGTTGTGATTTAGTTGGTGAATGGGGCGTTAATGCAACTTTAATGCGTAGTTGAGCTTGATGTTCAGGAAGCTTTTTACTACTAGTAATGAACTGCAAGCCTGTTAAATAGAATATGAAGCTATAAAATTAAATATGGATGTAAGCCACGTGGTAAATGGTAAAAAAATAAATCTGCAGAAGTGTATCGCCACGGTGCTGCTGGCACTTCTGTGCTCTGATAATAGTGAGAAATGGATCATTTTTTTAAGCTTAACCCTGTGGATAAGGGCGGCTTTCCTTGATATTAAGTGGTACACTGTGTTTGGGTTTTTTTTTTCTGCATGAGAGACAACGCGCTCCCCGGGCTGTGAGGGTGAGTCAGATCAAATGCACCCCGGGGAGCGTGGCGTGACATCCCACTGACAAACATGCAATAATACGCAGCGGGCGTAGCAAGTGGGGATCTGGGGAAGCCATGAATGGCTGTGAAAGTGAATTAGTTGCTTATGTTGCTTATGTCACACGCTTTCTTTTAATGGTATACCCTTAATCTACTCGGCTATCCAGGCGTGCTCGCAGTGTCACATTCTCTCAGTCTGTCTCCTCTTTTTCCCCCTTCTGTCTCTTTAAATTCTGTTCTATTTTTTGGGTGAATTCAACAACACACATACAGCACCGAAGCACATACAACAACAGCACTTACGAAACAACGTACCACTCAACTCCGTCATTGTAAAACTCTGAAACCTTTGGCTTCCGTCAGATTTCTCTTTTATTAACACTCGAACACATCTCGCACTGTGTTAGATGAAGGTTAATGGAAAAGTTGCATTGTGGTCCTCACTGCTGCAGACGTCAGTCATCTGTCAGAGATAAGGCGCGGGTCCGGAGAGGCCCCTGCTTTGATAGCGCAATGTAGGGAACAAACATACCTACCTAGAGGCGGGTCGGAAGGAGGGAGAAAAGAGGAGAACATCAGCGAGGGAGTACGGCTGAAATATACAGGGGTAGGGAGGAGGGAGGAGGGAGGAGGGAGGAGAGGGATGAACCCGTTTCATTCTGTGTATTTAACAGGGATGTTTTTCTGAAGCATTGCATTCTTCGGCTTCTCACTAGTTTGAAGTGGTGCGGGGCTCAGTTAGAAAAAGGCAACCAACCAGGATTTTAAAAACATTTGAATCAGAATTTGATGACAGGTGGCCGGTTGTTTGGTCACTGTCAATCAAACCTGATCAAGCCCCGCCCACACAGTCCTGATGCAGCAGATCAGCTGAGTTTATGAGTGTCGTTATTAAGGTAATAATTGAACTCCAATTTTCACGAGCTTTAAGACAAACTTGGTTTTAAAGTCAACCTCATGATCTCTAGTGGTCAAAAATCACAGGTTTAAATGAAGGTATCAACGAGCATCCCTCATCACTTTATAGTGAGTTGGTGGTTGAAAGTTTTGGTTACTTCCTCTCCTACATCTAGAAAGAAAATCTACCTTTATACCTTACTAGGTATATATATTCATGCAATCTGATCTTATGTTGTGTACAATTTGGTAGCACAGAATGGTTATACACAGGATAACCACATTGAACTGCAAGATCAAAAGTTAACAAATGTTTAAACTGCTATATGGAGGATTATTGTTCGATTATCACCTGGGGGTGGAGAGGGGACCTGGCTTCCTCCTGCTGTGTACGGTGTTTTCTGGTCCGTTCGCTTTAGAGTTAATGTGTTTATTGAGTGCTATGTCCAGGCAGTTGTAAGTGTAGATCGACGTACGTTTCGACTGTAAAGCTTGTTGTTCTGTGTCAGTAAATGGACGGACTACGCGGTATTCTCATCTTCTCCCTCTGTCTCTCTGCCCGACAGACTTATTACTGCAGAAGCCATTTTAAGCGGCTGTGTGGAGAGAGCACACGCTACAGACGCATGTTATGATCGGTTAAATGTGCACGCGACACTAGATTGTTCATCAGAACACAGATTAGAGGTCAGTGGCGGGACACCATTGAATAATCTTCAGACTGTCCCTCTCTGAAGAGCAAAGGGACGCCCTGAGTAGCATGGGGCAGATGGATGTTAGGATCTGTCACACACACACACACACACACACACACACGGACACACAATAACACTGTACTTTCAAACCTACAAGCACTTCCTCCACAAACCCTACAAACAAAACCACACATACTCACACCAGCATGCAATCATTTTTTTCTTCTGTATCCTTTGCTTGACTCTCTCACACACACACACACACACACACACACACACACACACATGCACATACACACAGATTGAGAGTGTGCTAAACCCTGCTGTTTGCCAAATGGCCTGGTGTCGCGCAGGAAATGTCGAGCCCAGCGGTCTGTGACAGTAAAAGCCTTAGAGAGATGGGTCCTGACCTTAACCTGCAGGGAAATGGACATCACTCAGCAGACACACTCACACTTCGCCTGCATTAACTCTTGACCCACTCACACCAACACATGCACATACTGCTTTTAGGAGTTTGTGTGTGTGTGTGTGTGTGTGTGTGTGTGTGTCCTTCTCAGACACACCTCTGCTTCTTCTTCTTCTTCTGTCTTACAAGCTGTTGTCTGTGCCAGGGGCCCCATTTAGCGGGTGTGTGATAGGTCCGGCCCGGCCCCTCCTTTTTTTCCCCCTCACTGTCAGTGTTATTGGGCAGCTCTGGCGTACAGAGTCCTCCTATTTACAGCTGATGTATTGCACAGAAACAAAAGGGAAGCAAGTTGCCAGGACGCACAACCTCAGGGAAGACGACAAAAACACCCGAGTAGAGATCAAATATTTGGATTCGGAACGTCAGATGAGTATGGGATTTGTGTTTGGAGCCAGGTGCCCTGAGACGAGGCTTCTATTAGCGGCTTGTTATTGGTTCGTGCTGACAGAGTACAAGAACAGGCTTCTTGATTTTTAAAAGTTTTTTTTAAAGTAGTGTGCGTCACCTTGAAAGCTTGGAACCTAAAGACGAATGTATTCAGCTCAGCTTAATGCAGCTCAGCACTGTGTCACGTTGTTCCATTCATGATTCAGAAATACAAAATAAGTATAAGACGGCCGTCCCCATGCTCGCTTATGTCTCATACGTTTATGCAGCAATTTTTGAGTTGATACATTTGATTTGGAACTAAATTTAACCAGTTTTTACCACTCGAGAATTGATAAAAAAAAAAGAAAAAAATATCTAAAATCTTTCCAAAATACCACTTTAAGACGCCAAAACTTTGAGGAACACCACAGAACAAGTCATGCTGTGATTTGGTGTCTAAAACTTGTGTAGACAAACAAAACATTTGTAGATTTCTGCAAGAATAACATTTTTTGGCGATGTCAACTTCAGTTCTCGAAACTGCTCAGAAACCCCTTTATTGTCAATATACCGAGGAAGGCCACATGTCCTCTGAAAGCTCGTGGTCTCTGGTTTTGTGGTTGTAAAGTTTCACGAGGCTGTGATTCGCCTAGAGGACTGACATCATCACAGATGAGTACTGGGCTCATTGGATCCGAACGTCTCAGCTTCTCATTCCCATTCTCATACAACATGTATGCATTTCCAGGACTGTTTAGGAACCCCATCCAAACACACCATTCTCAAATAAGCGAAAAATAAATACCACGTTTACACTGCATGCAAAAAACTGCATCTTTTTTGCCTCAAACTGCATGGGATTAAAATAATGTGGGCACATCTGTAAAGGAGAGACTTGTGGGTAAAACCCTTTTTCATTCGCATATCTTGAGGTGAGAGGTCAAGGGACTCTCTTCCTTCCTGACGAGCTAACATGACGCGGTTGGTACCAATGGATTCATTAGGTCGTGTAGTATCTTCACTGTAGCTTTCAGGCTGACTTGTGTCGACGGGTCTCAGAGGGTTAAACAAGTATGTAATGTACTTTGGTCCTCCTCCATGTATTCAGTTATAAGCATTGTCTTATATTCAGGTCTGTGGCTGACAGGAAGCCAGTGTAGTGACTTTAGAATTGGGGTGATGTGGTCTGACCTTTTGGTCCCTGTAACAACTCGAGCAGCTTCATTTTGAATAAACTGAAGCTTTACGGAGGGCCCTGTCAAAAGACTATTGTAGAAATAAAAGTGTGGATGAGTTTTTGACATGACATGATAAAAAGCTGATTTTTGTTTTTATTTGGCTAATTAGACGAAGATCAGAGTCAACTATAATGCCAATGGGGGCACCTCAGGTCATTGAGGTCTAATTTAATATTTAAGAAGTTTATTTTGGCTTAATTATAAAAAATTTAAAATAGAATGTACAGTTGGCTTGTTCTTACATAATGGATGTATTATTGCATTTTCATTTAAAAGGGTGCCACTGCAACAAGTAATCATTTATTACAAATGCAAGGAAATATATTAAATATTCAATTGAAGCTGTTTATTACAAAATGCAGGTGTTTCTACATAAAGAAGTGAGAATGTATTGCATTTGGCCGTGTCAATATGTTGTGCCTGACTAAATAAAGCTTTCACTACCTTTCTCTTTAGAGTGCCCTTGTTAGTGGCCGTCACTCAAAGCTTGCCCGAGTGCTTCGGTTCCCTTGTTGCCGTGTATAAAAATACAATTAACTTAAAAGATAGGTTTAATTTGTTACTGGCTTGTCTCAGCGTATAGACAGGACAACGAGTGTTCTTCTTGTTTGTTAGCAAGTAGCTAGAGAGAGAGGAGGAGACAGAGAATGCGGGATGGAGGGACGGGGACGAAGAAATGTTTTTCCAAGCTGTGGTGTACTTGCATTGGGAGTGGGAACAGGTTGTGTGTTAAAAACAGCTGTGCTCTTTGTTGTGTTTCTAAAAAGTAAAAAAACTATTTGACTGCGACTTTGCTCTCAGTGTGTGTGCTGCACGTCTAAAGGGAAGCGTCGGGACCGGTTTATAACTGCTCCTCTGGCAGCAAGTACAGCAGTGCAGTCTGTTTATTTGTCGAGCCGCTTTGGAGCATTTGTGTGTGTGCGTGTGTGTGTGTGTGTGTGTGAAGGAGAGAGAACTCATTTGAACCATAATGCCCATCTGTTTCCAAAGTTTATAATTGCGTGTGTACAGGTGTTGTGCGTTTTCCTGTGTGTACATCTGAGTGCATGCGAGTGGTGCTTGGCACAGAGACAACTGTTTCTGTTCCAGGGTCATGTTCAGGCTGCATGTGTCCATTAGAGCTCATTCAGAATAACACACACACACACATACACACACATACACACACACACATACTGGCGGATAAAAGAGTCAATGCAAGTTTTGCCATTTGCCGGGATGTGTTTGGGGCCTTGAAATGACTTGTTAAGGGACGGAAAGTTATGGCTTTATCCGGAATTACAAACGCACAAACACGCACTGACAGACAAACATGGCCCGTGCAACTCGATTTTTATATGGCTGCAGCAGTAGCAATCAGGCCACTTATCTTCCCCAGCCTTTCCCGGCTCTCCTGGGATGATATCAAACAGCGCCGCTCCTGTAGCTCACACCGTCGCTCGCCTTTAATATCAGTTGATTTTATTAGTTTTTTTTTTTTTTTTTTCTTCTTCTGCCGCTTCGCTCGTGAGAATTCTCTGGCGGAGGATAATATTTCTGAGCTGAGTCCGGGGAGCGATGTATCGCTTTCTCAGTTCAGGGCGCCTTTACAATTACACCAGGCAGCAGCATGCAATCCAATTCTTCACTCGGTTCGTCTTCCACCCTCCCTGTCTCCCTCCCTCCGCGTCTGTCTTTCCACCTCCAGCACCGCAGGTTTCTTTTTCCTCCAATGTCGTCGTTTCCCTAAATCAAACTCCCGCCTCATCACCCTCCCTCTCCTCCGATTGTGCTCATCTCATAACTGTGACCGATTCTTGTCAAGGTCTTGTCGTTATCACCACCAGATGACCTTTTGAAAAGATCCGGCTTTAAAAACGTACACAGGAGACATTCTCCTCTCCCACAGCCCCGGATTGAAAATGATTTAGCATTTCTTTCATGTTTTTTTTCTGCCCCCTCCCAACGTTCTTGTGCTAAACCCCTGACACTTTGAAATACCCTCATCAAAATATGAATCTCTGAGCTGCACAGAGAGCAACTTCCCGAGGACGGTACAGAGCCCGGAGTCACTCGTCTGTGCAGGGGCATGAAAAGGGGCATGAAAAGCGTCTCATTCAGTTGAGTTCAGCTCAAGTTTTTTTTCACCAACATTTCATTTAGATGGTTAAGTATTTATTAAGGAGAGAAAATAGATGAGAGTGTTTGTGACCTTCTACCTGTTATCTCTGCTAGACCTTAGCAGCAGCATTAAGCAAACATCTCTTCTCCCCCTCAATTCATAAACACAAATGCACCTACGCTCATCCCAGGTGAACTTTCGTCATTTCCCTCATCTTTTCGTTCCCACATTCTTCAATCCATTCTTATATATATTTGTATTAACTTATTGCATTTATTGAAGCCATGAATAAACCCTCATAACTAACTGTTAAAAGACTTTCTTTCGAAAATAAAGTAAGAAGGAAAGTGAAAGAAAAGAAACACCAGAAATGTTATTCACAAAGTCTACGTTAATCATGGTGAGGCTTTGTCAGATCCCCGATTTCTACCGCAGGTTCAGGTCCCTCTCACCCTGTGGTTGAGTTTTGATTGTATTACTGGCGGAGGTGTTTTGACAGAAAAGTCTGAGATTTGACTCAGAGAAATGCTGTTTTGTGTAGACGATTTACTTCTGACCTGTGAGACACACAAGTGACAGTGAGAGGGAATGAAGACAGGTAGTGACAGGGTAAGTCGAAAAGAGAGGTCGCAAAAAAACAGAGACAGGGAAATAGGGAAGGAAAGGAGGGGACGAAGTAAATAGAGAGAAACAAAGAAAGGAAGGGCTGAAACAACGAAGAAAAGAAGGGAGGACAGGAAGATGGAAGGACAGAAGGTCAAATGGAAAGGTAAGATAATGCTGCATGGAAAGAGAGAGATGGAAGGAAGGAGGAAAGGAAGAAAAAGAAGGTGAGTAATGCAGAATAATGGATAAGTAAGGAAGCAAAAAAGGAAAGACAGAAGGTAGGATCTAAGGACAGAAAATGGGAGGAAGGAAGGAAATAAGAGAAAAACAGGTAAGAGCATAATAACTGAGAAGGAGGGAAGGAAAGGTGAAATAGAAGGTGGGATGGAAAGAAGGAAGAAAGGAAAGAAGAAAACAATGGCAGGATGAAAGGATGGGGAAGAAGGGAAGAAATGAAAGGACAGAAGGAATAAAAGAAAGACAGAAATAATTCAAATGTGGAAATGAAAGACGATTCTCATCTCGTGTCACAACTCAGTGCTTTTAATTTTGGGGGGAAAGTCAAATGAGGCGGAGCTGAAATTCATTTCTGTTCTGCGGGAACTCACAGAAGCGTTCCCTGGCAAATGGCTTTTCACTTTGTCAAATTTAGCGCGGCCGTATCTCTGAGGGGCAGGACCTGCCGGGCCCGCTGCGGACCACCGCCGGTCTGTCCTGCAGCTGGAAATGCTCTGTAGCACTTGTCAACAGCGTGTCTCAATTTGTGCCATCTCAACACTTCCTTTATTTCCTTTTTCCACATTCTTGTCTGTGTGGATTGTGATTTCTTGCTTTTTTTAAATGTATTTTTTATCACCATAACAGATGCCACAATATGCGTTTCCATGTTGTAATCTGCAATGTTTTCCATGTAATTGCAGAGCAGTAATTGAGTCTGTAGCCCTGTCGGAGAAGCTTTTATATTTACTGTCCTGAGCAATACAAACTGCTACTAAAACAGCAAAGCTAACAGCTGTCGAGACGTTGATTTCAGTTGAATTACAGATCTGAGCGTGTGTCTCAACTCTCTCCTCGTGCAGAGATGAAGAGTCAAGGAGTCATTTATTTTAATTTGTTTGTGCCATCCGTCTCTATTTATTAATGCGCCGCTTTCATTAGTCAATCCGCGCGTTTGTTCGCACACACGTAGGTAAACAGTTTAGTGTTTGTTCTTCCTGTCACAGAGAAGTGCCTGAGGTTGATACGCACGTGCACCCACACACAGTGGAAACAGACAGCATTAAAACATATAAGAGCACAGCTCCCTGCCTCCGTCCCTGCATTCTGCAAGTCGTTCTCACCTGCTGTGTAGCTCTGCCACCCATTTGTCTCATTCCCCCCCCCACCCACAAGCATCTACCTTTTCAATCAGTGTCTTAATGTACCACTAATCTGAAAACTCCCTAAAGCTAACTAGGGCCCCGTCTATTAACCATTCAATGCCTCTGCATATACTGCAGACACTTAAGGAGAAAATGAAATGGGTTGGGTTTTATTTTGCTTTCTTGTTGGGAGTTAGCATTTCTAAGTCAGCTTTAGCATTAATAGGAGGTCAACTGAGGGAGCTGAGTGTATGGTCAAAATGACAAGCTGTGGTTATATTTCATCTAGAGTAAATGACATTATAGCGGTCAGGTCTATAAGATATCAGAGCATATACTAAAGTCTTGCTGTATTACGGGAGTGAGGATTCAACGATTTGAAGGATGAGGCTTTGGCTTCACAAACGGCTACTCGCAGTATGTTTAATTCATTATTTACTTTGGTTTTTCATTGTTGTTTTTTGCGATGTTAAAAAGATCAAATATCATCAGCTTTATCATCTAAGAATAAAACATTTTTCAGACTGGTCCAGACGAGCCTGGCTCAGCATAGCGCAGTGACTGCAGGAGTGCTGAGTGTTTGTTTTCCAGGTGCAGACAAATGTCCTTTTGCTGCTGCAGCCCTTGGTGTTGGCTGCACAAATATTTCCTTCAATGCCTTTTTGGCAAAGACATATGCAAGTAGTTGAGTTGTGATTAAGCCCCTATCTGCATTAAGTCCTTTGATGCTCTTGATAAAAATGACTTCAAGATAAACGTGACTTGGTCGGTCCAGACCAAACTGTGCACGATGCTCCATATTGGACCAGAAGGGAACCAGTGAACCTTTTTTAAATTCTGTCTTGCTGAGTCTCTTTTGTTTTCATTTCCATGCTTGAAGCTCTTGGCCTGACGCTTGTTTGTAATGATCGTCCAGCCACCTGCCAATTCCTGCTATATAAGCACATCCTTCCCCGAGGGTCTGAACTGCATCTGTTTCTTCAAACACTCCCCCCACAAAGGTTCTCAAGTTAATAATTAATACTTCCTTTGTTTTAGCTTTGTTCTGCTTAATTCATGAATAAATGAATCTTATTTCCATAGCAAGTCAGCAGAGAAACGTGAAGGCAGAAGTCAGCAGGATTCAGTGATTTAAGGAATGATTTGTGCAGTGGACGGGCTGGTCGCCTGCACTGATGATATGATCCTTTTTCTACTTCACCCCTCAACCTCGGGCTAACAGCACAAGTTCTGCTTGCAGGTCTCTGCTCTCTGCCCATGCCCTTTTGTGTACACTGTTTGGATATTCAATATTCCGGCCTGGTGTGCTGGATTTCCCGCTGGCACACGCATCTTTAATATTCTGTGTAGTGCATTTGCAAGAAGTGCTCAGAAGAGCGCTCAAAACTGGAAGCTAAAACATATTTATGCACTATGACTCAGGGTCCTACTGATCCATAAAACAAGTCTCAAAAATACAAAACCTCAACTTGTTAAAATCATTAGGAATTTATATGCTCACGCCTGCATTAAACATTTTTGTTTGGGCACTTCAGGGCAGTGAAACAAAAGCTGAAAACACAAGACTATCACCACCTTATAAGTTGATATATTGAGGTTGTTAGCAAAACGTGGCTTTTTCACGCATCCAGCAGTTAAAGAGCAGCTTTAGGATTCATTCTGAGTCGTGTTTGCATCCAACACATAAACTCAAATCCGATGTTCACTTGTTCTTTTTGTTTTTTAAGCTCTTTTTTTCTCACTAACCCCTGGGCTAATTATCTGTCTCTTTAGCTGCTAAACGCTGCTTTATGTTTACTATAGCTAATCAATAACTTTGTCAGTCAGCTGGCAAGTAGCGTATACTTTTGCATCTTTTGTTTTGCATCTCAAACCCGTGCTGATAAGATTGTTGAGAGTCAACAGCTTATCTTATCAGCTAGCCTGGCTTTGCGCAGATGTAACAAAATCTGCCTTAAGCTCACTAATTAACATCTCATATCTCATTTGTTTAAACCGTAACGAAGCATAAACACAATTTCATGGTTTTATGCAGAAAGAATCTCAAGTTTATGCTGAGCTAACAGTGGTATACCTCTTTTCTTTTAACTCTCTACAAGAAAGCGAAGACGTTCCCAAATTCTTGAACTATTGCTTTAACATAAAGCAAGAGATTTATTTTTTTTCATTTTATTTTGTTATGTGGTGCAGCCTACATTGAGTTTGATTTCGATTAAATTAAATTGAAATGAATTGGAAGGCTTTTAGTTTTCATAGCTGTCAAATTCTCCGTCTTTGAATGGAGAATCTTTAAGGGCAAAAGTATGCAAAAATACAAAAACTCCACCTTGGGGTTCGTTTTCTAAGCTTCGATGTCAAAGGTTGGTTTCATGGATCTTATGTTCAGTATTTTTACATGTTCTGGTTGGCCATGTCACAGTAAATTTAGCTCCTCAGTCAGATCAATGATATGCTGCCCCCCCCCCCCCCCTAAACCCGCCTTGGTCTTCTTCTACTGCTAATCCCTCAGGAGAAGCTGCTTGAACTATAGTGTTCGAAGGTTAGCGTGTAGGTTTAATGTGTAGGCGGAGACAGCATAGTAAGAGCCAGATTTTGTGAGATTTTATGCCCATGTACATGTGCTCCAAGAGCAATGTAGTATATAGTAAGGCAGGGTCATAACAACATGTCTGTTTCCATCAAATCTGCGTCACTGTTTGGACGTCATCCTCCTCAACAGTTCATTTCATTTTGTACTATGTTAATGCTTGCAGTAGTTTAAGTTTCAGAACTTTGATTACCTGTGTTCAGTTGCTACTCACTTCCTCCAACAGTGTTTTATTTTTTCTCTCTTTTCATTAATTAGTCTGAAATTCAATTCCAGGGAGTGCTACAGAGCCCTTTAAACTGCTCGATTTGGCCTGAGGTGTGCTGACATCAGACCGGTGTCATCGGGCGCACCCAGGGTCCGATGTGATTTGGTAACTACCTTTTAGCCGTCTGATGCCCAGCCCCTGTGGTGAAACGACACATCTGTCATTTCCTGACTTTCGCAACGTTTCGGTCACACTGCGTTGATGTGTTCAGGGTGCCTCTGGAAAGATAGTTAAAAGAAACATTTCATCTCGTTTTCCTCTCTGCGGTTGCACTGTCGAGGAGAGGACAGGAGTGAGAGGGAGCACATTTCTCCCCCGTCTCCGTTATGCATTTCCATATTTTCTCCTTCGCCAAATGAGTCCTTTGTCTGCTCTGAGACCAGCGCTAATGAGGGAGTTGCATTGCAGCATTTTAGAAGCCACTGCTCCCCCATTCATCAGGAGAGATTTGTGTTGAGCCGTGTGTTTTTTTCCACTCAGCCACCCTCTTCTCTCTCTGCTCTCTCTCTACTTTCTTATTGATGATAACGAGGTTGTTGGCTAAAACCGGCTCTTATCGACCAAACAAAATGGCTCCCAGATTTACGTGTGTGTGTGTGTGTGTGTGTGTGTGTGTGTGTGTGTGTGTGTGTGTGTGTGTGTGTGTGTGTGTGTGTGTGTGTGTATGTGTGTGAGTGAGAGAGTGTGTTGTTTTTTGGCTTTGTGTTCTGTCACTGACTACGAATCTGAGTATCTGTGCATGCCGGTGTCAGTGCCTTCAAGTGCAAGTGTGTTATGTGTGTATGTACGTATCAGTGTTTTGTGTGTGTGTGTGTGTTCATCCCAACAATGAGAACGTGATGAAAGGCCGCTGCTCCTGTGAGTCACAAGCTGCTGCCTGCTTCCTAAATGACCCTGAATAGGCTGTCACTCAGCTCAATGAGGATGATAGGCTCTGCTTACACTTAATTTACACACACACACACACATATAGATATAAATTACATATATAAATGGTACATCTACGAATAAAGCACGGGAAGATGAAAGGCACCAAGGGATGCGCACAGAGAGACATTTACATGTTCATAAATAAAACAATACAAACAACTCTTGGAAAGGAAAAAGGCAAAAATGAAAAGCGAAAGAAAGAAATGCAGACTTGTTAACACACATAAACCTATCCTATCCTGACCTATGAATACAAGTAGTAGTGAAAAGAATAAATAAAAGTGTATTTCTTTGCTGAAGATAATACTGATCAGGTGCAGATATTTTCCCTTTTCTCTGTTCCAAAAACCCAAACCCAAATTTAAAAAAATCATGTGGTGTCTTTCCAACACATTTGCTTCTTTTGCATGGGATTTATTCCGTGTGATGTATTCAGGTGCTGCACTACAAGACAAACAACTGTGATGTCTCTTGTCTGTGTTTTCCCTGATTGTCCACAAGCCCAAACGGTCTGAGATCACTGCAGAGAGCACCTCGTAAAATGACTGCTTGTTCCCACTTTTCTCCCTCTCTTCTCTGTATTTTCTCTCTGTCTTTCATGTTGTTTCACATCCTGCATTCTCACTGCAGGCAACATGACTGATGTGTTGCTCCATTCTGGCAAATAGTGACTGTATGCTGTTGTAGCACTATAAAGTGCTGCTTTGACAGGCTCCCTCTGAGGCCACAGTTATGAAAGCAATGAAAAGCCATGTGTTTCTATTGCTTTAGGTCTGTCTTCCCTGATGTTTCCTCATTTTGAGGAGACTTGGCTTACTAGAAAGCATTATTTAGCACAGTAGCACAATAATGTTTTTCTTTATCTTGCTCTTTTATGTTAGTCATTGTGCAGTTGTATAGCTACATACATTTTATTGCCCAACCATGTTGTTACAATGTTAAGAAAGCGTTAATACGTCAGTAAGTGTCCAAATATACGAACATAATGTAGCGTAGATGACGAACGCTACAATGCGATACCGTCATCAAATTCCATGAAAATACCGGAACAGCAATGCATCAGTCCATGTGTCAATACTTTCCATTCACGACCTTGTCTGTGGCAATCAAACCCCAAGCCCAACTATTCCTAAAAAGTCTTTAAAAAGTCAGGTCACAAATAGATTTCGGAGAAAGTCTAAACAATTTCCGAAAAACAGCTGGGCACTGTAGTTTTTAGCAAACATTACTCAAATAAGAGTAAACACTGTGATTGTCGGGGACTATTTTTAGCTGCGGATCCATTCCAGGCCGAACTGGCCGGTGGTCGTAGAGTGGTTACTGTGTGGTCCTCGGCTGTGGCGTTGGTTACTTTGGTGAAAATGTCAGACTGGTCCAATCTAATACTTTCAATATTGAGGGGGGGATACGAGCGGCTCCTCGGAATTTGGACTGATTACCGTTTTTCTTTGGGTTTTTGTTGGAATCTGATTGGCTCAGTCATTGTGAACCTGACAAACTGTAACTAGTGACAGCTCACCTGGCCGGTCTTGTTTTGTTCAGTGCAGCGTTGACTTGCTAATACAAACCGAGGAGGCAGGTGGCAGCAAGACATCCTAAAGTGTCTTGAAGGTCTTCAGATGCTTTTTACACCACAAACTATTAGTGTTTAAACTACTGCCAAAAAAAAAAAGGGTTTGGCTCGCGGGCTCCAGGCGCTTGCATGAAAGACCTCTCCATCTCAAAGTCCCAGGGCTGAATTAAATTTTTTCTTGGCCATGGCACACATTCTTTAATTTTAAATTCATGTAATCGTGAACTGGGAAATTTGAATTTCTGAGAGAGACACAAAACCTCGACCAAAATGTTGCTTGGGCAGTGTGTAAATCTGATGATGGCTCATTATTTCATTATTGATTATTCTTTTAATCGTTTAGTCTGTAGCAGGCCAACATCAATTGCCAAATGCCCATCACAATTACCCTCGGCCCAGTGACCGATTCACATTTGTGAGTAGTAGTCATAGTCACTTCTCCCGAGGGTAAGAAGCATCAGGATAATGTGAAAATTACAAAAGCAGGAAATCCTCACATTAGCTGCAAGCAGCAAATATGCAGGTTTAAGATTATCTTGAAAATATTCTTCAAATAGTTTTGAATAAAAAGAATCAGAAATGTCATGCTTCTCTACCTCTTTTTGTCTGTATTCTGCTTCTCCATTTCATGGAATGGGCTTCAAAGTGGAGAGAACTTCAGTCTACCAGCCTCGTGTTTCTCTCCATCTCTGCACTTTTTTCCCCTTCTGCAGCTTTCCCGTCCTCCTTAATTCCCAGCTGAGCGCTCCCACGTCCCTCATCAACTTTTTCTGAGTTTTACTTTTATTTGACTTGTGTGAGAGAGGAGGTAGCTATAACACAGGCTATTGTCATTTAATAAGAGACTGAGTTTAATTTTGATTTTAACGTCCTCTCTCTCTCTCTCTCTCTCTCTCTCTCTCTCTCTCTCTCTCTCTCTCTCTCTCACACATACACTAACAAATCAATTCTTTTCCAGGTTGCTTCATTGGCTATAAGGCGTGTGATGTACAGCATTGCCAAAGCAAATTAATCGATTTAATTCATTATTAAAGCAAGAATGTGAACACATAAAGCATTCAACCTGGTAAACAAATTCCTAGGATTAAGAAATAACTTGGATCTAAACACTTGTAATCCATCTGTACAGATTCAAGCAGAAATGTTCTCAAGAAAGAAAACCCACATTCTAATGTAAAATAACCGGTGATGCGACACGTAGCAGAGATGTGGTCCACATGTTAACCTCTGTGTCCTCTGTCTCTTCCACAGGGTCCCATAGAGAACGATGTGGTGATTCACGTGGCCCTGATAGCAGAGAGCCAGAGGTAATGTGTGTGTGTATGTGTGTGTGTGTGTGTGTGTGTGTGTGTGTGTGTATAAGTCTCTTAACATGTTGAAGGCCAGATCTATCAGTGCTGTAATTGTGGTGAGCTCATAAACCTGGAGCCCAGCCTGACCTCTGCCATCGTCTATCACTCTTCTCGTTGTGCGTGTGTGCGTGTGTGCACGCTTGGTTCCACGTGTACGAGCGTGGGTGTGCGTGTGTCAAACAAGGTCAAATGACTCTGTGAAGCTTGTTAACCTGTAGCTTCAATTACAGCGGCTGGAAAATTGCCATTAGGAGGACTCGTGAATCATCTTTCTCACTGCAGTCCACTTATGCGGTCCATTTATGCTCTCCAATATACAGTGTGGTGGTTCAATAACATAAGTTCTTAATGGATAAAGATTTACAATCGACCCGATTTATGTTCACAAGAACAAAAGACCAATAGATTTATTAACCGTCTATTGTCACAGCCAGAGTTCAAGGACTGACTCATGAAGCTCCAGATTTCCAAAGGGAGAATCTTTCTGTTCTATCTAGATAGATAGATTCAAAGGTCAAGAGCAGCTGTAGAACAGCAAAGAAGATTCAGAAGGGGATGGATAATTAATTCCAGCTCTGTGTGTGTGTGTGTGTGTGTGTGTGTGTGTGTGTGTGTGTGTGTGTGTGTGTGTGTGTGTGTGTGTGTGTGTGTGTGTGTGTGTGTGCGTGTGTGTGTGTAATTTGGTACTGGAATAAAGGCAGGGAAAACTCCAACAACTACATGTAAAATGCCTAAAATTATAAATAGTGATTTTATGTCTGTGTGTTTGTGTAGGCTTCAGGTGTTTTTGAACACCTATGGCATTCAGACCCAGACGCCCCAGCAGGTGGAGCCCATCCAGATCTGGCCTCAGAAGGAACTGGTCAAGGTAACGCATGTTGGTCACACATTAGTCACCAGGTTTACAAGCCGTATAAAGGCTCCCATCCTGCTGTGTCTAGTTAACGTCCCTGTGAAATGGAAGTTAGAGTGTCTTGTGATGTATTTCACAGTGAAATGGAATATTTGAGCGGTGTACAGTTACAAGACGTAGCGTAGTGTGATAGACACACCTTCCTTGAGGCCAAAAGTTCCAGATTGATTGATGGAAGGATATCATGATATTATTGGTTGAATTTGGTTTGGTGCTCTTTTGTTTTACAGGAAGATGATCAGATTTTGATGTAAAAATATGAAGAAATGGATTTGGTTCCTAGTCATTCCTGTTCACAGTGAACGATTCTATGGAAATCTGAGGGGAGGAAACTGTGAAAGAATAATGACGCCGCTCCACCGCCACCACAACCACACAAATCAATCTTACAGCCAGCCAGATTACATTTCAGCATTTAGCTCTCAATATCGCAGCAGAACTTGGCTCCGTCAGTCCATCTGCTTGTCAGTCCAAGATTTCCTGCTCTTCAGATTTTCCCTCTTGATTCTCCCGTCAACAACAGCAAGGCTGCGGTTTGGTTGAAGTGATTGATCAGTCGAACAGTGGTCGTTTCATGTTGATTGATCAGCATAATGGCGGAACCGTCACTGTGTCACTCTAGAAAAAGTGGGGACGCATGGAGCTGAGCGGTTTGCATATTTCTTCTCAGAAGGCTGCGACGGGCAGCGCTGTAAGAGATTAACGGTTCAATCACTTCCATTGTTACCTTAACAATTCTTTCATTTGTAAACCCGGCGGTCAAAACAAGCAGAGAGAGTTGCTGAGGGGCTTCTGAAGAGAATATAATTATTTTTTCGATCTTTAAAAACACATGATTGAATGAGCCTAATAGCCGTCATTATTGTGATACTTAATCAACCTATGAAAGAAAAACAACCACAAATCGATAATTTCTTCAACAAATACTTCCTACCATATTTATTTTTTTATCCCCTTGATGCATATAAGTCATTTAAGCTTTTGTCTTTTCTCCGATTCACTTTGTGGCTTTCTTACGTAAACTACAAACATCATGGTCGCGTTGAGTTATAGTCTACTGCAGTCAAATGTTTGAGACGATTACTGTTTATGAGGAATGAAACAAGAAGTACATTTATTTTCAGCAGTAACAACAGCAGCCCAGTTACGTCATGAAACTGAAATTCACTATCTGAAACCTATCTGAATCACAATCCCATATGACACTTTCATTATAAGTCAGCGTTCTTAACAAAAGAGATGGGATTCAATAGAATTTAATCAAAACTGAATCCAGCAGCGAGTCTGCTCGTCAAATCTAAATCCTTTGGAAATCCCTTATCGTATTTATTCAACTTTCAAGGCCTTTACACCTCAAGGGTGGGATGAATATATACGACACAAAAATACCCAAACACAAGCTCGCCAATATTATATTTGCTTTCATTGTGAAAGGTAAGAACGGAAGGAGTGGATCTGGTACGTGCTTCCTTTGTCACGGTTTGAAGAGGTAGCAAACTCAAAGATCGTCAATGCGGAAGTGCCTTAAACTTGCATTCTTTGGTTCCTCTGGTTGCAAAAAGGAGTCCTATTGTTGAGAGGTCTATGAGAAAATGACCCCACTAGTCCCTAGATTTGTTACCTCAACCGCTAGTTTCAAGTCTTTTTACAATACAGCATGATGTTCATTTAGTCAATTATAGTCACATTTTGAGCAAAATAGACGCGGTATGCTTTAGGTCGGGGCTACCTTGTGATTGGCAGGTCGTTACTGCACCGTTTTCCGGTCTGGGAGTTTTCCCTGCTTTCTTCTTACAACTACAACCCTTTCACAGTGTGTTTTCAGTTCATGAAAGGTAATCATAACATTTTAGTTACTCCCTCCTTCTGGTTGCAAAATGCCAAGATGGCAACATTCAAAAAACCAAGATGGCGTCGGCCACAATGCCTAACTCAAGGCTTCAAAACAGCAGTTGACGTCACAGAGACTAAATCCCCTTCTTATATACAGTCTATGGTTACGTGTCTCCACCCGGCAAGGAAGCTTTAGGAAGTTAGGTGGTAAATACAGTTCAGTATGTGTGAAAAGATACAAACTACTGTTTATTCACAAAGAAGTAAGCTTTAACTATTATTGAACATTATATGAGCTCAGCGTTAGCTGCTATTTCTATCCTGTCCACTCTGCTTCGTTCATCTACAGCAGATCACACCATTTGCACTGTCATATCTGTGACACCACCCACTACCTCGCCTCCAACTTCTGTTGCACTCCCATCGCATCTGTCACTCAAACCCTCGTCTCTCCTCCTGATACTGTCTCTCATCTGCATGTGTGCTGTTTGAAGCCTACTAGTATCTCCCCATCTTCTGTCTCTCCTCTGTCATACCTGTCACTCTAACCCTGGTCCCCTGCCTCACCTCTGTCCCTCATCTGTCATGTCTGTTATGTAGCGTCTATTCTCCACGTTAAGGTCTCTAAACAAACAATTCCTGCTTTTCTTGTCCTCTCCCCGGGCTCCGTTCTTTCCTCCAGGCCTTTCTATCTTCTACCCTCTCCTGTTATATCCGTCCCATCCGCTTCCCTAACCCCACTCTCCCCTCTAGGCCCTACATCCTGTCCCGCCCCAATTATGTCCGTTACACCAAACAACGGTCCCCTCCAGGTCTATCATCTGCCTTTGAACTGTCATACCTGTTACTTTTTCCTCCTCTGCCTCTTTCTGCTGCGTGGTGCTCAGCCTCTCCGATGGATATGCAATTGTAAGTCAGAGTGGGCACTGTGCTGAATATTAAATCCCAAGCCCAGACAGACGCTTCTTCCTCGACAGGATCTGTTTATCTCGGAGTCACCACCGTCTCCAGTGCTGCGGGTCCGCCTTTGCTCACCTCACCTCGTCCCTTGCAGCCGTTTCATTGTGTTGACAACAGCTGCCTGACGATGGGAAAGTGGCAATTACATTTTGCAATGTGTTATTCCCACACGTACAACCTGAAGCGTATCCCTTTGCAAATCACTGCTTTGCCCAAAAATAGCCTTTCCATTTAGCTGTTTCTCTCCTGGTTTCATATCTGTTAGTCAGTGTGGATATCTTGGTGGACGACATTTTGTTTGTTTGTTTGTTGGAGGCTCTCACACATGTTGCAGTTCCAAGCAACAGCTGGAGTCATGTCAATAAAGCCCTAAAGAGACACTCTGAACAAAGAATTTAAAGGGAAAGTATGGTATTTTTCCACCTGGGTCTCATTCTTATATTTTTGTCATTTAGACTTTTGATCATAATAACAACAACTCAGAGATTAGGAAAATGTGAGGCAGTACAAGATTACAACAGCTCAAACAGTACAAAGTACAGAAAGCAGTCCCATCATCACGGTTCAGACTTCAGACTCCCTCTATTGTACACAGTGGCAGTTGATGAAAACTGCAGTGTTTAACTTTTTTTTTTACGTTTTGCAATTGGAAACTTAGAGACTCCAACCATCTTCTCACATTTGTGACTACCTCTGCAGCATGTAGCTTATTAGTAAAGCTGTACATTGCCCCTATGGCTGTCGTTCTTGCATTTCCCAAATACGTCCAGCAGACGCGTTGACCGTCATAAATCATAAATGGGTAGTAGTATCGGAAGAAGGCCCATCTTGACAAATACCAGAAGAGTTATTGGTCGCTGTAATGATTCCTCCTCTCCATACTGGCTGTGAAGAGACCCCTTCTTCATGTGAAAACTACAGCTCGGCAAGGAAATGCTATCTGAAGGAATTTTGAACTGAAAAAATGGTAACTTTGGGAGACACCCGTTTTGATTTGACTTATAGCGACTGTAGAAGCCATTAGCTTCGCCCGAAGTTTAGATTCTGGATTTTGAACCCCATTGCTTACAAAGAAGTCACTCTAGTAAGAGATTGCTTCACAGCAAGAACAGTTACAGTGACCAACAACGCTTTCAATGTACATATGAGGATGGGACAACTGAAAGAGAAACATGAAAAACTACATCCCCGTCCATTGAAGACATTTTATGGGGCAGTCTGTGATTCAAGAAACCCTTTCAGAACCAGAAGGTTTAATCCCAGATTCAATAGGGCACACACTGTGTCACTTTAAGCCATGTGGCAAGCTGCTGAACCCCCTACCTGTACGCTAAGTCCCTCTGGATGACAGCACCTGCTGTAAAAGTAAATCTGTTTTGCACATTCTGTGACACCAACGGTTACATTTACACTATTCGGGGCACCAACGCAGCAGCGATAAACGTGCAGGAACCTGTTCCTGTCTGAGTATTGTCCCTACGGTGAATTTAAAGTTTGGCAGCATTTGGCAGTAAATAGTTGCACATTCTCACACATGTTGGCCACTGCAGAAGTGTAAAATACAGCTTTTAGATGCAGCCTTTCATTATCCCTCCCACCTGTCAGGCTTTCTGTTTGTGCCGCGGTCAGTGGAAATCTCAGGGAATGAAAGGATGCTTTGAAAGGCTTCCTGCGTGTTGTTTTTCTTCATTGGTATTCTGCACACAGGAAGTGTTGGGTGCAGAGGTTCCTCCAACCTCCTGTGGCTTTTCTCCTCCAGGTCTCATTCTTGCCTGTTAGGGCAGTGATTTGCAATGCCACTTAATCCGCAATTAACATTTCTCTTTCTTTTATACAAACATCGCACTTTTGCCTCTTTTAGTGTAATTTCTTGTAATTGGCACAATTCTTGCTTCCTCGTGTCGTTGTTCAGCTCAGCCTGGTGAGGAAGTGCACTGGAGTGGCAGAGCACCACCTTTTGGCTGACGTCGCGAATTGCAGCCGGTTTGAGACGGAACAATGCGGCATTGAGGGCTTGATAGGCAAATTCCCTGCAGTGCCACTTCAGTGTGTGGGTGTACTGATGCTGTGATAGCACAGATTGGGAGGCATTTCAATTTAGAATTCATAGGCTGTCACAACGGGAATAAGTACTCTGGTTTCACATTCAGCCAGACACATCAGAAATGTGATTCACTCACGTACACAACCTCGGCTCACACACACACACACACACACACACACACACACATAATCGGTAACTTGTGGTGAGTGTGTCACACCACTGCGCTCCGAGGAATCAATGTCCATCCTCTCTCTATTTGCGTCTTTGAATGAGTGCATTCGGCAGCGGCACAGCGGTGAGAAGCTTTTATGCGAAGCACCAAAGAAAAGCTTTGGAAAATGTGATGCTGCTGCTCCTGTATCTTACCTGCTGCCATCTCTTAACACTTTTCATTTGACCTTCTCCTCTGCTCGGTTTGGCGAATTGGGGCCCCTTTGATTGCGGAGTTCTATTCATCTGTCTTGCTCTTTATATCTGGGTAGCTGTGTACCAGTATTACTAATGCCAGATTTAGTGCAGTGAAATGTTAATAAAGTCAAACAAAATGGTTGATAAGAGCAAGTGTTGAGGCTTGAGCTGAGTCAGCCCTACAAATCTGAATTGAACCTGTGGGGGAATTCTGCCTTTTTTCCGGCTTCACTGACACCACATCATTTCAGTCCACTAATTAGGTGTGAAACTTGACCTTAGCTACTCTGAGCCCATCGACCTGATCCAAACCCTGTTGGGAGTTGAGCTTTAATATCCAGCTCTCTCTTAGCCTCTGCTGATGTTAACTCTTCTCAGCTCATAAAGTTGCTTTGTGCTTGAAAGCTGACTTGACTTGAGTCTTCAGACATGACTTCTGACTTCATTAATCTACGGTACTTCTGCTGTAGCGCCGGTTGGCCTGGAATTAAAATGTGTGGACATATTATGCATTGACCAAGTAGAAACAACCTACTCCCAGACTCAGATTATAGTTTCCCAAGTTAGAAATATAGCAATCCTGGTGCTGAAAGTAGAGTTAGAGCGTTTCATTGAGTAGAACATGTGATGCTGTACCCAAGACAAACAACAACAACGTAGATTTGAAATCTTTTAGATGTATTTTAAATGAGTAATTTCACAAATTTTAACTTCAGTTTTATTTGTCTAGAAACAAGGTCATATACTGGCAGCCAATCCACAGCAAGAAAAAAGACTCTGGGAGATATTTTAACCTGTCGAAGGGGGACTGCAGTGATTTATTGCAGCATAGCACAGAGGCAGATGAGAACAGAACTGTTGGGACTGGCACATCTTCAGCATGGAAATCACAATGCTAATGCGCCGGAGTTTAGAGTAACGATAGCAACTCTGTCCCGCTCAGTATTTGGCTTGGGAATATGTTTACACTCCAGCCAAAATCATTGTAGAAATGAAATATGTTATTGGAAAATACAAACAATGAAGCCCAAATCGACCCCTGTGCTGCTTGTCCATGTGTTTTTGTAAGCATCCCTGCATTGCAACATTTTCTTTTATGATACTGTGCTATAAAACTAGAGCTAACTAGCTTCCCTGCAATAAAGGAGCAATTGTATTTCTTTATTACTCTGTGTTTTGAGTCAGCTGGAGACCTCAGTGTTACATTTAAGACCCATTGTATCAAAAATATAACAATTTCAGCGGTAAATCTACCACCATTATTACTATAAACTGCATATGGGCCATACTAGAATGGGAAGTGTGACAGGTAACAGGGTTGGGGCCTAGTGAAGGGTCAACTACCACCAGCTAATATCTAAGATGGATTTGGCATTTTTAGCAGTGCATAATCTAAGTGGCTCAAGTGGAATCAAACAGCATGCGGCCCTTTATTTATTCTAATGAGGGCTCAGCTAGGTCTCAGTGTTTCCTCTTTTAGGCCTCTGCAAACAGACTTTTCAGCTCCGGTGCCCATGGGTGTGCTTGGGTCCACTAAGCACGCTGCTCATCACAGCACAGGAACCTTTCGCTGTCGCCACGTCTCATAACTTTACACAGAGCTAAATATCAGTAGGTGGTTCTGCCATATGGCGGTAATTTCAGCTCTTGAGTTGCAACAACAGAAGTATCTCAGAGGAACAGACGGATGATGGACTTGCACTTTCATTACGATACGAACTGGCACCACACGCCATGACATTTCCAGTGAAAAGTAATATTTTTAATCTCAGGGAAATGTACGGGGGACAAATGTAGATTTTTGATTTCTCTGGAATCGGAAAGGTTAGCAGCAAGAGTGTGTGCAATGTGTATGTCGTGTTTGCTGACGCGGGTTTTTCGTGTGTTTCTTTCTGCAGGCTTACCGTTTCCTTGCCATCAATAAAAAGCTGGGGTTGAGTGGGCGTCCAGAGAGGCCAGTGGGCTGCATTGGGACCTGCAAGGTATATATATCGATTGCATACCGGTACACATGGGCACACACGTGGTGCAAAGGTCATGGGTGACCACTAACACACCTCCCACATGTTGATCTGCATACGTTTCCCAGAGCTCTGAGGAGTCGAACTGAACATAGAGACAGAAAATATTCAGTTCCAAGAGTTTTTCTCTTCGTCAGACTTGCAGTATGCATCAGTGAATGCAGAATAGATTCTTTTAATATGCTAAGCTGTCAGGCAGTTTGTGCGTGTGCATATCTGGTGCCTGTGGAAGTGTGTGTGTGTGTGTGTGTGTGAGATGTTGTTTGCAGTTTCTTCCAAATGAAGGTCACCAAATAAGTTGAGCCACAGCAGCTTTCTCAAACAAAGGCATTACCAAACAAATGAATCATGGCTCCCAACGCATTGCTAAGACAGTATTATAATGGGACATTTATAGGGAAGATGGCAGACTGCCAGAGGGCATTATCATCATCAGTGTGTGTCTGTAAGAGAGTGTGTGTGTTTGAGCCCCTGTGACAATTTGTATGTGTGAGAGGGGGCTTCATATCGGTTGTGTGTATATAGTGTGTGTGTGTGTGTGTGTGTGAGATCAGGAGTGGATGTGTGGCTTCTGTGTGTCTCCTCTATCTTAGGATTGATGGCTTGTTTTATACACTGCACAGAATAATGTATACGTGGCTACTTGCGAGCCATCCGTCTTCTCATGCAACTGTGTGTGTGTGTGTGTGTGTGTGTGTGTGTGTGTGTGTGTGTGTGTGTGTGTGTTCGCCTCCCTCCAGATTTATCGGATCCTGGGCAAGACGGTGGTGTGCTACCCAATAGTGTTTGATCTAAGTGACTTTTACTTGTCCCAGGATGTCATGCTGCTGATTGATGACATTAAGGTAAGTCAGGGTCACACTCACGGAGCTTACCGTTGCCGTTACGACTCCACAGCCAGCCACTTGTTATGTGCTCAAAGAACTTAAATCACTGAGCTTGTGTGGTCTAACAAGATGCAGCCTGACATTTGTGAGAATGGCAGGGAATCAGCTGATTTGGCTCGGTTGCAAGCTCATTTTACGTGTCCCCACAGAAAGGGCACATACTAGTGTCATAGCCTACCTGGTACCAGAAATCTAAGCTCTTAACCAGCAGCTTGCCAACCGCAAGCACTAGGTATATTGACTGATGATTGAGTTTGCTTACACTTCTGTTCATTATTGTCACTAATTGATATCATACAATAGTGGAACATCTTCCAGTCAATTGATGGCCGTTTTAACGTTCTAAAAACTAAGAAGGCCTTGAAACCAACCTTCAGCTGCTGAACCTTCTGATGACATAGAGGTCTAAGTTGCGTGCCATGTAATCCTGTAACTGTGTGTGTGTGTGTGCGCAGAACGCCCTGCAGTTCATCAAACAGTGCTGGAAGATGCAGGGACGTCCTCTCTTCCTGGTTCTCATCCGCGAGGATAACATCAAGTAATAATAACTTCATAATAGCTCTTTTATCATTTTTTTTAATGTCCTCCTGTCCTTTGATAGCTTTCTTACAGCATTCCTCCTCCACCTATCGCCCCATACATCACCCTCTATCTCTCTTTTTCTCTCTGATACTCAAGCTCACAACAAAATGCCTTGACAGGCACAATGCAGTTTGCTTCATTTTTTTTTTAATCCAACATTTCTCTCTCCCTCCCACTTTACCTCTCTTCCCTCCCACATGTACTGCCATTTATCTTTATAGCAGCAAGGTGCAACTGTATTCGCTTGCTGATTGGGTGATAATGTTTCTCATTTATATCACTGTAGCCTGACTGGTGAGCTGATTACAGCAGTATTGACAATTATCCAGAAAGCCATATATGTTAAATGTGCTACAAGCGCTTAAACAGCCACATTGCAGAATCTGGAATGAGTCAGTGGGTTCTCAGAGAAGCAACTCAATAGTCATTAGTCTGCTATTGATCGGGAAGATGACCTGCATGGAAGGTAGCAGCCCACCGAATAAAGCAGTGAAGGTCTGGGGGGAAATGTGCTGATTTATTGAAGAAAAAGAAAAATTCAGCTATGATGTTTTCATACTGATATGTTTAACACGTGTGTTCTGTTCGTAATATAGTGGTTAACACAGATGTTTAGACTCAGAATGAGACAGATTCACTCCACCGTGCACCGTAGGAAAAGCCAAATTTAGTCATTGTAACCTCTGTCTCACCAGGGGGAGCCGCTTCAACCCAGTCCTGGACATGCTGGCCTCGTTCAAGAAAGGCAACATCGGAGGGGTCAAAGTTCATGTCGACAGACTTCAGGTTTGAAATAGACTTGTTCATTATGGTATCGATTGTTTAATTTGGTCGTTCTCAATCACTCTTTGTTTTAGGAATGCACATGGATTTTTCTTCTCTTGGATTATTGGACATGTTAACAGTCAATAGTTAGTTCATCGTAAAAAAAAAAAAAAAAAAGAAGTGCGAGTTTTCCCTAATAACGGCATTTTTTTTAAATACTAGCGTGGCTTATGATTGCCACAAAATCTAAGCGAATTTAAAAAATATAATAAAATATTGCCTTTGAAAAGAATGGTAAGACAAGCTAAATTATTTTTGATATAAAAATGCAAATAATGCTGCACAACTTCCAGGACATAAATAAGATGAGACTGAACATCATGTGCAGTTTGAACTAAGTCCAAACCATTTTTCTTTTATCAGCAAAAAGGTTTTGCAGCCACGTCAGGTTACACTGATCTCCAGACAGGCTTCAGTTTGACTGATTTTATTTACCTCAGCTGCGTGATAGGGTTTAATAAAGCACTGTTTGTTCGCTCTAGTAGTTGCCAAGGAGCTGAAAACACCTGCTTAGGAGGTTAATTAATTTAAGATGTACCGAGGAGGCACAACTATTTATCTTAAATCTTTACCCGCTCAGTAAACCCTTTAACACTTCCTCCCCACCAGTGAATTGGATTTTAATCAGTTTAATTTTTAACAGCATTTTTCAAAGAAATGATTGGCTCTCCGAAATTGCACCCAGACAATACTTTCTGCTCATTTTATTGGGAGGACCAATAGTGTTAGGTCTTGTCACAATTGTCACAATTCCAATCAATACTGATTTTACGACTGAATCAATCGTTATTGTTACTAAACTTTTGATTGTTGGCATATTGTGAAGGTGTTTCTTCAAGGGCGGCTGTCAGGGGGAAAACGTGCCACCTGCTCTCTCCTGTTGGCTCATTTACAACAGATGTCACTTCCGTCTCTGAAATATACAATGGCTTCATATTACAGATGCAGGTTGCTTCGTCTCTTTCTTCTGGAAAGAAAACGTTTCCCAGAAGTCCCTCCTTCTTTCACAAATGGATCACATGCAACATGTAATGTGAAAGGTTCATAGTGTTGAAACCACAGAGAATTGTCACCTCACTCAACTCTACGGAGCATTTGAGCATCTTTTAACTCAGTGTTTTGGGTTTACCGCCCAAACGCTACCGTTTGGTTCTCACCGTCTCATCCACCTCATATCCATCAGCAGAGTGTTCAGCGAGAAGCATTAGAATGCCATTGAACAGACAGACAATTTCAGCGGCTAGCTGGTGAACATAGTGATGCATTTAGCAGCTAAAGAGAGATATTTACCTCAGGAGTTGGTGGAGACCGAAAACAGAGCTAAACACGGAGTGAATTTTAGACTTACATTCACCAGGTAGACACAAACAAAACTGTGAATGAATGAAAATATGTCTATGTGTCTGCTAGATGAGAAGTTCCTCGTCTCCACTTAAATATTGACAATATGTCAGAGTTGTATGTACAGCTGGTTTACACTGCCCCCAGGTGCTCAATCAATTCATGCAGTTTTAAACAAAGTAAAACCTTTCACACATGTATTGTGAGTGAGCATATATCATATTAAAATAGCCCATTTGATTTAACTCACTGGAATGTTCACGGCAGCATTCATGAATTTACAATTAGCCGTAAACATTTTTTCTGCAGCCAGTTCTTATTTTTCATGGCAGATGGTATTTGTTTAGGATGCAGCTCTAGAATTATATTCAAATATGGTCACTTATGACAGGTTTCCCAACCCTATCTTTTCTCCCACTGAGTCTGTGGTGTTCAGCAGAGGCGTTCTCATATGATCCGTTTTTTTTTTGTTTTGCTCTAAAGTTCTTCCTTCCCTTCGCCTATTTGCTATTCACTTCACAGCTAACTCCAACAACTTTGAAACACTTCTCCTCTTCATCACCTCATTGTTATGGGGAGCGGGATTGCTCCTCTCCTTTGCCTCTTATTTTTGTTTTGGAGTTGACTTCAGTTGGAATGGCTAATATCACATTTAGACCACAGGAGCAGTTCGCATTGAACTGCGCTCTGTGCTCGCACACTGCTTTGCTTTCAAACTTTCACCGTCTCAGACACTAGATTGTTACCGCTCCCATACACATTTGTAAAATGTGAAAGATTGAACTGAGTTCACACCTTACGACTCCATGTATTCTGTGTTATGAACTGCATTGCTCAAACTATTGTTCTGTATATACTGAGTCCCCCGACAAACCTCTCTGTGGTTTATAGAGCCGTGCTTTCTTCAGGAGACTATTTCTATGTTACTGTGCACTCTCTTGTATAGAGATAGAATAATCGTTTTGCAAATCATTGATATGTCCTTTTTTTTCTCATCGACCTATTAGACCCTGATATCTGGAGCAGTGGTGGAGCAGTTGGACTTCCTGCGTGTCAATGAGGCAGAGTAAGAGTTTCCTCTCGTCTTTGTACTTAATTAGTCAGAGGTCAGTTTGACTGTTTGGCGGGATATTTTAAAAAGCTCATTAAGGCTGATATGCATACAATCTGAGGATTATTGGTATACAGTGTAGACGTGTAGACTTGATTTAAAATGTTTTCAGGATCAAGAAATCAGTTTAGTGTATAATTAACAAAATGCCAAGTGAATGATGACAGCAGTGTTTTGTTTGTTCATGTAGTTGTGAAATGTTTCAAATGAGATAAAAACAACCGCATGTGGATCTACCGTCTTCATACAATTAGTGTGTATGTGTGTGTGCGTGTGCTTGTGCATAGGATCCCAGAGTTTAAGAGCTTTGAGGAGCTGGAGCTGCCTAAGCACTCCAAGGTGAAGAGACAGATGAGCACACCCAACGTCTCAGAACTGGAGCAGCAGCCTGAGATCAATGTGGAGGAGTGGCTGCTGAAGCCCACCCATGAGGTCGTCCAGAAGTTCCACGTGAGTTGATCGGCCGTTCACAGCATGCAGAAAAATCTAAACCTTCATATTACTTCAAACATCTTCTTATTAACCAACACAACCCCAGGTTTCTTTTGAGTAGGGGTAAGCAACTCTTTAATCCGCTTCCAACTAGTCCACCTGCCTTCCCCTCAGAGAATTGCGAAAGGGTTTCCTCATTATTTGTGTGGAAGATAACCTCTGTGCCCTGATTGTTTCCCCCCCTGTTGACTCTTTGACACATCCCGCTCTTGCCCACCTGTCACCTGTTATCTTATAAATATGTTAAAACATATATCCTCAAGGCCAGGTCCTGTGTACCATCCGTCCGAGTCTGCTCACTATTAACAGCTCGTCCGTCTGGCTCTGGACTTGAATATTTCATACTTGTCTGAAAAATCCAAACCTCAGCCCGCGCCTTCTGCAATTGTGATTTGTTGGATCTATGAGGAATTCAGGATAGAAGACCGACTGACAGTCTGAAAACCCACATCCACGTTTGTTATTAATTTTAGAATGTTAGTGGCCATATCGAAGATACCAAACCTAATATTCACTTAGTATTTCAAGCAAACAATAAATAATTTACCCCAATCCTCTTCTGACATGCTTAAAGGTGCTCTCTCTTCCATATTTTAGGCATGTTAAGGCTGCTATCAATATTAAATGAGGCAATACATTAAAAATGTACCTGTTATTACCACAATTGCAAAATTCCAGAAAACAATTTGGTCAATACGGCTTGTTAGTGCTTACTGTGAGCAGATAATATTACAGCTGTGCGCAATAAAGGTATCTTGAGCTTGTTTAAATCTGTTGTGTTTGTATGCGTAACCAGGCTCTTCTACTCATCTAACTATCTCTCTCTTGTCTGTGTGCATGTGCGTGCGTGTGTGTGTGTGTGTGTGTGTCTGTCATTTCCCAGGACTGCAACTGCTTGGCCAGTCAGGCTCAGCTTGCAGTTATCCTTCTGAGAAGAGAAGGGCCAGACTTCCTTGCCAAAGATGGTAAGCACACACACATACACACACTCAGAGTTGGTGAGCATCTTTAAGAACTAGTCACATGATGTACTGAAACAGAATAGCAGATCTTCAGAGTTTCCTCCTTAAAGGCAAAGGAAATCGTGTCAGAAGTGCGTTCATTTTATTCTTGTAAAACCCGTTTTTGGTGCCTTCATCAGTCCTGTAATCAGTTAGAAGTCTTAAGGATGCTGTTGCATGTGTGGTAACGTCAGTTCTAACATACAAAGGATGAAGGGTACATTTGGATTTGATTGTATATGTCTTTATGGTCTTTTTTAATGTCCAAACGCAAACATATTTGTGATTCCAGAGAACCTGAGGGATGAACTGGAGAGAATCTACAGAAGAGCTGGCAGCAGAAAGCTTTGGTCTGATATTCCCACACACACATACACAAATACGTAGACTGCATGCACTGGTTGCAGCCACAAATATCTTGTCTCATGTTAACATTTAAATCTGGCTGAACTGTAGGCTGGCAGTGCGTCATGCTGCTGCCATTATCAAGAAGTTCGCCAGCTCTATAGCTCCTCACATCACCACAATACTGGTGCATGGGAAACAGGTAATTCCCAGGCAGAGATGGACTGAAGACTCTGCATGTTTCCTCCCAGTCAGCTGGCTAGCTAGCTGTCTTAACTTGAGAGCTGTGTGAGGGTTAGCCAATCCTACTTTGTGATTCCTCATAACCAACCAACCAACCAACCAACCAACTAACTAATTAACAGCGATTTCTAAGTCAGAAAGAAGAATAACCAATATTTAAGGTTTGGATTTTTTTATGAAATATTTCAAAAAGTCTCCTATTTCTACTCTTTTATTATGTAAATTAGTAAATTCATTTTTATTATTTTAATTAAATAATTTGTAAAGAAAAGTTTCTAAAAATGGTATAAAAACCTTCAAAGAAACAGTTAATACTGACTATACGTATTATTACTTATTATTAAACTAATTCTTGTCCCACGTTTTACGATCAAAAAGGTTTTAATAAGTGAAATCTCACGGTGTGATATTAGTCACCCTGGTAACAGGAGGTGTCATGCACTAGTTGGCTCATGTCTTAGCATCTTGCTAAAATTCTGGCTAAACCACAAAGTTTAGCCTAATAAGGTGGCTAACATTCACACTGTGTTCAGGAGCTTGTCGTCGGTGTTTGCTTCCTTTCCATTAACCATCACAGAGGCCGGACCCACGTTTCTGCTACCGCAGCGTCACCCGCTGCGATAAGGCCAGCTGTATACGCCAAATGAAATAGAATTTGCCTATTTGTTATGGCACTGTGAATGCCTTTACACTCACTGTTTCATCAAGGGCATCCGTGCTAGATGGAGGAGCTTGATTGTTGCCTTGGGAGCAGACACCATTCGCACATTCATCACAACAAAGTAATATTACAGCAAATGTATCTCCCTGGAGGCAAACGTAATCAAAGTTGACTGTCCTTCAGATTGTGAGCTCGACGAACATGTCGATCATAACTGTATTTTTCATTATCAAAATACTGTTGGTCTTACTTGCTAACTGGTAAAAGTATATATATGTGTGTGTATATATATATATATATATATATATGTATATATATACAGTATATCTGCACAGACAGCACACAGTGATGTGTGGCCTAGAGTAGGTATTTCAGTTACTTTTGGATTACCCTAGCTTAAATATGTAGCCTCCTCAAAGCCAGGATATGTAAATCCGTTATTGAAAGACTCAATCATAATAAATAGTGTTCTCCATTTTTTGGAGCGTAGCGTAGAATGAAACATTTGACTGGCAAACCGGTGCCCACTGTTCCAGTCAAACTAAATATCTTTCTCTTTTTGATCCTTGATCACAAAGCTGCAAATCACTTATTTAGTTTGGTGTATACCGCTGGCCTCACTCACCTAGAATTGACCCGTTACTTCCGATGGTTTGTCCATGGTTTGATTTGAATTTGTGCCACGGTAACATTACATCATATTCATTTAGCTGAGGCTTTTATCCAAAGCGACTTACAATAAGTGCATTCAACCTGACCGAGACGACAGCTTTTATTATGTGCTGTTTTATGAATGAATAGGATTTCAGCAGAGAGAAATGTGATTATGCCAAACTGCCAAAAAAAAAGAAAAGCCTGGAGAGTGGATTCCAACTTGCTGGGAAATACCATCAATACCGAGTTTAATTGACTTTCTCATTTACCTAACATGGGCCAGGAAGTAAAGCTGCAAATAGGTTCCCCAAGAAAGCATCAGAGGATCAACACCACATCATGCCTTCTAAACATGCGTTTTGATTCATCATGCTCAAGATGTGCCTTTGTAGCTCCACAGGTGCAGGAACTGAATAACTCCACACACACACACACACACACACCAAAATAGAGTTGTATATAATAGCATATTGTAAGAGGAGTTTGTGCTGATTGTATTCATGACTCCCTTAATGAAATTATTTAATTTGATCATTGCTTCTGTGAAGGATGGCTTCAACTCTGTGTGTCTATAACAACCCTGGCTGTGAGCTACCTGGGAAGATTATGAATGTTCATTTGTGTTGCTTTTTCCCTCATAGGATTCCTGCAGGCAACGGGAGGCTGTTTGAAGGCTGTAGTGACTCTTGCCATTAACAAACTGAGAAATTAGTGAACATTAAAATATTTCAATGGAAAGCCAACCTTTTATTTGGCCATTCAATAACTAGATCAATTAATTAGGATTGGGACTTACACATTTATTATTTATTATTTAAAAATGAAGAAAAAGATGTAATCTTCTAAAGCACTACCTGTTAGTTATCTGTCATGACGTCAAGAATGTTCTTGTGTCTTTTCGCCCACTAGGTCTGTTGTCCGTCTTGCTGCCAGTCTCTTAACTAAGCTAGTGGACAGCCTTGCGCCCAGTATTACTAGTGTTTTAGTGCATGGCAAGCAGGTAAGTTGATACACAGAGCGCAGGGCCTGAGTAGTTTACCGTAACTATCCCTTCTGTACAAATGATTTGGGGTTATTTGGGGAAAATGGCATGTCGGGACAATGATTTTAATGTTCACTGATTAAAAGAAATGAAATTGGTAATAGATGATTATGAGCTTCTCATGCTGTAATCCTGTGGGAGTTCTTATTGGCTAGCTGCATGCTCACATTCCCCATCCCAGCTCACCTCCTTTGTGTGTGCATCAAAGCTGTAGCTGTAGCGAGGCTGCCCGTGTGACCAGCGTAGAATCCTAATATGCACCGTGTCCGCGTGTCTGGACACACGCCATGTGCCGATTGACGTACCGTGACCCGTGAATTTGTCTGGTGCGACTCCCTCGCTCTGGATGGGGTTCGGTGCATCATTTCCTGTCAAGTGTTACTCAGAGATTAGTCTCCTCTCGAGAGTGTCGTTTTATCTCGCCTCGTTTTTTTGCCCTTCTGAACAGTTTTAAGCATTTCATTATGCTGAAGTAGCTCAAGTTGTGAATCTGCATATAGATTGCTTACCGGAGGGATCGCTCCTCTCGACATGATTGGAAAAGCTGATTTAAGATTTGAGACGGCTGTGTTGCTCTGCTTACAATAACAGCTTAGTTGGAAGAAATAAGAGGCACCACCCCATTTAGGTCTATTCTGACTGGTTTTGTTAACATTTCTTGTCAATAGTCAAACTCAACAATGTATTTCCCCTGGGTCCTTACCAGACTTCATTTCCAGCTCCAGGCCGTTCTTTTGCTCAGATACAATCAGTCCAGATGTAAAGATGAATGATACAGCTTCAAAGTGCCGGGTTTCATCAGCTGAAGGCAAGGATAAAAGTGTTTCCTCCCATCTGGAAGATTGGTTAGGTGTAATTTTCATGAAATGCCTTTCAGATGAAACAAAATACAAAAGAGTCATCTTGTGATTTGTAATTTTCTTTTTATGTGGCTCTGGGAGAGGAGGCCAATTTTAGAGATATGAAACAAAGATACTTGTAGGAATTGCACCTTGGAGGACTTCTGTGTGTGTGCACATGCCGTTCTACGCATGAACACACTTTCACACACGTGCACAAGCATATGGCACACATGCTCACAAAAGCTTAGATATGTTGCACACAACAGTTATTCTGCAGTGCAGAGAACATTCTAACTGTATGTGGTTTCGGTGTATGCTCTTTTTCCCTGGTTGTGCGTGCGTCCGTGCGTGCGTGCGTCGTTGCCTGTGATTGCTAGGTGACCCTCGGCCTATTCGGGCAAGAAGAAGAGGTGATCTCCAACCCGCTGTCGCCAGGGGTGATCCAGGGCATCATCTACAGCAGGTGCGCCCCTCAAGGTGGGGAGCGCGAGGCCGTGCTTCAGCAGGAACTGGTCATTCATATCGGATGGATTATCTCCAACAACCCAGAGCTGTTCAGCGGCATGCTCAAGATCAGAGTCGGGTACGACAAATTCAGGTTCAGGATGGTTGAATCAGTGCACATTTAGTCATGCAGTATGAACTCTTTACTGTAATTCTCCTTTCAGACCACTCAGCAGAACATGAAGAATTCAATGAATATTAGCATCGGTTGAGGCTGCAGTTTTTCCTCAGTTTATTATATTATATTCTTAAGTTAGCCAATCAAAACATCAGGAACGCCTTGCTTTCAAATATCTGTGTCAATACAGGTTGTTTTATGCTTCAAAGGAACCTCTCAGCAGTTCTCTTAGAGGTGGACTGAGACTTTGACTATATAGAAAAGGTATTACATTTAATAAGAAACTTGACACAGTGAAGCATTACCGAAGAAAGGACACTATTTTGAACGTGTTCATCCTTGTTCAGACAAAGTGAGCTGTATATAGGGATACATTCTGTGGTGGTCAACAGCGTGTGTGTGTGTGTGTACTGTGGATTTCCAGATGGATTGTTCAGGCCATGAAACACGAGCTGAAGATCAGGGCAGGAGACATGCCAGCTCAGGACATCTACCAGCTCTCCCCCAGCGACATCAAGCAGCTCCTGCTGGACGTCCTGCAGCCACAACACACCGGCAGGTACAAAGTCACGCTATCGAGAACACAGCCTGCGCCTTCTCCTCTTTTTCTACTCCCAAAAGTGCCTTTGAAGACGCAGTGTCGTTATCTTAATGCATTCACTTGTTTAATCTTTTTAGGGTTTAATTATTTTATCTTCCGTCTTGTCTGCAGCCATATCTTACTATCTGCTGCTACCGCAACCCAATTTCAAAATGAGAATTATTACATTTTTATCTTATCCAATCTAATCTAATACACATAGACAATTTCCTCTGGAACAACGGCTTTTGACATCATACATCCCCAGTCTCTATAACCCGGTTCATCAGTTTCACCCTTGCTTTGGCCTCAGGTCTTGGCTGAACAAGCGTCAGATCGATGGCTCTCTGAACAGGACCCCTCTGGGCTTTTATGACCGTGTGTGGCAGATCCTGGAGAGGACCCCCAACGGTTTTATGGTGGCTGGGACTCACCTCCCACAGGTACCTGCCTCCCCTGACACTGCTGCAGAATAAACACTGTGATCGATGCCGTGTAATGAATTGCAATGTGTTCTTTAACAGGCACGTGTATGCCTTACAGTCACCGATCTCTATGTTTCGTTGTCTTTTAAAGAACACCTAACAAATTCTGTTTCTCAAAACAGTGTTGCTCACGTATATTAGTTTGTTCAAGTACTGGTGACAGTGTCAAATATGGACCGGATATTAACATCTGAGCTTTTCCTACTATGACAAGTCAAAATGTTTGCAGTGAATGCTTTTTGGCTGGCTGTTCATTGCTGCATCTATTTGTCCGTAGGTTTACTTAAAAGCAGAAAGAGTCGATTTTTCTTTTAAAAAAAACAATGTATAGACTTTACAAAAACAATCCCTCTCGATCATCACTTATGACCCACTAGAAGTTTGTGGCATTGTCTGTGCCTTCAGACAAACCCTGCCCTCTGCCTCTCTGTATTTTCTTATTTTGCTGTGTTTGGGACGTTTCTGGGCATCAACCTCTTTAAGAACGTAGCGACCAGGTGCCAGGTTGTAAGCATGCATCCAAATCTACAAAAATAGCGGACAAAGTGCCAAAATAACGCAAAGATTTTGGGCCGAAACACCAAGTGGGCAAAGCTCGTTTCAAAACGAGAGTGAATCAGGGGTCGGCTTTCACCTGCTGGCGAGCGCCCTGACACAAACCGTGGTCAGGGGGGCGTAGGCTCCTGTTGTCATTGTGCCAGGGAGGAGGGGCCAACTTGACTGTTATGTTTACAAACCGCAACCATGGACTGTATATAAGAAATAGACGAAGTCACTGCGACCGTGAGTTTGTTTTTTATCTGGAGCATCAACTCAAGAAACGTTTATTGGATGCTTATTAGGATTTTCAGCCATCCACTACACATTAACTTTTCCCCCCCAAAAAAATCCTGTTCAAACTACATTGTATATTGATTTATAAAGACTCTTGATTTCTACATTCATTTTGTTTTTCAAATAATCTAACAATACATCCAGTTCTATATCGCTTTAGATATTTGAGGACCATATCCAATTCCACTTTACGTTTTCACAACTTATATTAACTTTCTCTACATCTCTCATAATCTGCCTGAGCTCAGCCGACGGAACAAATGAGGACTTGTTTTAACACACACTGCAGAGACTCAGGTTATTAGTGCACAGGAGATCCCACAACCCTCTGCCTCTCTCATGCTCGCAGTGATGGAATCAGATGATTCAGTGTGACACTTTAATCAGGACAAAATAATTAAACAGTTTAATTAAAACAGCCCTGTGATGACGGCTCATAAACACACGCAGGATATACATAATGAACTGTCTCTTTGCAGCAACCGACACTGTCTGACATGACCATGTATGAGATGAACTTCTCCCTGCTGGTGGAGGACACGCTGAAGAACATCATCCTGCCTGAGAACAGACAGATCATAGTAGAGGTAAACTCTTTGTCATTACGACTGAGGTTTAGACCTTTAAACAAAGAGAATGCTCTGTTCTTAGTTCCTGACGTGTCCTGTCTCCGCTGTGTGAGTAGTTGCTGATGGTGGTGTCCATAGTGCTGGAGAGAAACCCGGAGCTGGAGTTCGGCGACAAGGTGGATCTGGACGGTTTGGTGAAGGAAGCCTTTAACGATTTCCAGAAGGATCGCGGACACTCCGCAGGCACAGAGAAACAGGTAGAGCGGCTTCCTTCTAGGCTGTAACTGATACAACATCTTCTCACTTGAATGCGACCTGATTGTCAACCACAACATTATCTCATCACAGATCCAGATCAATGTGCTCCCAAACTTTGAGCTTCTGTTCCAGCCATACACTGATAATTTAACAAAAGCGGTGGCTTAATTAGAAGGTGTTCAAAAGCCAAATAGAAACATACTGCCATTGTCTTATTTTTTTTTAATTCGTGAGATATAATCCTGCCAGAAAGTTGTTGTTTTTTACTTATAGCATGTCATTAAATAACTAACTTTTATAAGTACTTTTATAAATTCTTGAAAGCACTTTTCATCTGTGCCCCTGCAGAGTGACATGGAGGCATTTTACGACACGCCAGCGGTGGGAAAGAGAGGCACCTCCAGCTACCTGACCAAGGCAGTTATGATCCTGTTGCTGCAAGGGGATTTCAAGCCCTGCAAGGATGACCCATGCTCTGTTAGCTAGATTTACAGTGCTTTGACCCCTAAGCCCGGCCTGCTGCGGTGTAGTCATCAAACGGTCTGGCAGGGCCTTCTGAGTATCCATCTCGTGTATTCAGTAGATAACCTCTAACCTCTCCAATCCTCCCTTTGGCAGGACTCCTGCATGCTACATTTTTCCTGGACTTTTGCTTCAACAGCAATAAAAGCTGTAAGCAGAAGACTCGAATGGCATAGATTAGCATGTCTGCAGTTTGCTCCAGTGGGTAACATACATCCACCAGTCCAGTTTACGATAAAAACAAATGTTGAAGATTGGAGGGAAATACTCACGATATCACCAGGGCCTTGTTTCTTTTATCTCTACACATGTTTGTTCTGTATCCCAACTGTACTGTGTAAACATGTGTTTGAGTTACATTGAATTTGCTCTAGTTATTTATTAGCATTGGTGGCTAGTCATGTCAAATGCCACATAACTAGCTAGCTGTTCTCTTTCCCTGGATGCCGTAGGTTAGTCTGTCTGCACTTTGTTCCAAGGCCTAATGTACTCCACATCCACCAGGTGTGATCACTAGCACCTAGACCCTTGCGTAACCTTTACGCTTCTTTCTGTTGCCAGAACTCAGTCTCCCAGCTGTTTTATGAATTCAAATTAAGATTTTTATAGTGTTTTAAATTACCATAGGTGGCTAGCTATTTATGTCAAAAAGGCACATAGCCACCTACTGTTATCTTGCCCTTTCTCCAATAATAAGTATTTTCTCTAAAAGCATCAAAATATAAACAAATTGAAGGAATTGTCCTGTTGTAGCTTAGCATAAAAACTCAATGGGGGAACAGGCTGCTGGCTGCAGTTTCATATTTAGCTAACAGGACATGAGAGTGGTATCAGCCTTCTCATCTAATTCTCTGTCATGAAATGAATCGGCGTATTTCAGGAAATGACTTTCTTACATTTTTGGTTTTGCTTAGAAATTCAATTTAAATGTTTTGTATTCTGGTTATTGGGTATTCAATGCCATAATTAACCATTAGCACAGATGTAAGCTATACCTCACCAGCAATAACGTTTAGCTCTTACATAGCAGGTAGACAGTACAAGGTCATGTCGTATATTGAGAGGTGTGGTTCTCAAATCAATGCATTTGGTGCCCAGGGGTGTCTGCCATTATTTCATACATGAGCTATCAGTATAAATATATGAATCGATATCTGGTTACCCTCTTCTAAACAATTTGTGGGTCTTTGGCATTTGGCAGTTTTGAGAACCAGAGAGATATTTTAAATTGTATAGTGAATTACTATTAGTTAGTCTTTTTGAAGTTTGTTCTACTACGTTGAGCTTCTCTTTGTGGAACGCTGTGTCCTCTTACCTCTATGCATGCACAGTCTGCCGCATGACCATAGGTACTGTTTGCCATAAACATGGTGACGGTTTCTCTGAATGTTATAGGCTACAAAAGAGAGTTTATTTTGCACAATAAGGCTCTGCGTGACAATGACTACTGCGCATCTGTAGTCCTGAAACTGAGGATCCTTTAGAAAATGCCTGTTGAATGTGGGCAACAGTAAACACCGCTGTCATCCTTAGGTAGATAGGTAATGAATATCATTACCGCCCAATCTTGTCACTGTGTGTGTGTGTGTGTGTGTGTGTATGTATTTTTAATTCAATACTGTAGTTTCAAAGAATAAAGTTATCCTGGAAACTATAGACATTTCCCTCTGTGTCATTTTACAATCACTGTTATAAACGGTATATGTGAATGTGTAAAAAAGTGTGTTTTGCATTATGCTGGAACATCTCCCCTTTTCTTCTACGGTGGGAATATGAAATACAGACATATCATTGCTTCACATGAAGCAAAAAATTCTTCTTGCTTGACTGAAACAGCAGCAGAAATGGAGCACGTCTGCTACAGCCCTGAGTGGTGTGTTTGGCATGGAAATCAGATCCTGCCAGTTACACCCACTTATGTTGCCCGAACCCCCGTATCAATCTGCATCTCAGCGCTGAGGATGTGTGTGCTGTCTGCAACACTGACTAACTGACTGGCAGAGAGAGGTGGAGAGGTGGGCGAGAGTCAGATGAGATGATAAATGGGCTCTGCCTCACAATCAATATATTCAAATCAACTTGCATGCTAGTGAGAAGAGATCTTGCCCGTCTTATTAAATCAAACCTCTTCTTCACCGAGAAGAATCCAGCAGAAGCTGGAGTCCGTGCTAAGGCAGTTTCCGGTGAACCTGCATCCTGTAAATAGTTTTGTCTGATTTTGGGAATCTGACCCGATGACATGCATTAAGAATTGCTATATAGCAATAGCCAATATACCCGCTGCAGGTCTCGTTTCCTTATGTGGGTCGTATTGAGGCATTGGCACACTCTGAACCCCAAGCAGTTTCGGGGCGTGTTTCACTCCTGTCACATTTTTCTTGCTGTGGCCTTGATATTCACTGCAATAAGTCCTGCACCTCTATGGACAACTATGGCTAGAAGTAGAGATAACTCAAAAATGTATTTTGTGTAGTACAGTGTAACAAAATGACGATGCGATAAATCATAAAGAAAACGCAAGATGACTTTCTTTGATCATTTATATTATAGAAATTGGAAATCATCGGAATCTTTACATACAACTTGTTTGCAAGTTGCCACAAGTGTTGCCAATGATGGAAAAAAGAGCTGCTATTCACTGTTTTACAACCTCTCCTGTCCTCTCCTCAATGCAATGTGTTCAGCTGCAGTCGAAGATTCACTGAAGTTTTGTCACGTGACTGTTGGTCTCAGGTCAGTCAATCACGACTTCCTAGTTGCGCTGAGGAGCACAGAATTCAATGTTTTTTACAGGATCTGGTTACTTTAAACGGTTTGTTTTTTTTAAGCTCTGATTGCTTAAAGAAAACATGCTTTACCATCCCGCCGGTGGGTTTTGGGGTTCAGAGGGTTAAATCAAGACTGCTTCATAGCCAGTAAAAAGTATATTATAGTAACTTTAAGTAAGAGATCTCAAAAAGGGTTTAAGTTGTTTTCATATCTATGTTTGAATTTACTTTTGTAGCATATGTTTGTTGCTAATTAGCTGTACACTTGGTAATGTCAGATAAAGAATCATGTTTTTTGTGGGTTTATTTTTTTTAGAAAGGACATAGCCCTTTAACCACAGGAAGTCAGGACATATTGGCATCTGCTGCTTCAATTTAGGCAATTTATTTCTTTGATCTCACTCATCACCCAATGAGTGCAAAACTAAATAAAGAAAAAGCACCCATTTAATGGGGCTCAATGGGGGTTGAATTGGAGAATTTTGTAAAATGGATAACAATCTAGAATTATACATTTCAATTTCCCCAATGTCAACTTCCCGTCTACAACAATAAACAAAAAAAAAGCACTCAGATGCAGTGACCCGTTATGTTTTGCATGGTGTAGCTACGGTTCTGTTGGCATTTGTATGCTGCACTTTAGGAGTTTTTGCCTCATCAGTCCACTAGGAAGCAGCAGAGTTCCAAAAATGACATTTTCATGGTCTGTTTGTTTTGTTTTTTCTATTAAAGACACTTCAATGGCATTTCTTTTTCACATTAAATAGCAAAATGGAAGATAATGCATGGAAAGTTAAATGATGTATATTCATATCATGACCTGGTGTGTCCTTGTGCATAAGATGAAGATCAATATTGTTTCTACATTACAGCCTCACAAGAGGCTATTGCTCTTTTTAAACATGCAAGATTTGCCTTATGCAGTAATGGATGTGACTGCAGCTGCACAAAAATACTTAGTGATGAATGGATGACTCCTTACAGAAAAAATACTTTCTCTGTGCTGCCCATAATCAATATACCGTACATATTTCAAAGCAGAAAAGAGGTCAGGTTTCACCGCCGCTTCACATAGCTTTGTCATTCTCTGACTAAAGGGCACACTAGGTGAGTGGCCAGAGTGGGTTTGTCTTGTCAATCGGGGGGGAAAAGAAAAAGGTGGGAGCTGGAAAGAAGCGCTGCTGTTTGGCTGCATAGAGAGTAACAAGGAGGGACTCAAAGCAGCACAAAGATCAGGGGCCTTAAAGGCCTTACACTGTTTTATGCCAGCACTATGGAAAATGAAATCAGCAGTGATGTGATTTGATTATATTCGATTAGGGGTCTAAACCCTTCTACGGAAGTGTGAGTAAAAAGAGTATAGAAAAGCTTGAAGTATTATGGTTATAGATAAATTAACTCCAAATGTGGGAAAGCATTTCAAATACATGTCTGTATATTTTCTTCTTTCATTCTTTTTTTCTGCAACCATGCATTTCTCTGGAAGCGTGTTGTCAACATGGTCATAACTGATAACCAAGTATAGTCACAGTTGACACATGAGGAGGTTTCTCTCACGGCAGTGAGCACAAAGTTCCCTCTTCTTCATCTCTATCACATCTCCTGCTTTAATACAGCAGGACGTCTTCCGTCCCATCCCTTGCAGTTATCTGGGTTTGAGATGTGAGAGACTGCCAGACTGTAGATAAAACGCCTTAATAACGTGTTATGTCTGCAGGCAGCCAACCACTGGAGGATTATACAGACGGTCCACAGGTGATGGTCATATCATAGATACATCAGTCATTGATGGTTGGTGGTCTTTCTGACAAATCTAGTGTTTCTAGGAATGGCAATGTTGGTGCGTCGGTCCATCACTTTAGTCCAGACTGAATAATCAGTCTGTGCGCCAGTCTGCTCAGAGCTCAATTCAAGCTTCCGGTGTGTCCGATGTAGGATGCTGGGGTAAGATACTCGCACCAAACTCCTGTCGTGTAAACCAGTAGCATATCTGACCTGTAACTTTGGATTCAGAATAGACTTTGACTGCTACCACTTTTCGTAATTTGGCTCAGGATGTTTGGTGCCACCATATTGAATTTAGGATTACCAAGTCCCTCCTTGAATATAAAATTGTTCACATTGATTATTTACTGAGAGTACAGTAGCCTACAGTAAAACTTAGAGAGCTTTGCTTATTGGAGTGATATTTTGAAATATAGCATTTATAATCATACAGTTGTAAAATAATTAACTAACAATGTAAACTCTTGGGATTTACTCTAACTTCCTACATCAGGACAGTGTTTTTATGCTCTCATTCACTCACTCTTTGTGCTTTCTCGCCTCACATGTTTGCATGGATCATGGTTATATCTGGACCCTGGTCCTTCCTCCCGCCATGGCCCTGCTGACTCCCACTGCTAATATCATTTTTATTATTACTCACATTACTATTTTATATTACCTATACCATTAACGCTCATTGCTGACTTTGCTTCTTCAACAGAGTCTCTGTCGCCTCGCAGGTTTCCGTGGATCCTGGTCACCCCTGAACTCCGCCTCATGAAATCCCGGAAACGCAGACTAGAGCGACTCTCCAAAAAAACTGGCCTCACAGTTCACACCCTGGCTTACAACGAACACATACAGCAATACAAACTGGCTCTAAACTCTGTTCGCTCCACCTACTACTCTGGCATCATCCACTCTGGTTCCGCCAACCCCAAGGTCCTCTTCTCCACAATAAACAAACTCCTCAAACCTATGGACAATCTCTCCCACTCCTCCACAGCAGAGAAATGCAACTCCTTCCTGACGTTCTACAAAGCTAAAATTGACACCATCTACAACCAACTGGCCACTTCCAGCCCCGCTTCGTCCAACCCTGTATCTGCAAATCCGCCGACGCCAACCTCCTTACCCGCCCTACTCCGTCCAAGCATCGGACCTGGGGGGACAGGGCCTTCTCCGTTGCTGCCCCCTCCCTCTGGAACTCCCTGCCCCAACACCTCAGACATTCTCCGTCACTCGCCACTTTCAAAACTGCACTTAAAACTCACCTATTCAAATCTGCTTTTAACCTCTAAAGTCAGTCATGTATGTTTTCTTTCTTTCTCTTCGTGTTTATTTTTATTTCTTACTGTTATGTCGTAGATTTTGTTCTTATTATAAATGCTTTTATTGTTTCTGTTTTTACCATGTAAAGTGTCTTTGAGTGCCTTTTAAAGCGCTATATAAATAAAATGTATTATTATTATTATTATTGTTATACCTGGACCCTGGTCTTGCCTCCTGCTGTGGTTCTGTCATATGCATTGAATGTGTTATAACTCTGTTATGCTGTTCATCTATTGCACTTCTGACCATCCTGGGAGAGGGATCCCTCCTCTGTTGCTCTCCCACAGGTCTCTAACTCTTTTCTCCCTGTTAAAGGGGTTTTTGGGGAGCTTTTCCTGTTCCGATGTGAGGGTCCTGGGACAGAGGATGTCGTATGTGTACAGATTGTAAAGCCCACTGAGGCAAATTTGTAATTTGTGATTTTGGGCTATACAAAAATAAATTGAATTGAATTGAATCTGCCCCTACTGTTTTCAACAACTCTACACAAGACACCTGGACAGCTCTGAGGCAGGCCGCGGCAAAACTACTGGTCATAGCGTCTGCAGACCGTCAGATTTCACTCTGACCACGTAGCATGGCGCTAATTTCTTATAAAGATATTTCATTTTATTTTATTTGACTGTGGTCAGGCTTCCTGGGGGGCTCCCAACCCATCTTAGTTATGCTGGGATGGTGAACTTCTGTTGACGTGAAGGTCTATCACAGGGGTATTCAATTAAAATTCCAAAAGGTCTAGATTGAGAAAATCTCCTCGTGCAAAGGTCCAGAACATTACAATAATATCTAATTTGCGCTATTTAGTGCCATATATATAGTAACAACGTATTTGTGTAGTCAACAACTGTCAAATCAAATAAAGAAAGTACACATCAATTCTATTTTAACAATTATTATTCTCAGTTTTCAAATGTAACTGGATGGATTATAAATAATACATAGAAAAATGTTCTCTCATTTCAAGTAAAATAAGTGCTCTATCTAAAAATAAAATACACAAAAGAGAACTTTTGAAAAACTTGCATCTTAAAAGAAAGTGCTTGATTTGAGAAAAATGAATGAAAATGAAAAATGAAAGAGTTTGGCTGGAGTTAACTTATCTCGTCTCTTTTGTTAACTCTATTTCACATAACGTCTCAATCAGGTTCTGTCAACCCTGTTTCCTGACTGTCTCTGCGTCTGGTTCTATGCCTCTTGTGTTCACACCCATGACAACTGCAGTTTATTGATTCAGCAAATATTTTTGCTGTAATGTGTAACTTAATTTTGACTAATATTGAATTGTTCACCATCACATAATCCTCTGACAACTACAGTGGCAGTCCTCTGAGCGGCAATCGTCTGACACCTAGTGGCAGTCCGAGACGAACAAGACAACATGCTCAGCTGACAGAATGAAACCCAAGAAATTAAGAAGATATGTAGAAAAATGACACCCCAGTCACGTCAATAAAAAAACGTGATTTGATCAAATGTAAGTGGAAGTTGTGTTTTCAATTACTGGAAGAAGAAAGGTGAAAAGAAGAGGAGGGGGCCCAGGGGGGCACACTCCTCTGACTAGTGGTGGCAGTCCGTGACAACTATTGGCACTGGCAGCTCGTGGCACCTACTGACACCTACATATAAGCAGAGGAATTTTTTATTTTTGGATTGGACTTTTTTTCTAAACGTATTCATCTATTTTTTAATTATAATAAAACGGATGATTTATTTTCATTATTTTAACCGATTGTTGTAAATGTCTATAAAAGTAATAATTTGGAAAGAGTGTATTTTGTTCCTTTTTGTTTTAAAACCAGCGAAATCATACTTAAATAAAATGAATGAGAAACAAAAAAGTACAACGTGGTTACTCTAAGGATGCATACAGAGAACGGGGGGCTCAGGCGACTCAACTAAAATCATAAAACTAATTTACGGCAGCTGACCTGTCGTAACAACAATGGGTGTTCTCAGGAGATGCGGCTCGGCTCAGCTCGGCAGCCACTATCAGTAGTTACTCTCGCTGTCTCTTTATTAATTGTACAGCAATGCATCATATCTTATGGTTTAAAAATTTTTTATTCACATGCAAACTATCCAGCTGTTAAATAAATGCAATAGAGTTCAACACGACCATATAAAGTAGCATTAAATTCCGATTCACTCAAAACATTTTCAGATAATTATTACCGAAGAGAAGTGAAAATGACTTTCTGCCACAGGAAGGCAAAGCTGTGTGGAGGAATATCGGATCGAATAACGGAATCTTTAAGCCAATCAAATCCCAGAGCTGTGGCTTTTTCGGCCAATCACAGCGCTGCTGACTTCATCGTTGTCTCACCAGCAACGACCATCCGCTAGCTAGTTTAGCGTCAGTCTGGAGGAGAAGCTAAGCTACAGAGACACCGGAACATCTGTTTACTGCACTCTCTTTGGTTATGTATTGCTCTTGAATTTACTGAAGTTAACAGTCGTCCAAGTGACTAAATCGAAGGCCCGGTCGAAGGTAAAGAGTCGTGTTTATTTCTCGTGTTCGCTAGCTGGGCGTCGCGGGAGGGGGCGCACAGTAACGTGTTAATGATGTTGATATGTGGCCGTTTAGCACGGTTAGGATAGCTAACACAAGCTAATGGAAGTTTGTGCCAAAGTCTCCTGGACGTAAAATTGAGCAAATATAAAATAAATTTGACCAGGCGACTAGTTCGTATCATCCACTAATGCTTGTATTTCCTGTTGGGCCGTTACTTGTTCATTCTTCTGTTAACTTAGATGTGCTGGATTAACTTTCTTGTAATATAAAAACACACCATACATGTCACGATGGCTGATGACGGACCACCGACCCCTCCGTCCCTCTACCTCTATAGCTTTATCTTCTCCTTCCTTCTCTACAAACAATGTATCGTTATCTCATCTCGACCATGGATAACTTTAAATCGAACTTCCTCTCTCAGATGCAGTTCATGCTGTTGTTCAGCCGGCAGGGAAAGCTGCGCTTACAGAAATGGTACGTGCCCCTGTCTGACAAGGAGAGGAAGAAGATCTCCAGAGACCTGGTCCAGACCATACTGGCCAGGAAGCCCAAGATGTGCAGCTTCTTGGAGTGGAGGGACCTCAAGATTGTGTACAAGAGGTAAGTGAGTAAGAGAAGTTTACATTCTGTCTGGAAGTACATGCAGTGAACACGTGGGCAAGCAGAGATCATCTGAATGAGGCTGTCAACACAAGCTTGGATCTCTCTGGTTGTTTTCAGGGTTGTTACTCCTCTCATCTGTGACTTTACTATGAAACTCCCTTCTTAACGGCAGTTAAGAGTTGCTTATCATGAGATATTGCAGCTACCTTTAACATGCTGGGCGTTAAAGTTCATTCCTGACTATGGAAATATTAATTTCAACTCCAGGTCTACTTACTACCGTCTTCCAGAGCTTTCATCTGCATCTCATGGTCTTCATGGGAGTTTGCGAAGTATTTGTGGAGATGGTTTAGTTGTTATAATATGAATGTGACTTATGGATAGATCTTCAGCGACATGATAACAGGTGGTGGTATCTGGGGGAGGTACTGCACAGATGGGGTTCCTCTGTTGATTGATGAAGACTGTGAGATATCGTTGAAAGGTAGCAAGTGGGCCTTAAGGTCCTTCATTATTTTGTTAAACTTTTAATGTAAAATGTCTTATGCCAGGCATGTCTTAAGGATGATCTTAGCAATAGGACGTGTTCATTGTTGGCCATCTGCGGTGGCTTGTTGGGGGTGTTTGTGAAAACCAATGTTTCAGTGATTATTTTGCACTGAGATTTGTGGCATTTAGATCTCACCTTCTGGTGTGTGATGAAAGCCAGAAACGCCCCCTCTCTAATAACGACTGCCAAACAACGGAGGACTGATTCAAACACAGGAGGAGTGCCTGATTAGAAAATACAATACATCGCCATGTGTCCAATATGATAAACAAAAGACTCATCAACAAAGACAAACAAGCAAACTTATTTATTTTAAGTCTAATTGATGTGATGGTATGAGTGGCAGACTTGTTTAAAAACTGATGGTTTTATTGGTTTATTTATGCAAATTTACACAATGACATAGCCATAAAACCTTTAAGATATACTTGTCATTCAAAGTAAATATAAGGGATTTTAAAGCTGTTTTGCATTTATATTTGGGATTTACAGGTGTCTTACATGGAAAATAAACAATATGGAAAAGCATTTTTTTTATTTTTTTTTATCTAATGTGACTTTCTGTGATACAGAACAGCACCAAACACCTGAATGCAGAAATATTTTCCCTCTTTAAAGACCACACATACACACATACATACATACATACATACATACATACATACATACATACATACATTCTGGACAGTGATCACAGCTAAATTACCACTAACTAAATTAAACACACTGATATGTTGCATTTCTGAAGAGCTGAAGCACTAATATCTGTCCACATCACCGCCGCGGTAATCTTTCATCTCCTCGCTTTATGCTGTAGATACGCGAGCCTGTATTTCTGCTGTGCGGTCGAGGATCAGGATAATGAGCTGATCACCCTGGAGATCATCCATCGATACGTGGAGCTGCTGGACAAATATTTTGGCAGCGTGAGTCTCTCAAACACCACATGTACCGTGCTGATTGATAGTGCTGCAAGAATCGGGTGAGGATCTCCTCTGATCCGCTGCTGTTTGTGGCCTCACAGGTGTGCGAGTTGGATATCATCTTCAACTTTGAGAAGGCCTACTTCATCCTGGATGAGTTCCTGCTGGGCGGAGAGGCCCAGGAGACGTCCAAGAAGAACGTGCTGAAGGCCATCGAGCAGGCCGACCTGCTGCAGGAGGTACGCACACTTCTTCATCAGCAGATGGTTGAACCCACTAGACAGACCAACCTGGTCTCAGGAGACCAGTATCTGTCAATCAACCTGCTGCCTTTGGTCTGTTAAATGTCTCACAATTGAGGAAAAATGGCCATCACGAGCTTCCAGAGCCCAGGGTGATGTCTTCAAATTACTTGTTTTTGGTCGTCCAACACTCCAAACCCCAGATAAGTATTCACTTTACTGTCATTTAAGACAAAGAAAATCAGCAAATCTTGACAAATTTATGACATTTTAGCTTCAAAGATTATTTAAACAACTCGTTTGTCAAAATTGCTGCCGATACATTTTATGTCGATCAAGTAACCGTTGCACCTCTAACTTGGTCTAAATGAAGAATTAACTTCTCTCAGGGATCCTAACGTGGAACACAGAAGGGCAGATCATAAATGTTGGATTGCTTCTTTCACCCCGCTGCCCTCTACACCTGACTCCACCCGTTTATTCTGAGCCTGCAGCGCTTGATTAATACCTCTCCCTTGAGTCCGTGAGCTAAAGCAAGTGCAGTCCTGCATGTTTGCGTTTCTGTCTTGCTGTAGTCATTTGCGGTCGGCAGAATGAATGATTTATTTATAGTAAGGCATGCAGTACTGTTGTTATAACTGCACGGCTCACTGGAAAAGGGCTCCCTGTTCCCGTCACACATTAGGACTCGTGTGCTTTGAATTTTGACTTTGTAGGTGCACTACAAAATGTACGACAGCAAAGAACATTTCTCTTTCTGTTCTTCGTCTGCAGGAGGCCGAGGCACCACGGAGCGTTTTAGAAGAAATTGGGCTCACATAAGTCATCATGCTGTTCCTCCTCCCGGCTGCAGATCTGGCAACCCCTCCACGCCTCTATCCCGTCTTCTCCTGTTGTCCCCCCCCCGTGTCAGTGTTGTGTGTATATAATCACCACCTATGTGCTGTATTGCTCTGTTCTGTACTATCCAGTAATGCCCTTTTTAATGTGGTGCCAACTGTGGTTTGAATGTGTCTCCTATGTACAATCTCCCTCGCTGTATTCTGCAGTACTGTTAGCATAACGTCACTTCTTAAAACTCCACACAGTACAATGTAGCGACGACATGAAAACTGCAGCATCATATTAAGAGATCCATCACCGCCGATTGCAGGCTTGCATGTGCTGTTTGGCTTAAGGGGACTTTTTAAAGGTGCTTCTTCTGTATGTATAACCTTCACATTTGAGTCTTGGAGCTAAGCGTCCGAATCATCATTCTAAACTGATTATGTCCTCTGCACACACAACAAACAGGTTTTTACCTCGTTTCTCAAGAGCAAAATATTATTTCATTAAATATAAATCCGGCAAAGAACCATCAGTAGTTAACAGGATAACTAATAAAAGGTTTAAGTTTGGTTCATTGACAATATGAGCAAGAGCATATGTCATTTCGGACTGTTTTGGATTAGGGGAGAGGCAGAGTTTGGGAAATGAGTTTTGTATTTATCATGCGGTGGATGGAATATTTTTTTCATCCAGACGCTTAAGAGTCTTTGAGGACTCTAGAAATACCTTCAGAACAGCAGCAAGTGTTACTAAATGACCTGTTTTTGTTTTGTTTCAAACGGTCATTGTATATTTATTTTTTGTCAGTCGTGACTCGTGTAACGGTAATACATGAGAAGCACCAGCTTCACTGACACGTTTACAATCACTATCACACTATCACATAGTGACACGGGTCAACTCAACCCACCACCGAAGTGAAATGAAACAATTACCCATGATCAGTATCAGCGTACATGTTCTGTAGGTTTTGGTGATTCCTCTCCAGAAATTAACCATTTCTTTTTCTAAACTAAAATGTTTACCTTTGGGTAAACGTGAGCTGTTTGTCACTAGTGTCACGTTTGTTGAGATTGTCATCGTGTCGTAAAATTTTCTGTCAATTGACTTATTGTCCTGGGAAAAAAATAAACCCGCTTGGTGTTAAGTCAGGAATAGGTAGTGATCAAAACAAAAACTATTTTATGTATTGTGATACTTAGGCTTAAAGACTAACACATGACCAAAGAACACTGTGTTTTACCGGCTCTATGGTGTCTATGGAAAGCTAACATGGCAGAAAAAGGGATTTAGAACCGCAGGGTGTTTGACAAAACGTGGGGATTACTCGGCCACAATATACCAGTATTATGTAATTATTCCTATCTGTTAGGAGACAGGTCCATCTCCAGTTTCTTTATGGAGTCGGAACAAAAGAATACGAACTGCACATATCAGGGTAGGTCATTAATATTCATCACTGTCGGCTCGTTCACTTGTCAGCAGGAAAACGAGCCCAACAAGTGATGAACAGAAGCTCATCCAAACTTTTTATCTGCATTCTTAAAACCACAAAGTGTTTTTGTTGAACATTCATAAGTAATTATGGAACAAGTTCATCTTTGATTTGTGCAAAAGAGATCACTTTTTGTATTAACCACTGCCAACACATTTGCCAACTTTTTTTCCTTATATTTGAAAGTTATTAACAATAAATGTATTAAAAAAAGAAACCCCATTTGTTGCTCTTTTGTTTTTATATAGCTTTTACTCAGCAACAATAACCAAGTAGTGCAGCAGCTCAGCTCCAGTGATCACATGTTTAATTATTAAAGCAACGTTTTCCAAAAGCTAAATATTCACATATGTACACACTGACGGGTGCTATCTCACTGCATCAAGGCTCCAAACACTCACACAGTTAAAGTTAAAAAGAGAAAAGCCAGAGCAAATTCACAGCTTTTTGAAATGTAGGAGCCACTCAGACCGACTCGTGTCACCTTTCCCAGCAGGCTCACCGGGTGTTTCTGTTTAAGACTTTTCAGTTTCCACCTCGGGACTAAACTTCTCACTGTCAACACACGGACTCTCATCCAAGTCATTGTTTTTCTGAATTAGCTCCGTTTCCTTTACCTCCTGACCGGGACTCGTTGCAGTGAGATTTGCCGACGTCTCTTCCTCCGACTCTTTCTCCTTTTCGGACTCTCCAGATGAGGCCGTCCCTTCAGGCGAATGGCTTTTCTTCTTGTGCTTCTTCTTACTCTTCTTCTTGCTCTTTTTGGATTGTTTGTGGCGCCGGCGTGTGTTGGTATCCTCATTAAGGAGTTTCTCTATATTCTCTGGTTTCTTGGGTCTCCTTTCTCTACTTTCTTTCTTCCTTTCTCTGCTTGTGCTTCTCGACCTGTCTCTCGTGTCTGTATCTTTGTCTCTCTCTTCACTTCTATTCCTATACTTGTGCTCCCTGTCTTTATCTCTACTCCTGTTTCTCGGCCTGTCTTGCTCCCTGTCTCTACTCCGGCTCCTCGACCTGTCTCTGCTCCTGCTCAGACACCAATCGTTGGTCCTGTCACTGTGTCTGGATGACCGCTGGGAGGCCCTCCTCTCTCTGCTCCTCCGCCTGTCGTCGTCCCGTCTGCTGTGGGATCTCTCGGACCTCGGCGGGCTCCTGCTGCACTGACGCTGCCGCCACGATCGCTCTCCGTATCGCTCCGAATGCCACCCTTCTCTGCGACTCCCCCTGACGCTGCGGTCTGGCGACAGGTGCAGGTCCCTGTCGGCCTCCCAGAATTCATTGCCAGGGTTCCGGAACACGTGCAGGAAGTTGCAGTGCTTCCCTTTGGGGCACTTCTGTCTGTCGAACAATCCTGGGGAAGACACAAACGAGATAGAAGACGGACTGAATCTTGTATCTCTGCTGTGAAAGTGAAAGTGCCGCTCTCGCATCGGTAAGAATAACTCACCACAGATGGCATTCTTCCACCGGGTAACAGGACACATCTCACAATGAAGCTGCCGGCCTGCGTACCACCTCCCGTTGAACTTGATGATGGCCTCTGTACACTGCTCCTCTCTGGACAGACGGACAAGAGGAACACAACGCAGAGTTTTCAAACACCGTACAGTTTCCTATATTTGGGAAAAGGTCGTGGAGCGGTTGTGCGAAAACTTACGTGTCAAACTGAATGTAAACATTTCCTCTCAGGTGAGGTTCATAATTGCAGCTGACCTAAAAGAAGACGCCAGATGTGTATTTTTAGTGGTAATCATTTGATCATGCAACAGTAGATTCTTTCAGGCATCAGTAAGAGATCCATTGACACATTTATACTATTTCATTTCCTGGTAAAAGAAAAACAAATATTACTTCATATTGACTTTATTGAACAGATTAAGCATCTTAAATAAGTGGTGGACCAGACTTCTCCTCTACACTGACTGCATTGTGAAATCTCTAATGTCTTACTTATTTAAGTATATTAGTTTAACAAGATGGATTACTTCAGAAAGCTGACTGTAATTTGGGTACTTGAGTGCATGCTTAACACACCGACTGTCCTAACGTCGTCTTACCTTGAACTGCACCACCTTGCCGACGCTCTTTAACTCCGGCAGGACGTCATGGTAGAACTCGAGGAAAGTCTCCTGCAGCTCCTCCTCGCTGTGTTCCAGACAAGCGTCGATGTCGTAATCATCGCGGCGTGACTGCTCCAAGCCAAACGTTGTAAACATACCACGGATCATCAGGGTCGGGCTGGCTGCGGGATAAACGTGCTTCCGGGAGCATCTGGGATCAAAAAGACAGAGAAGAGGGGAGAATATACAGAAATATGAGGAAAGACTTCGTCAATGCGCCTGTGCATCCATTCAAATCGCCACTGAAATAATGTGTTTGTGAATTTAACGTAGCGAGTCACGTCAGAAGAGAACGAAATAGTACCTGTCTCCGAATCGACACGCACCGGTCTTCAGGAAGAACGGACAGTTGGCAACGTCGCGCTCCGTTCCAAAGTTGTCGCAGTTCTTCGTCGCGGGAGCCTCGGGATTCATCCACGGCTGTCCGTTCTCCAGCTGGAACAAAAATGTATATTTTGTATAGTTTACTTTTAAACTAGAATGAGATGTTGTGCAAATATATATATATATATATATATATATAATAAATACATACATAAAAGCCTTTGAACTAAATGTTCACTAGTGACACTAATAATAGGATTTCATGTGTTTGTACCTGATTTTCAGCTTCATCCAACATTTTCTGAACGGCCTCCTACAAATGGTGTAAAGACACGGCTGGTGAAAATGTGTAGCGGTCAACATACTGCAGCAGATCTGTTACTGTGTGTTAAGACCACACTCAGAGGGGACTGGCATTTCAACATTTCTGGACTTGTTGGAAAGCAATGTCACACACTGTTTTCACACAAAGTAAAAGATACATCCTTGTGAGAGCTGAAGCTGCTGTTAGGGTTTTTTCTCTTTATGTGTATCTTAGTTGAGGAGTTGGACGGTTGCTTGTGCCACTCAGTCAAGGAAATTTTTAAAAACAACCATGTACAACGCAAAAACACATTTTACAAAAGAGACATGATTACTGTAGGATTATCTGAATCTTCCCTTTTGGATGGATAACATAAACACTCATGATTAAGTAGAAGAGGATATATTTCTTTTTGTTTCTATCCTCCTGGGGCCCGTTTCACCTCTCTGTCCCGCTTGTCCTGCTGCTTCTGCTCTTTTTCTTCCTGTTCCTTCTTCTGCTGGGCCTCCCATTCCTCCTTTATCATCCGCTGGGAACAAAAAAAGAAAGACATAAAGACAGTAATTATTAATATTCTATTTAGAAGGACAGGTCAATCAGGCTCACTTGGGCTAATCAATTAGCCAGTTAATCAATAATCTCCGGTGTCAGGCTCCAGTTATTCATACTATTTGAGGGCAAGTTATTACGGTTGTCGCGATTCATGTTGGTTCTGGTCACTCCATTAGATTAGTTCACAATTGGACAACATACTAAAGACCATATGCAGAATAAATATGTTTCCACAGGGTGTTTTTATGTTCATGAGGAATGAGGAATACAAACAGTAGATTACCTCCTCCTCCTCTTTTCTTTTCCTTGCAGCCTCCTCCCTCTCAGCCCTCAGCCTGAACTCCTCCTGGGCAAACCTTTCTTTTTCCAACCACTCTTCATGCAGCCGCAGTCTAAAAAAACAAGTAAACACAGATCAAACACAATGAAGATTATATTTTTTAAATGGTAAATGAAGGTATATGTGCTGCTGTGCATCATTGAATGTGACTGAATGTGCAGCTGCAGGACAGAGGAGTGACGTCAGTATTGACCTACCTTTCCTCCTCTGCAACATCGTCATCGTCATCCTCTTCATCATGTATTTCTTCTCCTTCTTCAGGTGTGAAGCTTGGCACATTTTTCAAACCTGTAACAGAGTAGACGTTGTGGTTGATCTGGCTAATGGTGCGGCAACAACTGTAGAAATAAAATGTAAAACAGAGCAGCTATCTTCGTACCACATTCTTGGGCGAGAGCTTGTCGTTTCCGTTTTCTCCTCTCTTTCCTCAGAGCAGCTCTGCGTTGCTTTTGACTAGAGACAAGATGACATTTGAAACAATGATCAGATGTGAGGACTAGAAAAGATAAACCACATGCTACTGGTGGGTGCAAAGACGTTACAAATACAGACATGCAGTGTATGTGCACTATTACTGTTACTACACGTTATTAGTATTAATAGTGGTGTTAGTAGATGTATCACAGCGGGGTTGATTCAGCTAACAAGTGTAATTGAGTAACGTTAGTACTACTAGGGCAATAATGCAAGGTACAAATAGTAATATGGTCTCAAATTGAAAAGAATGAAACAACACGTCAGGCTTTGAAAAAGGTAACGCTCGCGCTAGTAATAACGGCATGACTGCTGACTTTTCAACATTATAATGCCGTTTACATCGTTACTTTTTTATTTTATTTTGGTCCACCACTCAAACATTTAGAGATACATTTAAAGAGAGGCACCGACCTTAACACAGCAGCAGAAATCATAGGTGTTGGTGCTGCCATCACAGCTAGCAGAAGCTAAAGTTAGTGCAAGTTGTTTCTTTTCATCCGCGTTTAGTTGAAAAAAAACCCCACATTAGTCTAAATGTTCTCTGGCTGGACGGGTTATTTCCAACGTGGATTTGTTTCATCAGAGAAGTGATATGACTGAATCATTTCTCTTTGTTGTAAACTTTAGCTAGTTAGCTACATGCGGATTTGTTTGTCCGGAAGAGGTAGTGTGGACACAAAGTACTTCCGGTTTAAACAATCCAAATAAAATACTGTTAAAATACATTTAACATTTTTGTCAAATGCCCTTAAATGGTTGAATATCTATGTACTTATCCATGTATAAATCACACTATATAGTATTAAAAGCATAGACAGGTGTGAATAATTTCTTTATTTGCCAATTTATTAGAAAAAAGGCACTGCACAGAAACCTCAGTGTCAACAAGAAAGCAGTTTTTGTAAAAAGAACTACCAAAAATAATTAAGAACAATAATTATTTTTAAGTAGTTTGAATCCCAAACACAGGTCTAACAGCATTAGTATCTGTGCTGTGAGACTGTGTGTATAAAAACACACTTATTTTGTAAAAATGTATGTTCACATTTTCAAAATAAGCAAACAAACATAAATGCTAGATGACACAAACTCTGTTTGGCACTGGAGTATTTTGTCATGTCTCCAATACCTCCACTTAGCCCTCATTAAAGTTAAAGTTCTTCCCCTCCAAAAACAGCAACTTCTAATAACTGCAAACACAGAGCGGTCTTTTACAACTACTTCATCCTTTTATTTAGGCATCCTCGACATCCTTGTCTCTCTCTCTCTCTCTCTCTCTCTCTCTCTCTCTCTCTCTCTCTCTCTCTCTCTCTGTCATTCAGTCTTCTTGTCTGGCATTGGCCTGAGGAAGAGGGCAGGCCTGCTGCAGCAGCGGTAGCACAGAGCCTGAGGCACCAGAGCGTACAGGATATTGACCAGCAAGAAGACAAGCTGGCCGGCAGCAGGCACTCTGTAGGAGAACGGCGTCCGTGTGTGAAGTGACGCACCAATATGAGCGAACTGGGCCTGCGAATTGAAGCAGGGAGGGAGAAATGGGAAAATGACAGTGATGACTAAAAGCTTCACAGTCAGTCGAGTCACACTAACAGGAACACTGTTTTCTTATATTACTTGCTTATAAAGAGTCAGTTGTTTTTTAAAAATATCTTGTGCGCCTGATTAAACAATTGCATGAAGATGTCTGACTGATATCTCCTCCTAAACCTTCCATTTCTCCTTTTTTCTTTGATCATTGTGTTAAACATCAGTGCAAAATTGTGAATATAGAAGGAAATCCTCTCATATCTTTACAAGACATCACATTGTCTACATTTTACAGTTCATATCGAGGAATATTTAAAAGAAAACATAGGTAAAATAACAAGATAAATTCAGGGAGCAATTGTTTTATGGTGGATTATTCATTTAATGGACTGATGACCATAAAACGTGGACAGATTCTGATACTTAAAATATATTTTCAATCTAACAGACTCCTGCCAGTTACCTTTTCATAGAAATTCACTGAAAAAAGACACACGACACGTCTCACAGCAATGTGAGGAATTTAAGTATTAAAAGCATTCTAAGCATGTTTAATAGCACCCCTCGTGGTGGATATTGTATGTTTACAGTATATTTACTTATAGAAGTGTTAAACCATAAAAGCATAATCATTGAATGTATTAAACTAAAAAGTATAGTCACTCTATGTATTGAACACTGTCAGTATAGTCAAGAAACTTGAATTATTGAACTGTGAAAGAGATTAGATTGATGTTAGGTGAGTGAGGGAATTTCAGGTCGCAACCATTCAAGGACATGAGTAGAGTCTGCTGCAACGAAGGATGGCCGAGCGAGGATATGGTGTATGCTGCTTTAAGGAAGGAAGAGGACTGACCATCGGGTCAAAGGCCAGGAGGAGCTTATTGGATTTCAGCCAATCACTGAGCTGATACGGGACATCTCAGAGACACTCAGGACACAATAGGACAGTGAATTGTCGGACTTCTTGAGATCCTCTGGGGGCCAATCTGGAGGCCCAATCCGGCCATCGGCCCGGATTGGGCCTCAATTTCATGAAATATTATGTTATTGATAGTGTAATTCAGTTTGTAACTGTTTTAGCTTCTGTCAATTATTAAATACTTTTTTGATTATAAACCGGATCCAGCAGATTTTTGGTACGACTCTGCTGACGAAAGATAGCAGCAGCGGGAGACGTGCGGCCTTCCATAGTTCAGAGAGAGGTTCTGGACTCAACAGCAACCACGGCTGTCAAAGCCTCAGCTTTCCTATATATAGCCGGGTCAAACAGCTGACATTTAAGTGAACACCACCAATACCTCCATTCCTCTTGGTCTGAAGTCAGCTTCCCCCCTTATCCCGCTGATGAGTGACGCCCCAGCCTGCAGCTCAAATACAATAGCTGCTTTGTCTTGTTGCGATGTGATTGGCACACAAGTTGCTCCCACAGCATTGCCTCATCTACCTGGAATGATGATGTCATGTGGGAAAAGAGTTTGCTCTTTCATACGGACCACCTTTGTGTGACTGTAAATGATAAAGACCACTACAAGGTCTGGGTAATTTACCGTGGAAATTATTGTTCAAATTATTAATTTAAATTGACATTACATGGCACTATATTCATTAAATTTGGGTTTGGAGAGGTGTCCATGTTTACTTTTTAGGAACCTCAGTCTTGTAAAGTCAGATATATTGGAGCGTTCAGAAAAGTACGCCTGTCCCAGTCATAACTACTGGATGTTGATGTGAACACTATTTACAAGTTATAAACTTGTAATTACGATAGCTCCAATATGACATGAACACAGATGTAGACCTCTTCTCTTGACTTGTTAGGCCCTTCTCACAGCAGATCTCTTTGACATGTCATTGTAGGGTAAACACAGGTGCAATCAATAACATTAATTATGACCTTGTTCAATGTGAACCAGGGCCTTGGTATTGTGCATGCTGTCTCGCTGGAATGCCTGTGACACACTAAAAAGAATGGGACCATTATTGATTTGATCAATTCAAAAACACCTGTGTTTACCCTGCTGGGACATGGCTGCTGGGAAAAGTTTCTATAGACATATCTTTAACCCTCGTATAAGTGTAGCACCTGTTGCAGTCTAGACAGCCAGATTAAGTAAAAACACATGTGCTAGTGCAGGATCTTTACCTGCAAAGGCCGAGTTATTCCTTTGCTGGTGAGCGAGGAATAAACAGCAAGGGCGTACCTGGGCCAGTGCTCCGGAGTGCACTAGAGTCAGATCAGTCATCCACTCACATCCTGGGACCATCAGCCCATAGAGAGTAATGATGTAGTATGGTCCAGAGTACAGCAGGCTCACCAGCATCTGGCAAACACAGACACAGTTTACTTCTTTAGAAACAAGTGCAATGACAGTATCAGGATGAGCGTGTGGTGTTCATAGCTTTACTGAGTTACCTGTATTTTAGGATAGGCTGAAGGGTCTTTGAGGTAAGGCTCATACTGTCGTGTGTAGGCTTGACACCATTCGCCGGAACAGTCCAGAACAACCTAACAGACACATAAAGATTATTATTATTCCACCACGGTGTGTGTGAGCACTGGCAGGTGATCATCTGACGGTTTCTCACCAGGCCTCTGAAGACGCAGAAAGCAAAAGCAGGAATGAGGTAGATGATGAACAGTAGGTCCAGAGGTCTGTGGAGTAAACTTTTTCTTTCAGCCTCCTGGACGCTCTGAGAGAAAGCAACAACAGGATGTTAATACAGGGCTCTCTGTCACACACACAATATAGTATACAGTATATGAAGGGAATCTTCCAATAATATGCTTTATTGTAATAATGTCCAGTTTTGATGCTGACTTACTGTCAACTGAACTTCCCGTGTGGAGGGCTGGCTGAAGATGCGTAAGCAGGCCCAGACAGACACAGAAATATATAGCATGTGGAGGAGGAAGAGAGGGCTAACTTGGGTCCCATATTTACCTTAGAGACAGACAAAGATAATATATCACCATGGGAAAGATACAGACCAAAACACTGAACATAGCAGTATACACAGTAAAATGGGCATCTTTTTTAATTACATTGTAAAATTCTCAGGGGAGGTGTCTGCAGGGGGTTACAGGCTACCCTACACTAGCCGTCTAAAAGCATGCCATTATTTTTAGTGTACTTACCCACAGCATTCCCAAGAATGTAGACTATGGCACGCGTGAGAAAAGATCCCATCCAGTAGAGTCCTATGGCTCGGTAACTGTCCCTGCATGTGCAAACCACGAAACACCACTATTGTCAAATTCAAATGATTACATTATACTTCCAAGAGACTCGGATGGATAGATGGATGGATAGATAGATAGACAAACAGATGGGTAGATCTTACAGACAGACCGTTCTTACCCCCAAGTAATCGCCGCAATCATGACCAGATACATGAGATAGTGCACACAGCCGTCCCAATAGGAGATCATGTGCCCATGTGCTGTATTAATATGTGGATCTGCCTAAAACACAGGGTGGATCTATCAGTAAGTACAAAGAGACAGCTCACAAACAGGACTCACAACACAACACTTGCCTCTCTGAGGTAAAACGCCACGAATCCATCAATGATGTTGTCTTGCTCCAGCCCGATGATCAGATTCACCACACAGAAGAATGCATACACTGCAAACACTGGACAGATAGATGCATACTTAAGGTTTACTGCAGGTTTACTCCCCAATAACTCCCTCTATTTTCATGTAAGTCAGAGAGAAGCTTATGATTCCTTTCACATGACTTGTTGTTAAATCAATATTTCTCTCCAAATACTACAAACATTTAAAAATGTCTTGGTCCCGACAAGAAACGTGCATTTCATAATTCATACCATAGAAAAGAGGATCAACTGGAGCCTTCTTCTTGAGCATAAAATGGGTTGAAATGGACAGGATGAGGACTGTTGAACAGCCAGCGAAGAAGAAAGCTTCAGCACTAAATGCAGAGATATGTGTAGTTTTAAAAGATATGACAAATCATTTTCAAATTATGCTAATTAGTGCTGCACTGGCAACAGTCTCTTAATCAGCAGAGAAAATAGAGGTAACTCAAATTAAAAAGGCTTCTTCTCACTCACCTGTTGTTGTAAATGAGGGAATTAAATAAATAGCAGATGGGGATGGACATCAAGGAGAGCACAAACACTCCCGTCCCTGCAGACGCGCTCATTGCGGACCAGGGTTGAGCAATTGTATCTTGTGGGAAAATTGAGAATTTAAAATAACTCTGCCGCTTAGACTCCCCTGTTTAGTCTGCGAGTCATATCTCAAGGAATTGGGGGAAAGTCCCGATGTGACAAACTGTAAACAACGCACAAACTTCCAATCCAGCTCCTGCGTGCATGCTCTGTCATGTGTTTCTGGTCTTTCTCGTTTTCATTCCTTCTCCCTCTCTCTCTCTCTATCTCTCTCTCTCATACCACACACACACACACACACACACACACACACACACACACGCACACACGCACACACGCACACACACACACACACACACACACACACACACGCACAAAGATAGAGATAGAGAGAGAGAGTGAGATAGAGAGCGAGAGAGACAGCGGTTCACATCACCGTGAAAGAGAATGATTTTACTGAATATTGCAGCTTTATTCAATATAAAAGCATGCGTTATTAGCAGAAAAACTCTAATTAGTTTATTTTTCATCATTGCCATTAAAAAGCTGTGAAGGTTTGTTAATGTTATTTAAGTAAAGGAGCAGACTCTGACATCTAGTGGTCGATTGTAAATTAAAAAGAAAAGTATACAAATACATATATATATATATATATACATATATATAAATGGGTTTGTTTATAAATGTAAACAACGTTTACAATTGATATGTATGGTAATATATGTATTAATATGTTTGTTATCTGATTTATAAATAATAATTAAAATAAACCTCTGACTAAAAAACAGGATTTATATGGTGGTCACCAAAAATGCAATTGCTGATTTAAAAATGTTTGAATGTATTACTACTGTTTATCCTCCTTCATAAATCAAATTTATTGGGGAAAAATTGTCTATTAACAAATGTTAATTTACTAACAAACACAAACATTGCTTTATCAGCAACTGTATTGGTAACGTTAATATATCACATTAAATTATGTATACATAGCGAGAACATTTTGTTTTATTAATTTGTCTTTTGTTTTCAATACTAATTTCGTGTTAATATTAATACATTGTACTTTTTGCTCCCTTTCTCTTCACTTGATTGTTTGTTTCTCTTGAACACAGCAATAAAGTTTAATGGAAAAAAAAAAAAAGTGTTTTGAAGGAAGTGTCCGTCTGCGTCATTTCTGGAGGAACGCAAGCTAGCAGATACCGTTAGCTAGCTAAACATCAAAGAATGATGGCGTCCGCCGCGATGGATACCACGTAAATAAAAAACAACACACACGGTACGGTCGGTGCATTTTCCTGTGACATTAACGGTGCTTTCGGGACATTGAATAAAACATTTAAAACGTGTCGTTATGGCGACCGGGAGCGGCGGCAGCATTGGTGTCGGCTTAGCGTCAAACCATGGCGGCCAGGAGGCAGCATTTAACTCGGTTCAGTCTGGAGCCGCGGCGGTGCTCGCCAACATGCCAGCCTCCTCCGGTTCTGCCCGGTCCGCCTCCCCGCCTGTCCTCGGCCTTCACCGGGAGCCCATGTACAACTGGCAGGCGACGAAGAGCTCCCTGAAGGAGCGCTTCGCCTTCCTCTTCAACAACGAGCTGCTCAGCGACGTCAGGTTCATCGTGGGGAAGGGCAGACAGGCCCAGAGGATACCGGCCCATAAGTTCGTCCTGGCCGCCGGCAGTGCCGTTTTTGATGCCATGTTCAACGGTGGGATGGCCACAACCTCGACTGAGATAGAGCTGCCTGATGTGGAACCGGCAGCCTTCCTCGCCCTGCTCAGGTAGGCCAGGTGATCACCATGCACCAAAGTAAAGCCCACTTAGTAATTTATCTGTCCGTCCAGCAACGTTCAGCTTCAGTTACATTTAAAGGAGGATGTAGGCCTGATATAGTGATTGCACTGCACACTGGGAAGAGCTAAATGGGAACACCATGACAGGAGCAGTGTGTAAATATGATAGTATAACTCTCAGATCATTAGCCGAGGTAGAACAACATTGCAAAGTCTAGTGTACTGTAGAGACATAGGTCCATATGTCAACTATCTCTTAGATAGTTATAGAAACTATAACAGACAGGTTTTTATGCAGTTATAAGTGCCTGGTTTCAGATACAATGCTTTAATAGATTCCTTACTTTCTGATATTATAACTTTTTATTTCCTACAAACCCTTTTCCCCATTTAATTAAGTTAGTAAGTAAAACATCAAGTATTGCAAAGACCAGCTGCTGTACAAGAGTATTCCCCCACCCCCCCTAAAAAACATATACAGTCTAAAATTGGCAAAATTATGATTTACATCAGGTTCTGTCTAATAAGAGACTATAAATTTGACACTTGATGCCATCTCTTGGACGGTCTTTGGATTCGGATAGATTTCTGCTGCTAGCAAAGAAGTACTGAGGTTTGTTACTCGGCCGTAGTGCTTTTTTAAGGAACACTATCTGGTTGGACACCATCTACATACTGCAAATGTATTTCTAGTCAAGATTTTTCAGGCTAAAATGTGATACATTTTTTGAATTCTTCGGTGGATAACGTCATGAATACCTGACCATAAACAATGTTCTGTTGCCCGTTTCCTCTGCACAGGTTCTTGTATTCCGATGAGGTCCACATTGGTCCTGAGACTGTGATGACGACTCTGTATACGGCCAAGAAGTACGCGGTCCCTGCTCTGGAGAGTCGCTGTGTGGAGTTCCTCACCAAGCACCTCAGAGCCGACAACGCGTTCATGCTCCTCACTCAGGTTATTGTCACAGCTACTGTGTAGTACATATAGACCCCTAAACTCTCTCGCATTAACCTTTGGTTTGACACCTTGATATTTATCTCGTTAGCCCCAGATATATCACATATTATATTTATTATATTTTTAGTTTTCTGTCTCTGAGATTTCATTTTGAGGTGCTCAAAAGTGTTGAAAAGTGACATTTGACAGCAACACGTCTTTCCAGAAATGGTGGTATCAACTGGGACATTATTTCTGGAAACACACACATTGCTGTTGAGTGTTGCACATGTACTATTTAGATGCTTTGGGCAGCACAATTTAATTCCCATTGAACCTCCCATTTAATGACAGTGGCTGTGGAAACTGCTTGGTCAGAAACCACCAGGAGAAAGTGAGAAAATATGTTCACAGTATTTTCGGTGAATCCACCCTCATAAGACGTAAAGCACAAAAATACATTTTAAAGCAGAGCAGAAGGTTTCAATAACAGCGTGATCAGATTTTTAAGGATGTCTCCTGGGGAAAAATATGAAACCATGTAATAACAATTTTGCCTTGTTCATTCCATCTGCTGGAAACTGTCAGACAGCGGCTCTTTCAGTGGAGGGTGAAGCCATTTTTCTTTCTGTGTATCCCCACAGGACCATCTTGCAGCCATCGATGGTTGAGTTTTTACGACATTAGTTTGTGCTATTTTTGGTTCATGCTGCCGTTTGTTTGGGTTCAGCATTTTGTCTGATGCTGGCTTCTACGCCATCAGGCTGCATGCTCAGCCGCTTATCAAAAAACACTCCTTTTTATTTATTTATTTTTTTCCAACACGGCAACAAAAGAGACGCATCTCCAGCGGTGTACGCTTAATTCCCAGTGTCATTGCTTGGTTACTCATTTTAAGTTCATTAACATTTCATAAAGTTTGAGTGATGTTTTTATCAGACTTGAATATTGGATTTGCAAAATGAGGTGGTGTTAGAATCTACTGACTGCTTTATTTCCCCCAACATCTTTTAGTTAATCTTACACAATATTTAATCTATAAAGGAGACTCTTACATTTTCTCAGCTTTTTAAAAATCCTTTGGTGCATGAAAGGTAATTGACCAGTACCTAATGGATACTAATGTGGCTTATGTTGTGCTTTCATTACAGGCAAGGTTATTCGATGAGCCTCAACTTGCCAGTCTCTGCTTGGACACTATAGACAAAAGCACTGCGGACGCAATAAACGCAGAGGGTTTTACAGATATCGACCTTGGTATGCGAGTCTTTCTTCACAAACTGATTTTCTTTTTTCTTCTTTGGATGTAAACTGATGACCACTCTGTGTATTTGCATGCGCAGACACCTTATGTGCAGTGCTACAAAGAGACACACTCAGCATCAGGGAGAACCGCTTGTTTGGGGCGGTGGTACGCTGGGCAGAGGCCGAGTGTTACAGACAACAGCTTCCCCCGACCTCTGAGAACAAACAGAAGGTTCTGGGCAAAGCCCTCCCACTCATCCGCTTCCCGCTCATGACCGTTGAGGAGTTTGCTGCAGGTATAGAACTTGTTTCTCTTCCTGCAATAGTTTTTTTTTTTTTTTTTTTTTTTTCCCCAACACTATACTAACCATTTCAGCCAAACATATTCATCATGTTCCTGATTTGTCCATACAGCTCAAACCACAGAAACCAGCTTGATATTCTTTCTTGTGCAACAGGGCCTGCCCAGTCTGGAATATTGTTCGATCGGGAGGTGGTAAATCTGTTTTTACACTTTACAGTAAACCCCAAACCACGGGTCGACTACATCGACAGGCCCCGCTGCTGCCTCAGGGGGGAGGAGTGCAGCATTAATAGATTCCAGCAGGTTGAGAGTCGATGGGGGTACAGTGGTACCAGCGACAGAATCAGGTGAGATGACCAACATCGGTGGTCAGTTGTTCATCTCAACAAACTGAGTTCTTTTGGTCTAATTTGTTTTCTCTGTCTGCCTTTCTCCTTCTGCAGATTCAATGTTAACAAAAGAATATCCATAGTGGGTTTTGGCTTGTATGGTTCAATACATGGACCCACTGACTATCAGGTCAACATACAGGTAACTACTGCCATTGAGGCATAGTGATGTTATGTTAAGGGAGGTGCGTTGTTTTTCATATTAGTACCGATACATTACACCAGCTTCACAACCGATATTTTTATTCAGGGTGTCTTTGAGGAAGATTAACAGATTTTTTTTTTTTTAATTTTACAAAAAAGCCAATCTTCTCAAAAGTACAATGTTGTCTTAACATAAGCAGCAATGCAATAACTTAAAGGGTTTTTAAAAAAAAAGCTAAATATAAGAAGTACAAATCAGAGGATACATTTCACATCAGTGCTACTACTTGACAGTCTTTGATACTTTTCATTCAGATACCTTTTAAAGCTTTATAGCCAGCCCTACGTGTAGCGAGCCCACTTACCCTCCATCCTGTATGTTTCGTAATTCCTCTCCAGTTAGAGCTGATTTGTACTACCTTGGAGAACAAGTGTGTACGGTGACGAAGCAAGACACCGTTGTCTTGTATCCGCTTTACATTGTGATCTGCAGAGAACGCTGCGGATAGAGAGATCGGTATCTCTGCCTCTTTCTCAGTGGATTCTTCCCTGCGTGATTGTTAAAACACTTTGTAAAGTTACAGGTACAACTCTTTTTAATTGAAAGCCTTAAATGTCACAGTACTAGGAATGTTTTGTTGATATTCAATTATTTTGGTCACAGCCAATACTTACAGTTACCAACCAGAGAAATACATCACCAAACAGATGAACCCAGAAACAGAGTAACCTGCCAGCTGTGTTTTTAACATTTTCAGTTCGATATAATTATCATAAAGTATATATATATTTTTTTGCACATTGTTGTTCATACACTAAAGACATTGTCCTGTTCTGCAGATCTTAGAGAGCGACAAACGCATTACACTGGGGCAGAACGACACCGGTTTCAACTGTGACGGCACAGCAAACACGTTCAGAGTGATGTTCAAAGAGCCTGTGGAAATCCAACCCAATGTCAGCTACACTGCATGTGCCACCTTAAAGGTCAGTCTCAACTTGTTGTATTTAAAATATGTATTACTGCAAAAATGAACATGTTGTTTTTTTTTTAACCCACCTGAGTAGGATTAAACATATTATCTGCTTTGTCATTTTACACCTCAGGGCCCAGACTCCCACTATGGCACAAAGGGGTTGAAGAAATTGACCCAGGAATCAGCGATGGGGACCAAGACGACGTTTTTGTTTTTTAGCTCACCAGGAAATAACAACGGTACATCAGTGGAGGACGGCCAGATCCCTGAGATAATCTACTACACCTAGACTTAACACGGTGTCATGCTGGTACACTGAACCAGGGAGACCCCAGACTGCTGGGAAGACTAGACTGCTGGAGATAAATGTAGTGCCTCATAATCCCTTGGAATAAAGAGTGTGTGAGAGAGAGAGAGAGAGAGAGTGTGTGTGTATGCGTATCGGTCTATACAATACTGGTGTACAGACATGATCGGGAATGTGGAAACAAGCAGATTTGTGGGGGGGGGAGAAGCTTTTTGGGCATAAATTGTATCATCAGTTATAAATGATCTTAATACTGATGTCCTGTCTGTGTGTTGTTGTCAGTAAGCTGTCACTGCAGGAGTTAATGCTGCACGAGTGAAACTAGAGACAGCTGCCATTTGTTGGTTGGCGCCATTTCATTCTATTGTCTCAGTTTTTGCCGATGCATTTACCGAAAGTATAATGTTTGCATATTTTTTATTGTGCACTGTTCTCATTTATTCAGCAGGTGTCTTCAAGTACTTTGTTTTTGCATTGTATTAAGGATCCATGTGTGTTATGTAACTTCGCCAGTGGTACATGCTGTAATTTATGACTTCATGTTTGCCTAGCACTACATTAAAATGTAAAGAAGAAAAGCTCCAGGACTTTAATGGTGAAGTAAATGAACAAAAGTCAATTTTTTAGCTTTTTGGCATTAAAATGTTGTAAAATTGTTTCCTTTGATAGACTCTGTATAAAGTTGGTCTTTGATTCATGTATCATTCCTCTTTCTGTCACTAGGTGATGCCAAATGCTCCATACAGCCAGCTATCAGACGCCTAAACATATTAATATCTGAGTGTAGGAAGGATTTATCACTGGTTCCCAGCATGGCAGTTAAATCTGAGGGCTTGTGACATGATGAAGGGGAGAGGAAAGTCTAAACCTTTGCTAAACAAACATATAAGTTTTATCCTCAGGCCTTTAATTATTAGAATATAACAAGAGGGAGGGTTTGACAGAAAAATTGCCATTGACTGGCATAACATTATATTACTTGTGTTAATAATATGGATTATGGACGTGTGAAGTATTTTACTGTTGTAGCAGATCAGGCAGTTCAGTCCAGTGAAGGGTCACAAGATAAATGTGAGGTGTAGTAAGATGATTCATTTTAATTCATTTAAAAGAAATCTACAAAACTAAGCACATTTAATGAAATATTGAATAATTTTACCTCCATAACAGTTATTAAAATGAAACCATCTGAGACGTTTAGAGGGGAGCTGTCTCTTTAACTAGTGACATCTGAAACGTGACAAGCGACCCCAACTAGACACTGATTTATTCAAACAGGCCACAAGCCAAACATGTTGGGAATCTTCAACGTGTTGTATTTCATAAGCTTATATGTGTTTTATTTAAAATATGAATCTAAAAGGTAACTATAGCTGGAAAATACATGAAGTGGAGTACATTGTATGTCTCTTTTTACACAGAGACATAAGAAATTGCATGGAAAAACTCAAGTCAAGCACAACCTCAAAACTGTATTGAAGCAAAGTACTTTCCAACACTAGAAATGCATAATGCGAAGACAAGCTGTAGGTAAGATGCCAAAAGAAAAGTATCATGTCCCTCAAATGAGACTAGAACTACTGTAAGAAAATAGCATCGTCATTTTAGACTCAGTTGTTTCCGCCTAAATCCTGACGCAAATCTCAATAATACCAGATTATTTCTTATTAAATGTGCTCGGTTCTTATGCGGCCAGTAAAAATGAAATAAATCAGTGCTGTCTGCTGAACGCCAAGTCTACAGCCCAGAGATGAAATGCTCTTGAATTTCATAATCTGTACGCCTGTATGAGAACGCCGGTAGAGACAAGTTCACTTTAGAAGGCTGTGAGTGGGCCTTGATGAGGAGAGTGATCCACGGAGGCTGTCAGGTGAGTCACCGAGACCTGAGAGCTTTTCCCAGCTGGCTGCCCACTTAGACAGCCTTCATAATAGAAAAAAAGCAGCAAGAAAATTGGTTTGAGATAGGTTTTCACCACCCACCAGACACAAAACGCTCAAGAAACCAGGAGGACTACACATTCCTCAGCTCACACCTGTGTGATGTGTCAAAAAGCAAGATTCACGAGAGCTCCTTGTAATCAGAGGGAAGAGTTTCCGGATGCATTAAAGAGGCAAATGTGAAGCTTATGGGGTAAAACTCAAGCGTTTCTTACAGCTATTAGATTACAAATCCACGACAGTTATGTGTGGTTTTCTGTGTGTGTGTGTGTGTGTGTGTGTGTATGTGTGTGTGTGTATGTGTGTGTGTGTGGGTGTCGATACTTGTCCAGCTGGTGGGAGTTATGCAATCTGTATTCCAATGATATAAGACTGTTTCGTAACTAATTACTATGTACATACTGTATATAGTATATGACCCCCAAGCCACTGAAACATTGGGTGTTGAGCTTTGGTTGAAGTCAACTGAAACTGATCATTTCCATTCAGAAAGTTTGTCTTTCTTGGTGCTGATAGAGGAGACATGGCAATATGATTATAGCGACAGCAGGATGATGAAATGTACACTATGTACACCTGGTAGACAGAAATTGAATACACAACATAGCTTGTTATACAATTTACATATTTCCTAAATGTTAATTGATAAAATTGTCATCTACTACTACTCTTTTGAAAAATATCTATTTTTTGAATAATCTATTTTCCTTTGAGGTTATAAGAGATCGATTGTCTATATGTCAGAACATTGTCAACCCTCCTCAATTTGAACTTTTGCAGTGTTGAAGTTACTTATCTGTCTGTTCATTATTTTTTTTTTCATTTTTCTATTTAATACTTTTTGATCCCGTTTACGCTCGGATAATAAAAAATAAATAAAAAATATTATGATGAGATACATCAAAATAATGAGATAGTGGGTAAATGTTTTTCTTTTCATTATTAAGACTGAGTAAAGTCAGTCTAAGTTCAGACCTCCTTTAGCACAAAGGAAGGTATGATCAGGTGGTTTACTTACCTGAGACACCATGGTAACATGAACATTATTCCTTGAGTTACCTATTTTGAGCCAGTAGTTTTAATTAAAAAGGAACAATTGTTCTATTCAAAGGGAATGCTCTGCAGGGGGTTGATGCTCGTCATCCGGAAGTCCTAATTGCAGCCTTGTTGGCAATAGGCACAGAGCAGTCTGAAGAATGGAAACTACATTTCCATAATGCTAGCAGTTCCACCAAAAAGTGATTTGTCCGCTAAACACATGGTTTCATTTAAATAACTGTTTAAGGCACAAGAGTAATCAAATTTGTGTAGCAGAACTTTGTTTTTCTTATTTCCTCTCCCATTATAATTATCTCACAACCCCTCAGGTGTCTTGTGACCCTTTCAAGGGGCCTGACCCCCAGTTTGGTGACCACTGGACGTAACTACCTGTTAATAAAGTAGTTAAAACGATTACGGATACTTTTATTTTTGATAATTTAAGCACATTTTTATGGATAATACTTGTACTTTTATATAAATATGACTCTGAGTACACTCCTACTTGCAATACAGTATTTTTTCCCGTTGTTGTATCGGTACTTGTCCTTAAGAAAAGGATCTGAATACTTCCTTCTGTGGAGATAGCACGAGATTTAATCAGACTAACAAGCTTCCCTCGGCAGCAGAGTCCACTGTCTTTAAATGGATGACCTGAGCAGCTGCATGATTAACTTATAGAGCACGCAGTTGGATGAGCAAGGGACAAGTTTCCATCAAACCTAATCTGCAGCAACAATCATTAAGGTCTAAGTGCATGTTATCAGCGCTTGCTCTCTATATCCGCACGTGTGTGTTCATGTGACGGGGCGCAACTGTGCAGAGCTCTGTACGGTACAAAGCTGGGGGCGTTTATTTCAACAGAAAGACTTCTCCGCCGTTCACACACGTCACACGCTACGTGAACACTCCCCACTGTCTGGCCTGGGCCAACCTTAGCCCCATGCACTCTCCAACACCAGATGTAGGTCGCCGAGTGCTGCAGGGGCTGGGAGGGATGTGGTGTGTGTTTGTGTGTGTGTTGGTGGGGAGGTTGTGGTGTTTCTATATGCACACACAAAAGGGGGGGAGATAGAGTGATGATTGTAGTGGATGAGTTCATCATCAAGGACATGGCCCCCAGCACTCTGTCCCCATTGCTGTCACATTGCATCGTCCCAAACAGGCCACATGAAGCCTGACAGCCCGGCAGAGCAGACCGAGGAGACTCTGGTCCCTCACTGTGGCTCTCTCTATTGTTTTTCATCTCTGACGCTCTCCCCGCCTCACTTTGCATTAACAGCTTATTACTGTAGTTAAAATGTATGGATTTGATTATAGGGGGCGCTGAAAGCAGGTAGTCGAACGAACCCTGAACTGTATAACAATGTTGTAGTGCTGATAATAACAAAATGTACTTACCCTCAAATCCAAATGCTTAATTAACGAGATGAATGAATGAAGAGTGCATACTGCTCTGTGGCACCCTAAAGGACCAGATTAACATGTCGACCTCAGGATTAGTTTTGGTGAACTTTACAAAGGAACCAGCTTTGCCAATTAGCACTAAACAAAAAATACCGCTGAGGCTGGTGGGAGTTGCATCATTTTTGCAGATATTTGGACATAAAACCAAGTAAAGTGGAAAAATTCAACGTTTGACTTGATGAAAAGTGCTCAATGAACAGTTAGGGAATCACCAAAGGGGTTACAATTCATCCTGTGGGGCGACTTGAATGTCTGTACCAAATTTTACAACAATCCATTAAATACATGTCACGTATTTGTTTCCTGGACACTAATCTATTAATTTTCTGTGCCTCCAAAGCACAACAGTTACATTTTGATATTTCTTTGCCAATAAATCGGTTTCACTTTAACCGTCTCTGTCCAGCAAATCCCTGCTCTGTGAAGACGCAGCAATCTGGGGTGAAGTCTCTCTAATCTAAACTGATTACAGTGGTGATGACAGCCTTCCTCGCTGTGTGCCAGTTTTAGCACATCCCCCACACACACACACACTTTCTCCCTAACCTCCTCCCTCCCTTATCATCACAGCTGATTGAGCTGCTGAAGTCTGAATGAACTGTTAACCCTGTCTTCGCCACAGCCATAAATAGAAACCACAGAATTGCATTCAGGCAGCGATAAAACAAGCAGTGGGTCTGCTTGTGTTGTGGATCAGTGAAGTGGACCAAAGTCACCATTTGTTACTTAATTTAAGATTTGCTGTGAAAGGACTGACGCTGACAAACACTGACATCTTTAGGCAATGAGCTACATATGCCATAGCCAATGATGCATGTAGCAATAATGTATTAATGATGCATATAAATAAGTCAGTTGCTTTTCAGTGTGAACTATTGGTCTGGGGCTTGTGCTGAGCCATTTACTGTGAATGCTGCTTTCCCTTTACACACAGTGCAGTTGTTCAGGCCATTTGGTTTAATGTGCCATTCATTAGACTAACATTAAAGGCTGGGACTGGTGACTTCAGTATATTCTTCATTTCTGAGCCTAAAGTTGCAGATTTGAAACAAGCGTAATAACATCGTCTAGGAAAAAAGATATTTTGATTTAAATGAGTTTAAGATTCGGAGAGGGTCCCAAACTCAAATTACTTGGATGACACAACGGTCAGGTTATTCTCTTCGATACTGGACTTCTCTTCTATTTGGACATTTGGAATGGGACTCTTAATTCTCACTTCTAAGACATACATGTTCTAACACATTTAATTACAGTGTGGTGCTGACTACGACTGACATCGTCCAATTTTGTTAGATGTTGAGCCCCGTAATCTTCAAAAAATAAATAAAAACGAATTAAGAAAATACATGTTTAATGAAAACAGTTCAGTTCATCAGTATCCTTACATGAAGGGACACAGAAGAGTAAAGCTGCATTACAAACAGATTTTCTCAGGAAATTCTGACTCACAGTCCGCAACAATACTGTACTGTATCATTTGTAATACTACAATTCCAAAGCAAGTATAGATGTAGCCACAAAGTTATTTGAACACAAAGCAAATACTGGAAACAGGATCTGTACTTTTCTGCCTTCACATTGCAAAAATAATTCTGGAAAAAACATCCGACTACACATTTGCATTGCATTTTCAATTCAGACAAAAAGCTTTAACAATAATAAAAAATTAAAAAAAAGTTCCACACAATTACAATGATTGACTGTAAATGCTGATAAATGTTAATATTGATATATTCCTCAGTCCTTTCTTATGAGACTATGGCAATGACCGTAACAAACGTAAATTGGTCAACATTGCCACATAATGGTATCGCAATGAGAGTTGTAAGACTGTGAATACTATAAACACTGACAACACCTGAGAGATTAGAGTAGAGATCAGTAGCGGTCATATTGTGGTCTCTGATGAGATTTATATCCTTGGTTGTAGCCTGGAGGGCCCGATTGATAACCACTTCCCTGCCCGGAGTGCCTGTCCCTGTCCCGGTCTCTGTCCCTGTCCCGGTCTCTGTCTCTGTCATGCCAGTGTTGCTGTCCATGCTGGTCTCCTCTCCAACCCCGGTCTCCTCCCCAACCTCGGCCTCGTCGGTCCTGGTACCTAGATGGAGACCAGACAACAATTGAGCTCCAGAAACTGGTTCTAATACTTGCATTACATGGAACATGGAACCAGACAGCAGGGAACTCTGTCACACATCTAAATGGCCAACATATCTGCAGAGTAAATCCAGCTGGGACCACAGAGTTTCCCTAATGTCTTATCCAAATTTAGCACACCAGATTCCACCGTAACATGATAATTAAGAAATCAGGCTAGTGGACAAAACAATACACGACAATCAATAATGATGCCATCATCAGCATCACAAACCATACCGTCATTGTCATAATGCATACAGCGATTACAGATTATGAAGTAGGTGTCTCGGCCAAGTTTGAAGGCTAAAGTCCCATTACCTGTCCCTGCCTCTGTTTCCACCTCCACGACTCCTCCAGTTCTCCACAATGGGTGGGGGGTCAGCTGGACGGTTCTGATACTGTTGGTATTCTTTATCGTCCGATGAAAATCTGTTGGCAAACAACTCCTCGTACTTCTGCTGGTTGTCCGTGGTCTCGGCCATACTGCAACGACAGATGAAACGCTACAGAAGCACTTTATATCACAACAGCTAATGCTAACGACACGGCTAGCATCAGGTTGTAATATGTTAACTGGCGGATATGCGTGTTCTGATGTGTCTTGACAAATCCCTCGTGCGGAATAATACAAACTAAAATGGTCTGAATGAGATTAGCTAGCGTTAACTAAAGATTATTACAGCACAAAAGCACAATAAAAACATTTTAACGCTGGAAAACATACCTTCACACGACTCGAATGTTGCTTGTGTCGCTACAAACTAACATGTCCGGAACCGACTTCTTGCACTAGTGCGTCGCTGAAATGCTTCCCCGAAAGAGAGGACCACATTTTCATTGTTCCGATAGCGCGCGCACCAGCCAGTGATTGATTGATAGCTGTCACCTGCCCGTTAGAAACAGGACCAGGGGTTAATATCAAATAGTTTAAAGTCTGTTACTTTATACCAACGGTCGGGCCGACCTTAAAACAAAGATAATAAGACCTTCAGATTTTGACCTGAAGATGTTAATGCGCTAATTTAAATGAGCTTCAACTGTCAACGCTACATCGCTTAATTGAGGAGAAAGTGCCAACTGCTAAAAAAAAAAGCCATCGTTGTCGCTTAGAACATGTAAGTGCACTTTGATTCAATAAACCAGCCGTCGTTGTTGGTTCTTTATTGACAGCATGTTGTATTAATTCATTTTCTGTTTGAATTAATTCGTGGTTTCGGACCACAGTTTGGACAAACTGCATACCACAGGTCTGAAGAGTGTGGGTGGCAGTGAGCAGGTGGAAGCCGCTCCGTGTCGCTGCTGCTGCCGCCCTTCACACGACACACAATCCCGGTGGGGAGATAGAAACTCTGCGCAGCGAGCGAGCGGCACATTTTATGCACTTAATGCATGAGCGCCGAGTGTTACAACAGCAAGGAAGGAACCACTCGGAAGTGTGATTTATTTTGTCGCATACCTGAAGAGGAAAACCAAACAAGCAAAGAGAAAAAACTTCCTGAAATGAGCGGTGTTCTGTGAGAGAGAGAGAGAGAGAGAGAGAGAGAGAGAGAGAGAGAGAGAGAGAGAGAGAGAGAGAGAGAGAGAGAGAGAGAGAGAGAGAGAGAGAGAGAGAGAGAGAGAGAGAGAGAGAGAGAGAGAGAGAGAGAGAGAGAGAGAGAGAGAGAGAGAGAGAGAGAGAGAGAGAGAGAGCCCGGTGAATCGAGTTTACGAAGAAGCGCTCTCATATTTCAGCAAGAGGACTTGTTCGAAGCTGGTGGACTCTTTGGACCGCTAATCATCGGTGGACTTTGACTGCGCTTTTAAAAACAACAACAATTTTCCTCTCGACCCCGCAGCCAATAGAGCCGATATCATTAAAAAGGAGTTGTTCCTCAAGTCCGCGGCAATGGGGTGAGTGATCCAGAAAGCGCTGCCCTTCAGAGCGCTGCTCGTGACACCTGCACGGGCTAATAACGTAGTAATATTGTGTGTGTGTGTGTGTGTAGTAATATTGTGTGTGTGTGTATATATATATATATATATGTGTGTATGTGTTTGTGCGGCAAATACGACAGAACATGTCCACAAGTAACTGTAGTTTACCTGTAAAGCTCTGAATACATTAGATTATCATTGCCGTAGTAACAGAGAAAGAGCCCCATTTACTCATATAGCCATTAGCCGGATTATAAGGCAATGTTGGTCATTTAATAGGTGACTTCATCTGGTCTTTGCGGTCTGTGAGATTTTTAGATGTCACGTGTGAACGGCTTGATGCCACATTTCTAATGATGGTCGTGTTTATTATTTTCCAGCACAACATTAGGTGGAGCGGTCTAGTTCCTCTTTGAATACTTCAGCTCCTCCTTATCTGTCTTTAGGAATATGGTTTTGAGAGGGTCATGATACGGAGGAGTCAACACTGCCCACTAATAAGGAGCGATGGTACTTCTGTGTGTGTGTGTGTGGAGGTATTGGTGCACTCCCACAGTTGTGTACAGGGTACAGTACACTATTTTGCCTCCAAAGTCTGTTGTGGTGTGTGAATGTTGACTCTGTGGCTCAATGCCACAGTTATGTAATCACTAACTCGCTTCACATCTACATATAGTGCAGATTCTTTATTTCTGGAGAACCTACTCCTGTTTGCATGGCTGTTATTTGACTTGCAATAATAACGGCTCAGTGTAATTTAATTTTGATTTCAGAATCAAACCTGTCCCTGAGTAATATATGTAAACATTAAGGAACATTGATTTATGAAAAACCCACAACAAGATGTGAGTAATCAGCAGCATTACTGTTCAGTGATTGCCACAGAGCTTGTTTCTCCAGAGCAGACATGTTTGTTTTCTGTCATGTAAGAAACCAGTTCATCAGTCTTGACTTCACTCAGGAGTTTGGCATCCTCGCCCAGCAGGTTTGTTGGGTAGAGGAGTCGGTGGTGGTATGTCATGAAAACTGGCCCAGTGGACCAGCAGCAGCAAGGCAGGAGGTCACACCTACCGGCAGAGACACGGCAACAAGTTTGCTTTTGTCCGGCTTTCAGTCAGTGCCAACCAGTAGTATCATTTTACAGCTGAATTTTTGGGAAGGCGGTCACAAATGGCTCCCAGGAAAATTTCATCTGGCCACTTATTCACTAATGTGACAGGGTCACAAACTGATAGGCTTTGAAGCTGGAGCAGATGTTTGGCATTTGTGGTTGAGAAATTACTAACCATTTAATCAACTAATCATTTCTACGGCAGCAACCAATAATCATTTTAGTTATGGGTTAGTTGGGTCTCTTTAATCTTTAAAAAAAGTAAAGAAAAAGTAAATCTCTCATTGCATAAGCAAAGGAAAGCAAGACAATCTCAATATTGAGAAACTCAAGTGTTTTTTTTCTTGAAAAACAACATAAAATAGTTGACAATTATTATTGTCAACCAACTAATCAATTGTTTCATCTCTAATCATTTCATCTCTAAATTTGTTTAAAAAAACAGTTTATCTTAAACAGAAGTGAAAATCAAGACTGAGTTAATGTGCAATATATTACATCCTTACATTTGGTAATGATGCAATGTGTCTAAGTGACAAGTCAACATAGATAAAAGTGAGTTTTTGCAGGATTTAGGTGTCGTTTTGCTCTTTGGTCCTAAATGAAGTTAAAGATTAACTATAAATTGCACAACACACACATATTAACAACATCAGTATCTATCTTCCTTTATCCCCTTCCTACCATAGGTCTTTGGTCATGTGATCCATCAACTATTGACCTTGACACATTTCTTATTGATCACATCATTTCCACATGATTTGTAAAGCACAATAGCCTACTGTATGTATTATCCCAAATGATACTATTGTATATGTGCAGCATGCCCAGTATGTAGTTCAAGGTTGATGCATTTAAAGAGCTTGAGGAAATGCTGATAACAGCAGGAAAGAAAGGGATTTTTCAGTACAGTTTCCCAGCTTAAGTGCTGCTTCTCAGATTGCCCAAAAGCCCATTCTTAATGGATAAAAAGTGTCACAGAGAGCAATGCAATCAGCACATTGCTATTTCATATAAGCCACGCTGGGAGCAGCCCTAACGCATGGATAGATGGTAATCTGCTGGCTGGCCAGAGAGTGACAGCGACAGGCTTAACACTCATTGATTAGGCTGTGTGACGTGTGACTTTGTCGTGGGTCTCTTGGCTGCCCGAGTAGGAGGGTAGACTGTAAACCCGATCAGAGTGTGTGTTCTCTGTCTGCGGTTGAAGGGTTGTGGAGGTGTAGTAGAGGAGCAGAAGCAGGTCTCGCTGTTTAGGAATCATGGGTAAATGAAAGGGGACATACTGACGGCGGATTGGACGTCTCTTCACCAGATGGTTCAGGCCTAAGAGGCCATCTGCTGCCACGCTGTGCTTCTGTGGAGACTTCCTCTTTCTCCGAGCTCTCAGATTATGTTGCGCTCTGCACCCTATAGGCTCAGTGTGGTGGTGGAGGACCTGCTGCGGTTGCTGGTTTGAATCTGGCCTGCTGCCTTTTGTTGCATAGGATTCTGTCTCTTTGTCAGTTTAATGAACTGTACTGGCACGAAGTACAGTTCAGCATACTGTCTGCTGCCAAAACATAGGTAGTAATAATGAATGAGACAGCAAGATTAAAAACGTTTTACAAATGTAAAGTATAACAATACAGTAAAAAATTATAAGATCACAATGAAATTAGGCTAATTCCCTTTTTTCAATTGCTGGATTCATTATTGATTAATCTAGCAACAGCAGTTATAAAATACCTTAGAGAAAGAAAAAGCATAATTTGTGTCAGCCTTTTTCATGTGATATACTTTCTACTTCTCAAAAACGATCTGAGAAGAAAAGCAACACTTTTCTGTTGAACTGCTCACAGCTCTCAACAAGCTGAAAGCGCTGGTTTAGTCTGTAAAATATCTAAAGCAGCAACTGTTGGCTTGATCAATTGCTTAACTTAAATTAAAACTGTTGATGTAATGTTTTGTCAGTCAACTAATTGATTCATCAGCTAATCTTTCAAGCACTAAACGAAATGCAATAAAACGCATTTAAAAAGCCATAAATAGTTTTCTGCAAACAGAATGAAGCTAAACCAAAAAGGGAAAATTAGTTTTTTGAGTTTTTGATCTGACGTACCTGTCAATGAGATTGTCGATAACATTTTAAATCATTAAGAAAAGCGGTCATGAATACCAAGTCACCAACACACTTGGATTATATGTCCTATTTTGTTTATTGCCGTTTTTGTATTTTACCCAAGCTTGTTAGAAATCAGTAATTCTGGTAACAGCAGAGATTTAAGTAAAAAAACAATGTTATAAAATGATGAAAGACATCAAACAAACAACAATGCCGTAGTATTAAGATGCTCTTTGTTGTCCCTCCCTTCCAACACTTGTTGCTCTCTGTACTACACCTTAAACTAGCCTTTGGATAGATGAAATAACAACATTCACCTCACGTTGCTGTTAAGACAAATGCTCCTTTTTATGTAAATGTCAGGAGAAGATAAAAACATTCTGCAGAGCTGTCATCGTTCTCTTTTAACCACTTTCTGCTATCTCAGTATTAAGTATTCGTCTCATTCAGCAGGGATCTTGACGTTACTGCACTTCAGGCAAACCCGCTCTTTCAGACGTCATTAGTAGAGCTTTGTGGTTATCGTGGCGTTGTAGTGATGATCCCACAGAGCTCCTCCTCTCCTGCATACTTCGCTCATTCGCTCAGACCAAACCCGGCTCTCACTAATAAGGCTGCTCTGCTCTGCAGCAGGCCTCGCAGGTAAAAATGACAGTGAGCCTCAACTCTGTTCATCCGATGTGAGCAAGGGTACTCCAGCTAATGAGAATCCAAGTTATTACATTTTCTTTTATGGTCACGAATGAATGCTGCACTAATTTGTTATTTTAATATAGCCAGAGTCACCAGATCTTTGCACCTTGTGGCCCAGATGTTTTTCAGATTTCTCATTTTCTCCCTCTGAGAAGATTTGGGGGAAGATAATAATAATAATAATAATAATGCATTTTATTTGTAACACACTTTTCATTCAGAAAATCTCAGAGTGCCACAGATGTTCTTTTATTACTTGGTGCCACAGAAAAAGCCAATTGTAACTTAGTTTATTGCTGTCAGCACTAGTAGAGCAATTGAGGAAGAATACGGGCTCTAACTCGGTGTTCCTCGCCCTAATGTAGATATGTGACGAGTGAGTAATGCAGCGTTCATCACTTAAGTTCTTTTGAACAGACAGAAATGCAAATTCCTTGTATTAGTCAGACCACTTAGATTCAAGGACGGCATTTTCTACATATTTTGTTAGTAATATTATCTGAAGTATTTGAAGTAGCCTGATGATTTTTTTCCTGCTTTAGTGTCTGTCTTATTGAGACAACTTGGCCATCGGGAATTTGACACTTAAGCACCTGAAGTGCGTTTACCGCCTGTACTTTGGATCAGCATGCTGTTTGTTGATGAGGGTGTTTGCTGCACAGAGTGTGTTTACGTCAGGTCACCGGCAATAATGTGGTGCATTTAACTGATGGTGTCTGTCCAGCTTTTTCTTTTTGCCTCTGGAGGATTATAAACGGGCCAATGACCTCATGAAGTACCACTGGCAGAGTAAAGTTGTCTCGATAATGAAGAAATCCTTTTTAAAACGTTCCAGGCGTATTCATATCTTTATGCCTGTGGGTCTGCACCCAATCGTACCTGGATGTACAGCTGACTAGTTTATTCCTTCTCGGTTCATTTCACGCTCCAGACGTGGTGTAAAACCCAGACGTGGTGTGTCGATGCTATCGCTCTGCTGACCCATTCAGAGGGGGACTTGACAACTCTAACAATACTGCCAGAAAAAAACTACACTTACTCACTACGCTCATTTATCCCCATTCGTCTAATTATATGTGCTGCCTCAGTTCATTCTCTGAGGAACGTGAAGAATGTTGCATTGCACGTATCTGAAGCTGCTGAGAGGGCGGATTTCTGTCAAACAGGCTACAAAGCCTGTTCCGTGTTTGACCTCAGACTACCCAATCACTAATCAATAATCTAAACAGCTCACATGTGTCACTTTCATTTGGACAGAGAGGTAGATGCCTGTGATTGATGGGGAAAGTTTGTTTGGGGAATGAGACCGGAGTAAATTCTTAGACTCAGGAATTTGGACGAGGTGGTTTTCTCACTCGCTGTACCTGATCTGTAGCAGAACACAAATGCAACGTGACCACAACCCCCTCGCATTAAACTCACCATCCAAACTCTTAGTCAAAGAGTTATTCACACTTTCTCTCCAGGCACGGTGTCATCCTGCATCATCTTAAAATGTCGTCTTTAAGCAGGATTATCCCTCTCTCCGCAAACTGCACTTAATCTCTGGAGAGCACAGGGTTTGGGTAAAACACAGGTATTGATAAAGCGAACATTCAAAAGGATTTAGGAGAACAAGAGGCGATGGGCTTAGTTGTGCATCACTCACGATATTGCTGCTCAAAGTTATTGTCGTGCAATTATTTAGACACGGCAGCCTTTTGCAACACTTTTCTTCCTCAGAATTGAAACTATAGTTGTTGGGTGTCATACCTTTTGTTTGTGAAATAGATTAATGTTGAAATGTTCATATTTAGTGGTACAGTTTCACTTCTGGATCAGCACGTTCCTTTGTTTTAATTTATTCTGTGTGGGTGTGTAGGTGTATGTAGGCATTGACGGTGCAGTACTTACTCAAACCTGCTCTCACCCACACAGAAACATGCATGCACACACACACACACACACACACACACACACACACACACACACATACACACCTGTAAATTATTTAATGCAGCAGATGGGGACAGAGCACCCGACAGTCAGCGAGAGACAAAATCCAGCGGTCACAAAGTCCCAAATGTCACCATCTTTTTATTTATTTATTTATTTATTTTTTTATCCAGTTAAATCAATCAAGCTAATGCTTTTTATCTCAGAAAAGCAGATCACTGGATTCCACCAACAGTTGTTTGAGTGCATCCATGTGTTCAACGGTGGCCTTTCCCTTCTCATCCCCTGCCAGTGTGAGCTGGCTGCAGACACCGCCGCTGCAAAGGTCAGCGTGTGTGTGTTTGTGTGTATGAAAAGCGACAACAGTGATCTGTATAATGGGTTTTTGTTGTTCCCAAAGCAGATCAAAACTGAGATTAGGCTTAAAAAGGACAGTGAATTTATTAGGCTTTCATTTCTGTGAGAACCATAATCCCAGTGGAAGTAGAAGCTTTATTAGCTCATGAATTATCGCTGCTCGCCTGCCTGTTTTCCCGACATTCACCGGGACCTTTATAATAATGCGTTAAAGTAACACTGAAGGTCTTCTTGACAACTTGCTTTTGCCAGTTGCTGTATAGCATTACAACAACAATGGCACCATCTGTACCCTGTTAGTGAAACCTCTAGTCTGGCTGACAGGAAATGTGCTTCTGCTTCTGCTAGCTTCAGCAGCTTTTTGTTATTATTTATAAGAATAATTTGAATTGACTTTTTAAGAACATGCTCTGAAGTGATTTTTTATTTTAAGCATATTTTTCTAATCACATCCCTGTGCTCTAAAAAAAAAAATAAAATGCAATATTTATAATGGCTTTTGAGGTGCCTGAATGATTTTGATTTCTTTTTTTTTTTACCGCACCAAGCAAAGTGGGGCTGTGCCCAGTTCAACAACCTCGTTCCCACTTCACACATTTAACTGAAATCCTTCATGTCGTTAAAGTAAATGGCAGGCCATGAAGGGAAAGCAAATCGAGGAATGAGGAGAGAGGATTAGGATTTCAACAACGAAAAGCTAAAAAAGCTCTCTCCTGGGACCATGTTTGTAACCAAGTGGGAAGAACTTTACTGTAGTTTGACACACAAATCTTCTCTGTAAACTAATGTAGAGGGAGAGTCCATAATGAAGGAAGCTGGCATATTAGCCGTGTTGCATCTTTAAATTGTATATAGATCTGCATACATGTGTCGCCATATACATTCATGCAATCGTTTTCCTGCTATTCAACATGATGTGGTTAAAGAACCAAAAGACGTAGTAGTGCACAGTGAGGACGAAGGCTGCCAGCGGACAAACATGGATGTCAACACCAAGGAAACAATTGTTTTAGACCGCATCAAAACATCCCCGTTAGCTATCACGAGTGCATGCAGTCAATACGGGGTGAAGCGTCCAGCACTACTTGCGTTTTGTATGACAGTTTCTGGTGTGACCATGCAGTTAGACCCATGGAGAAGACTAGGAAGAACATCCGAGAACATATTTTCAAGAAAAAGCAGATATCAGGCCGACTGGGAGGGCAGAAGATGCCGGGACAAACTGATAAAATATAATATAACCGGATAAGAAGACAGAGAGAAACACTGAGACAGAAACAGAGGTGATATACTAACTGTTTCAAGTAGGCTATAAAGATAAGTGTGAGGCAGTGAGTGCCCAGTAAACGTTGCCCTGTCTGAAAGACACACATTCACATTTTGACTTCCAGCAGGAGAAGTACTTCCCATCTGCCTCCCCCATAGTCTTCATCTGCATCCATTATTGAGTTCTTGAGGTGTCCTCTGATCCCTCTCATCCAGCCACTCCACCTAATTATTCCAGAGCATCACAACCACCTTCACTCACCTTTTCAAAATGAGAACTTCCAGTGGACAATGTAAACGTGCTGGGTCCGGTCCCGGTAAAGCACCACCATTTAAATGGTGCCACTGTTTGTTTTCACTAGCAGCTGTGGTGTTCTTCCAATGTCAAGGGCCAAGACTGTTTGTATGGAACTGACGATATGAGCGTACTATTTGTTTTACCACAAGCTGCACGACAACGTTCTAGAAATATTCTTGGATGGAGCTGAGGTTGAAACTGGTAAAGCAAGAACAGTACGACACAGTAAATTCTTGTCTTCAAAATGTCTAATGGTAATAAAGCGTACAAATGTTTTGCTACTGTAATACAATTTAAAAAAAGATCCAAACTAACCCAATTGCTAGAATGAAGAGCAGGCTTGTGGCATTTCTCTAGATTTGATTAAACGTGTAGCTTTCCCAGTCATACAATCTGTAGGTTTATAAATATTCTGACCTGCACAATTGTACACTATACCAGTTTAAGCAAGTGTAACATGCCTGTATATTATATTAATGCCTTAAACAGAAAACACGGATGAAAGGAGGATTTTCTGAACATATTTCCCAGCTTTCAACTCAACATCCCAGTTATGTGGTGTGTGTGTTATATATAGAGAGATGTGTCTCTCTGTGTGAATGCCATAAAGAGGAGAAACATTTTCGCTGTATCTTTTTCAGTATCTATGTGCAGTCATTCTAGTTGAACAGGCTTTCTGCTCCTTCATCACCATGTTGATGCTCTTCTGAATCACTCGGGCAGCGAGCTGCTCATTGCTGAGAGGCAGACTGCTTCTCCCTTTTCAAAGACAGATGACATGATATTGAACTTTTCCCCATTACAGTCATTGTTGGAGTGGGCTTTGAAAGCTAACGCCATTTAGGATTTGGTAAAGTTGCCGGCAAAATACCCAGATTTGAAGCTTTTCTAATAAATGTTTAAAAAAAAGTTTGTTGTACAAAGGACTGATTTGCAATCAGTGAGAAGAACATTGTTTCCTAATTATAGAGGTTGTTTGCTCTATGGTGATTCACCGCAAGTTTAATTTAAGGATTGAAGTCGCCACAGGCCCTCAGCCCTGAGTGGCAAACACAAAACAATCGGTGTCAGCCAAAGAAAAAAATAATAATGAAACGTACTGAAACAAAGCTGATGTGTTATCAGAAGATTTTTTAGAAATTGAGCAAATGTGTTTACAGACTGCTTAAGGCTAAACGGAAGAGAAGCAATGTGAAGTAATTATTTTGTGTGTGTGTGTGTGTGTGTGTGTGTGTGTGTGTGTGTGTGTGTGTGTGTGTGTGTGTGTGTGTGTGTGTGTGTGTGTGTGTGTGTGTGTGTGTGTGTGTGTGTGTGTGTGTGTGTGTGTGTGTGTGTGTGTGTGTGTGTGTGTGTGTGTGTGTCATTGTTCTGAATGACTTTACTTCAAGATGTTTGTTTTCCTCTTTATACAAGACGACCGTGAGTCTTCTCTTGTTTGACTTGTGTTATCATAGACTATTGTCTCGCATGTATTTGGTGCACAGGGGAAATCTTCCATTTGACAACAGATGTGAGTGCATACACGCAAGTGCAACATTCTCACACAAACACCTAGATATGTGTTCCTGTCGCCGTGTTGGTGAGCAACTGGCTTTGGTTTGCCGTTTGTTCTATTGTCACCTGCCCGCCCGACTCTCGGGACTCTGCATCTCTGGAGACAAAGCACAGTGTCCCTTTTCCCTTTTTTAGTTGCATAACTTGCATATTATGGATCTTATCTTCAGTGGTCTTTCTCTCATATCGTCCTTCTCCTCTGCCCTCTGCTCTCCAGGGAGCAGCCGATCTACACCACCAGGGCCCACGTCTTCCAAATTGACCCGAGCACCAAGAAGAACTGGGTCCCTGCCAGCAAGCAGGCCGTCACCGTCTCCTATTTTTACGACAGCACGCGCAACAGCTACCGCATCATCAGCGTGGATGGATCCAAGGTATGTGTGTGTGTGTGTGTGTGTGTGTAACCATATGAGGAAGAGATGAATGATAATTCCACTCAACCCTAATATATATGTTTATCATAAATGTTAAAAGTTGTTCCCAAGCAGGAGAATTGGTGACAGAGCAGCAGAACTTGAAAAACAAGAATACGTTATGCATTGGGAGCATCTGCTGTATGCAATAACAAGCACAACTACAACTTTATCATCATAATAATATTAATAAGATACTAGAGCATACACACCAAATATTATACAGTTTCTGATCTCTGATTTGAAACACAACTACACATATTCATGTCCAGGCTCGCACAGCCTCACTTTAAATGTGATTTAGCCTGCTACCTTTGCTAAATTGGTGTCTTTTGAGATGGTTATGTATTTATTTATACAAATATGTTAATAGTTCAGCACAAAAAAGTAACCTGTAGGTTGAAAAAAAGTCTGAGCATGAGCAGACTTCCCCTTTAACAAATATACAGCCAAGAGCTGCACACCTGTTGAGCAATTAAACTAAATTATCTGTAATTTACTGTCATCAACGATCGGCTGACCGTACTCGTCCTTTAAGGACTGCAGAACCTGATTTGATGTTTTTCTTTTGAATTCAGTTTCACCCGTGTGTCTTGCTTGGTTACATAACATGTACTGTATGTGAACATTCAGCTCATTTAAAGAAAATTGGTCTTCACCAGAGAATGATGTTGAGGTTAGATCCTGCATAGGACAAGACACCATGCGAGTCTGCCCATGTACCATATTCACACCTTCTTCCTCTGCTAACTGAAAGAGTAGATTATGTGTTTCCATGGCAATCAGATACTTCTGTGAGTGAAAACCAGAGGAGAGTTATGACAGCGGTATCCCTCCGCAGACATTGTCGCACAATCTCAAATCACACAGATTACCTGCCGAGCCACTTCAGAGACGGAACGGGTTGACGGTTGTTTTACTCTGTTTCTGTTCCCACTGTTTGTCTTTTTACCATGCACCTCTCTGTTTGGGTGAAGGGCCTGTTGAGTTCAGTGTTGGGATTACCAACCCAACAGCTGAAGGGTGGGTCTCGTAGGAACTCAACATAGATATATGTGAATGTGGAGTATTTGCATAGCAAGCATTTTCTGCTGTTGCGTAGGACGTAACTTCTTAACAGTGACAAATGGATGCAAACAGCTTATGGGGTTTTAGATTAGGGACCCATTTTCCTGTGCAAATTATTCTTTACAATAAAGTAAAATGCATTATTTCTCTATTCCTGCATAGCATTGTTGAGTCAAGAAAAGAAAGTCAGTTTTCTTACACATGTATATGTTTGTATATAGTCAAGGCCAGGAGTCCTGTCTCTGCTCTCCTATTCCTGTCATCCTCTCTGTTCTCTTGTCTCTCTACTCAATTCAACATTTATTGATACGAGTGTAACAATGACAATCTTGCCAAAGCAGGAAGAAGCAATGAGATTATAAAGAAAAAGGTTCAATTCATAAATTCAGGGAAATAGCAGAAAACAATTAACCGTTGCGCCATTTGTGTGCGTTGGTGAAAGTGTGCGTGTGCTGATGGCACATACACTCCTGTCACCTTGAGTAACAGAGCAGTACGTGTCGTGTAATGTCTGCATGCAGCAGCTATATGTGAGCTCTGAAGATTAACATCTATTAAATCAAATGTTAAGCCAGTATAATTAGAGAGCTGAGTCAAAGTGATGTTGGTATGAGCAAAGTAACCGAAAGCGAGGAAATGTTGAGTCGTATCAAATTTATGTTAAAAATAGTTTGTGTTATATACACTAGCTGCGAGGGAGACAGGTCTGTCCAGAAGAATAGTCTGTGCAGCAGCACAGACCAACTGTGACAGACCGTCGGCTTATATTCGTCCATCCGTGATGGCCGGGCAACTCGCTGATGATGATGATATTGCAAGTAGAGGAGCATATCAGCACTTTTGACTCTTGCTCATCCTGAATCGCTCTTCTCATACAGCGATGCACCAGTATGACAACACAGTGAAGGGTTCCTGTTGTACTTTATAAATCATTCCATGTGCGATTACTTTCCGAGCTAACGTAATATTTAATTCTCCAGCATCCTTGTCTCCTTTTAACTACCGAATCTTTCTTTAATTTTTTACTACTCTTACTCGGCTATTTTACAAAATGTACATTTTGGCTCATGTACCACAACCTGGTGAGCTAGAAGACATGTTTCTGCCAGGAATAAGAATTTAAATTCCTCTAAGGGAGCTTGTTAAATGTGTTTGTGGCTGGCAGGTTTACTAGTCAGTTTATAACTAGTTTAATGTATATGCCAATATTACAAACTACAGGCAATTTCCCTATGTTATCATCACCTTGCTCCCCTATACAATTGTGGCTGCACCCCAAGTACACCATATAGTTTCTCTACCTGTGTGTCATAAAGTTTTGTTTCCACCGTGTAAAAGCATTATTTCCACTGGGGATGAAAGGAACATGTCCGCTTTGCTTCAGACTCCAGTATTACCCCCCCCCCCCCCCCCCCCCACACACACACTTTTAAGTTGGAGTTTGGTTGAATCATTAAAATCGAGTTAGATTGGGTACTTTACTGTATTCCCAGCCATCATGATGAGAGAATGCACTGGGTTGATACAAGTCCCAAAACAATCATCCATTAGGATCATAGTGCACTCACACCAAAGCTGGTCTGAGCTAAAGTGAATCTCAACATCAGGAAGTTCAGTATTGTCAACAACATTGCAAATCAGGATGTTGTCAGAAAAAACCCAACATTTAAAAAACAAAACATGAATGTCATCCAAAGCATATGTATTTATTAACTTCTTCCAATGAAAAGGATGCTCCTCATCAGCCAACCATCAAGTGTCAAAGGGAGCATAGATCACATTCACACCCTCCATTTTTTTTTTGATTGATCCAACTTCCTGTCAGGACACCTTTAATACCTTCATATTCACATTACCTGTGCATGTTCACCTATGTGCAGCCTGGAGAAGCAAGTTCCAGTTCCGTAGTCATAAAACAAAATTTTACGTTTAATGCAAAATTAGAGCTTTAATCATGCAACTTTTAAATTAGGCTCCCACTAAAGCATAAGGGGCTTGCTCAGTCATAATATGTTAGTCGGTAAATCTTCACGTGTATGCGTAAAACAGCCTTCACTTTACGATTTTAATGTGGCCGTGCACACATGATGTCAAGTTAACCCTGCTCCTCCCTCAGAAACCAAACCTGCGTCATTGCCACGTCATTGCCAAAACAGCGTATTTTTGCAGTCCTTAATATATGGTGAGATGAAATGCATCGGGTCATTGAAGCGGTTGGCAGACGCACAAAAATATTTAACATTTCACTTCATCTACATCACACCTCATCTTGATGAGCAATCACAGTTTTCCATTTTGCTGTCTGCTTTGACGAGAGGACATGGTGACCGTCGTCTCGTCTTTCTTTGGCTGTGTCTCAGTTAGAACACCGCTGCCCGTTCCGCCGGTTCATCATCACCATGACCATCGTCGCTGCCCCTTTGTCACCATTATTTTGATATATCCTTCACAAACTGTGCCACACATTCAGCTGCAACTCACTCTCTAAAATTGTTGTCAAATTAGTGTGTAAAATAGTGAGTTACTCAAATGTTATGAACAAGCACAATAAAACCGACTCATTTACTTAAGAACTAACACGTTTCAGAATATCATGTTTTAGTTTTTTTTTTAAAGACAAAACCCTTTTTATAATATGTGAAGTGGAGTCACAAGTTAGCCATGGGTTTTGGCTCTTCAGATAACAAAGATACTTAAGTTTCTGCCATCCTACAAAAGCCCCCGCTCTATGTAGAGGGTGTCCTTTTCTCCAGCTATGACGAAGTCATTTGGTGCTTGACAAGTGATCAAAATGCTTTCCCTCCCAGAGACCCCACTTCCACGTTCTACATCTTTTTCTTTTTTACTGACTTTGCAGATTCTGTGCAGTCTGCAGAATCGGCCCGAGGAAGATGTCTCCTATAACCTCCTGGCTGTCTTTACGTTTCTAACTGATCCTCAGGCCATTGGCCAGCCCAGCTTCGCTCTGTGCCTCCTGTGCCACTTGATCCGCAACCCGGCTCACCACCGGCACAGCTGCCAGCGTCACTCCGCTCTACCTCCCTCTTTCTCACCCTTCCACTCTCACTCGCTTGCTCACTCAGTCGTACACTCATACGTGACAGCATACAGTCACAGGGCCCACAAAGATGGGGCCAACCAGGCAGTCGTGTATGTTGACCTACAGATGATTAGTTGGGATTCCACATCATTTGTGTATGCCTTTTTTCTGTTGATAGCCTCTACCTACACTTCTGTCGGTCTTCAAGCATAATACAGGATCAATACGCTGTTTAAAGATTTGTTAGGCTTGTGCGATGTGGTTGAATTCATGTAATATGTAACCTTTGAAAAAAAAAATTTGACTATTGACTAATCAATTTAATGGTTTGGCAATATGGCTTGTTTTGTCCAAGCGGCAACCTCCAGGTATGAAAAGTGAAGCCAATGCAGAGTTTCCTTAAACTTCTTTCTAATGGCTATCAAGGAGCAACATCTCTGGTTGCAAATTAAGTCTGATTGTATAGAAGTTTATGAGGAAATTAATCTATTTCTCACCTGAGTTATTACCTCAGTAAACATCGTAAACATGAGTTTATGGTCTCAATCGCTAGTTTCAATTCTTCTTCAACACAGCATGATGTTCATTTCGTAAATTATGTTCCATTTAGAGTCAAATAGAACATAAAGCAGGGTATGCTTTAGGGCGGGGCTATCTTGGGATTGACAGGTCGCTACCACAGCGTTGTCTGGTCTTAAAACTTTAACCCTTTCAGTGTGTTTTCACACAATGTTTATTGTAACCTTTTGGTTTTCTAAAATGTCTTATCCAGCATTCAGTTCTACTTAGCTCCACCCTCTTGTATCACTTCTGGTTGCAAAAAACCAAGATGGTTGCGGCCAAAATGCTGAACTTGAGGCTTCAAAACTGTAGTCTACAAACCAATGGCTGACATGATAACTACGTCCACTTCTTATATACCGTCTATGGTTTAGGCTGAGCGAGTCCAAAAGCCAAAGCGTATCAGTTTACGAACCTAAAACACAAACAAAGAAATGAAGAAGCTGGAACTTGAGGATGTTTGGTATTTTTTGCTTGAAAAATGTGTTTAAGTGTCCATCGAAATGGTTCTACATTTCTGTAATTTAAGTAGTTGATTACTTGACTTAATTTGTTTCAGCTTTATATCAATCAAAACTCTTTATATATGTAAAATAAAAACGTTTCATTACAATTAATGTGATATAATGAAGTCAATCATTGATTGGGTTATGGCCTGGAGTTGTGAGCTTCAGGCATTGTGTGTGTGTGTGTGTGTGTGTGTGTGTGTGTGTGTGTGTGTGTGTGTGTGTGTGTGTGTGTGTGTGTGTGTGTGTGTGTGTGTGTGTGTGTGTGTGTGTGTGTGTGTGTGTGTGTGTGTGTGTGTGTGTGTGTGTGTGTGTGTGTGTGTGTGTGTGTGTGTGTGTGTGTGTGTGTGTGGCTTGTTATCCTGTTACACGCCACAAACAGAAGCAGCCTCAGTGACTCAGTGTTGCTTTACTTTTATTCCTTTCCACCTAAAGGTAATTTAAAAAAAGCCCGATTTATATTCTTATTTCCGTCATGAAATCTAGCAGATCAGCCAAACAAGGGACAGGTTAACTACCTCAGTTCAATGTTATGTTGAATTTAACAAGTCAGCTGTCACTTTGAAGAGTTACAACTTCAAACTGAAGTTCTGAACATGATATGTAGAGGAGGCTCTGACAAACCATGGAGATGAAACTGAGAAGACATTTAGACTCTAGTTGGCTTATGATACATTGGATAAATCTGAGGGTAATCTGTATTATACATTTTTTAAAAGATAAAGTATTTAGGGTCATATATCTCTTCTTGACGTATTATGTTTGGAAGGTTCGATATCTTTGTTTACCGTCTGGTTACCTCATTGTTTCCTTTTTTTTTTTTTTTTGCTTCATTCTGCAGCAACGGCCTTGTTTCTTCACAATGATCATTAGAGTTTCATCTAATCTTAACACTTCTCTTTGAGCCAACACGATGAGCTCAGTTAAATATTCACACTGTTCAGGCTTTGCTCCGGTTCCCTCTCAGGAGCACTTAGGTAACCTCTGTTTTGATAACGCCTCTGAAAACAGTGGTGATTTTAAAATCAGATGAACGGCATCTCTTCTTAAAACCCCTTGATGCTGGAATAAAGCCTGAATCAGAGGCTGTGGCTGTAATCTTGGCGGTATATGACACTGATAAAGGTCTTTTTCTGTGTATGTGCAGTTATCTCTCTCATCAGGAGCCATTAGCATTGTTCTGGATGGGTCATAAATGTCCAAGAGGGCATTGACTGCCTGCTAGTGTCCTCATTCTGTTTTCTGTTGGCTCAGTCGCTGCTTTTTGGGTCTCTGTGTCTAGTAATGATGCAGTGTAAAGTATTTTAACACCTCGGCCACTGAAAAGATGGAGATGGAGACAGTGGGGGCGTAGAAAAGGACCCAAGTCTGTCAGCAATTTGTATTCTTGAATCCTGTGATCAGAGCTATGTTGCTATGAAACAAGGGCTGCACTGTGATTAAACTGTCTTCTATTGTTTCCTAATTGTTGGGGTGATTTGCATGTGCTGTGTTTTAAGTTGACTTATATCTTGGTAGTGTGATTGGGTTTGTGTACATGCCCAGAAGTAAATTAAAGCTGCTTGTGTTTGCATCTAGCTGTTCATATATTGATTAGAAGTGTTTAAATCTACAGTGAGGCAGTAAACGCACTCAAATTGAGGCCGTCTGGTCAGACTATTTATTTTGGTTTCTGCCATCGCTGCTTCGTGCATTGGTTCCAATTTTAGAAATGCAGCCGATGTTTTTCACCAGCTGATTTACTGCATAGCTACAACAGGTGAACGTCTACTGTAGCCAATATGGAGACTGTAATTTGACTACTTAGAGGTTAGTGGGTCGCACATCTTTATATGCAATTGTGGAACAAAATGATGGCTATGATTAAATTGTTTTGCATAGACAAACAGTGTGTGTATACATGCGTAAGAATCCCAAACATTTTGCACATTGTTACACACGAAATGACAAGCTTCACAATATTCATGTTTAGTTTTGTCTCATCTGACCAAAGGACATTCTCCCAGAAGCTTTGTGGCTTGTCAATATGCATTTTGGCAAATTTCAGTCTCAAAACCGGAGCTTTTTGGCAAGTCACATCAGCTCTATATTCACAGACGCAAAAATGAAGCATTCAAAGAAAAGAACACTGTACCTACTGTGAAACATGGAGGAGGCTCGGTTATGTTCTGGGGCTGCTTTGCTGCATCTGGCACAGGATGTCTTGAATCTGTGCAGGGTACAATTAAATCTCAAGACTATCAAGGCATTCTGGAGCGAAATGTGCTGCCCAGTGTCAGAAAGCTTGGTCTCAGTCGGTCCTTCAACAGGATAATGACCCAAAACACAGCTAAAAACACCCAAGAATGGCTAAGAGCAAAACATTGGACTATTCTGAAGTGGATCATTCTAAGATAAATATGGCAATTGTAGTCCAACTTGTCAGTGTGGGCATGGTGAAAGACTTCGGCAGGGTGTTACAGATTTACTCGGTATGAATGGAGCTACAATAAGGGATTGTCCTTTGCTAAATACATAGTACTATTCATCATGTGAATGCAGATGCTGGAGCTCCTTCTTTAATATGTCTTGAACGAGACACACAATTTTCACAACACGCATTGTTGACGGGGACTGTGCCCGTCAGATGGACCTGAGATCCATGCTGGAATTCTATACATCTGTATTGATTCCCAGAATAATCTCCACTCGGGCTTATTGGTAACTTATTTTGTCCTGACAGGTGATTATCAACAGCACCATCACGCCCAACATGACGTTCACCAAGACGTCGCAGAAGTTTGGCCAGTGGGCGGACAGCAGGGCCAACACTGTGTTCGGACTGGGCTTCGCTTCGGAGCAGCAACTGGCCAAGGTGAGAAGACGCTGCAGCATCGCATGAAATCACAAAAAGTATCCAGAAAGTTTGGAGACAATTGATTTCTGTATTTGTCCTAAAACTGGAGTACAATGGTGCACAATTTTGTTATTTAGACACCGGAAATCAGAAAAGTATTTAAGAGTGTATCTGGATCTTAAATCCCCACTATCACTAGATAATTGGCTCCACGATCTCCCAAAATGTTTTCAGATGCGTTTGACATTTCAGTTTGTATTATCATCACAGCTCTTTCACGTCTCTCTCAAATTTACAGTTTTCTGAGAAGTTCCAGGAGGTAAAAGATGCAGCCAAGCTAGCAAGGGACAAATCTCAAGACAAGGTGGACACATTGAGTAATCACTCCCAGGTAAATTATATCTCTCTCTGCTGTCTGAAATTCTGATTGAGTACAACACCTCTGTTGTTGCACTGTCATCTCTACAGTCACTGTTGGCCTCTACAGAGAGAAAACCGGTGACACTGAGAAGAAAATAAGCATTTCTCTTTGGTTACTTTCCCTAAAAAACACCATCAGCTGTTGTGCGTTTCTGATTCTGTGTTTAGAAAAAGCTTCTGGCAGTTCAAATATTTAAATGAACGTGGGCCTATGAAGTTTGTGTTGAATATAACATGTCAATACAACAGTAATCATTTATGTAACAGTGTTAATTGTCATAAATAGAGGTCAAAGGTACTTACTGCCCGGAAAGCCCCACAGAAATTAAGAGGACAAGGAAGCCAGTGAGAGTCATAAAACAATACAAGTTTCTTATTTCAAAACATGATGTCCAATTGATATTCTGTCAGTAAGTAAACAGCATTGATTTTGGAGGTCGATCCAGCAGCCTGGCCTGTTCCCTGCCTGCACTGACACCAGATTGCAGGAATCATTCTCAGCTCTGAGACACACAAAGCTGCTGGGCCATATGACATGATAAATACTGGCATCAGTTTGCTCCACCCTTCTGCTGCCTTAGCTGACATGTCCATGGTGTTTCCAGTGTTCCACCAAAAGAAGCCCAGGACCTTTTTCCACAGTCGGAGCACGATTTATGAGACACATTTATGGATTTTAACACATCGGCCCTTTCAGAAAGCTGCAGGTAGATTGAATCAAAACCTGCCCTGAACCATAACACGTCCCCTCTGTCCTTTACCAGGAGTCTGGACGTGAGACGCCCTCAAGCAACCAGGCGTCCAGCATTAATGGGACAGATGATGAGAAAATCTTTCATGTCGAGCCGGAGGCTGCTGTGCTGCAGACGGAGAAAGAACATCTCAAGAGTGCAGTAGAACAGAGGTAAGGGTTCCTTTCATGGACACCTCAGAACAACCTCTTGAAGGAGACATTAATCTAAATGCATTGTCACCTTCCTGGTATAATCACATGCCACATAACCTCACATTACAGCAACACTCCCTTCAAGGGGCATCACATCACTTATATTTGTCTCTGCACCAAACTGTGCTCAAATGTTCTCCCTCTCCATCTTTTTGCTACTGGGATGATCTCATGGCTCCTAAGGGCTCAGACATCATCTGATCTAATCTAAAGAGGGAAGCTGCTCTACTCTACCATTTGGTTATATGGCCTTCATAATCCAGATGCTGAGTGTATAAATCACTAATGGCATGAAACACTAGATGGGATTAGAATGACCCAAGGGCATCAGAGTCGACTGAAACTACAGTACGTACATTTAGACAGAATTAGTACTGGATAGCAACAAAAAAACAAAACACTGACATATTTGATCCAGATGGGATAAAAGGCTCTGAGGTGAAAAAAGAGACAAATTAGCAGACCTTCCCTGACAATATTTCAGACTTTACTCACACTTATTTTCCAGTACTTCTAAATAATTTTCCAAAAAGGAACTGATACCTAATCATACATTCATCATTGCTCTGAGATGCAGAAGGCTCTGGACATTGTTGGGCTGTCTTATTTATTTATGTATATATGTATTTATGTATGTATGTATGTGTGTGTGTGTATATATATATATGTATATATATGCACATTGATTCTAAACAAAACATTGGTAAAAGACAAACATTGGTTTCAAACCAGTGCATCAAGCTTACATGTATCTTTAAACTTCTCCAGCTTTTGGTTGTAAAACACAGTTTGTCCACCATTGCTGTGTTTGCCACTTTTTTCGTGCCTTCACAGGGCCTTCAGATTTTGTTTTCTGGAAATGTGTCACAGCAGTAATACAGCCGAGGACTGCAGAATGCTGCTGTGCAAGTCTGTCCACATTTGATTTGAGAGCAGCACACTTCAAACCAGCCATGCATAAGGAAGGGAACAGCGATGCATACTAAATATACATCACAACCTCTTCGCCCTAATTGATCAATTAGAAACACACTCTGTGGTATAAAAAGATAACGAACTGTATGTTGGAGCATGTCAGCAGCTCATTAGACCTTTGAGACTTTTCTCACTTATTTCTTTTTTTATGGTTTAAATATCTCTTCACAGTGTGATGTACATCACATCTAATGAAATAGTCATGACTGGAAGGATTTTGTAGCATTATGTGTCATGTCGGTGGGCACAAGCCGCAGGCATTTCAGCTCTAACCTGTCTACATTTTTCTTCCATTAATAACTCTCCTCCTGGATCTCTCTCGGTGTCTTCTGTCTGACAGCAACACCAACGCCAAGAAGTGGGAAACAGAGCTGCAGACTTTAAGAGAAAATAATGCCAGGCTGGTGGACGCACTGCAGGAGTCCTCGGCTAATGTAGAGAGCTGGAAGAAACAACTTGGTGCCTGCAAGGAAGAGAGTGACACGCTCAGGGAAAAGGTAATACAGTGAGGGAAATAACGTAAACAAAGAACATGGATCCTGCTGGCAGACAATGTGACGAGTCAGAAACACTGCTGCCTCTTTTATATAAGGAACAAAACTGCACCGTAAACTGTTACGAAATGAGTAGATTATCAATTTTAAGTGACCGATTTAATCTAACTAGGACAGATGGAGTTTGAGGTGTGAATCCACCAGCAAATGTTTTGATAATTCTCCAGTTTCTTCAATCTAAGTGAGCGAAGTACTGTAGATTGTATTAGTTTCTGTGTTCCCTGCACCAGAGTCCACTATAAATAGAATCATTTTAGTTTCATAATCAATGTGGGCCGTTACTGCAGCTGGGCTGGTGTTGCAATCATTAATTTTGTAACATGCTGCAAGTTTTTTTTTTTTTTTTTGTCTAATTGCCACTGTCAGTGTTCAAGACATCTCTTATACTATGCAGCATATTTAGGATTCATTAAATACAAATTAGAACATTTCGAATTTTGTTTACCTACAATATTTGTTAAAGACCCGTTGTCCACATTGATTACTTTTGACTTGATTTTTCACAACAACTTCTCCTTTTTCGTTCTTTTTGCAGATTGCACAACTAGAAGTTCAGTGTAACGAAGCCGATCAGGAGAAACAGCAAAACTCCCAACTGTCTGTACGAGTGCAGGAGCTAGAGACTGAGCTGCACGAAAAGGAGCAGGTGAGACGTCTGCAATACATTCGTCTTGCAACAACAGGGCCACTGTTGGATGCAGGGGTGTCTGTAAGAGTTTAGATGACAGAGGTGGTATTTTACCCTGGAAGTGTATGATCCACTCAGACCCCTTCATCACAAAAATCACACTTTTCATGTTAACACTCCCCCCTTTGTCTCCTGAAGTTACAGATCTACTTTCTATTCCCGACTCCAACATTTCAGTGTGTCTCTTCACTGTACACAAGGTCTTCACCTCTTGTTCTTACTCAGTACCACTCCTCTCCCTCAGGAGGTGATATACCTCCTATAATCAGGTCTTGTTGTGGGATCTTGGGTTGTGTATGGATCGGTGTTGTTACTTTTGCCTACCCAGCTGAACCCAGACCATTCTACTGCCCAACGATTTTCCCTCAATTTCTTTTTCCCTTACTTCTTCTGTTGCTTGTTTTCAAAGCAATTTACTTGATATCTGTTCTGTTTTGGTACACTTAAACTCCACTGTGAAAATAGTCCGACTGGGGGAAATGTAATTCATCCACTGACTTTGTCTGTAGTCAGAGCAGCAGGGAATTCTGGCACAAATGCCATTACCGGCATCGCCCTATGTGTACTGCTTCAGTCATCTATAATCCAAACTAGCCGACTGTCAGCTCAGCGAGCCTAATGGTGCTGTTATTGCTAATGAGGATGAGCCCCGCACGGCCACACAGGCTTTCGACCTTTGCTCGTTGCTGGTTAAATGCTGTTTCTCTCAGCAGACAAATGATTAGGACCAAATTGTGGAAATGTTTGAGTCTGGCTGCCTTTTTTCTATAGTGACTGTGTCTCCCCATCAACGTCATGAAAGGGAGACGCAATCATCAGATGTGTAGCAGAGGGAAAGACGGTCGAAACTAATTCAGTTACTATATAAGGAAAATAGTTGATAAGGCGTTTATATATTTCTGTTTCTACAGCAACATTTTTTGAAGTATGTAATGGATATCTGGCAAAGTTCTTTGAGATATTTTCAAAAAGTGACCCATAGACCAGCAGGTTATAAACCTGGACCCTGCTACAGATGAAGCTTTACGCTCTCTTAAAATGTATATGATGTTCGTGTCAATCAAATTTTTAAAATGGGGGGGGGGGGGGGGGAAAGAAAGAGTCCATCCCAATTTCCAGAAGCCCAAGGCGACATCTTCATCGGGGCTTCAACTAACAATCATTTTCATTATCGATTCATCTGCAGAATATTTTCTTGATGATACGTTTTGTATTCAAAATACCAGGAAACGGTAAGTTGATTTCATCAAATGCCTCGTTTTATTCCTGATTCTACAAATTTACTAAAACGAAGTTCTCACATTTGAGTTCCTTGAAGCATCAAATGTGTGGAATCTTTGCCTCGGGGAAAAAATGACTTAACGGCTTAATAGATTAATAGGTATTATTTGCGGATTCATTTTATTGTCCTATTTCTCCATTAATTGTCTAATCAATTGCTCAACAAATCTTTTAGTTAGAGTTTAATAGTGTTGCAAAAATAATGACGTTTAGGCTCTGCTGCGTAAAGACCCTTTTAAATCCTCAGCGGTAAACAGCGTGTCTGGGATATTCTGGTTTAGCGCCTGGCAGCCTGAGTATCAATAGAACATATACATCTTTCCTTGGAGGGCTGTATATCTTACACAACAACAGGAAGGAAGTGGTTCAAAGAGCTGGAGCTGATTTTTGTTTTTTTGAAAGATTATGAGCAAAGAGTCGTGTCCTTCGGGGGCTTCAGTGTTTCCACAGTCCTGTGTATCAGCCATATTGCTCCTAACAGTGACCGATGGACCTGCAGAAGGAAGTCTCATTGTTTGCAGAGCACTGATCCAGAAGGCGGCCCACAGAGACTCATCTGCAGAGTGACAAACCCCCCCCGTCTAGAAATGCACACGCTCCACTCCTCCAATTAAAAACGAGCCTATGAATTATTAAGCATTCACTGTGGTGTTGACCCCAGCGCTGGCCAGTCGTGAACTAACAGAACAAAGCTGCAGCAGAATGTGTGACGAAGACTGTGTGTGTGTGTGTCTTACTTATAGCAGCAGAGGGATGAAACTTTCAGAGCAATAATAGGTGTTTGATTGAGAAGAAAACAAACATAAGGCAGAAAAACAGAAGCAAGGCCTCTGTATTCATTCTAGTCTGTTTTTCTTCCTTTTACCTTGCTTTCTGTTGTTCCTGACCTGCTTTGTACCGCTGCCATCTTTGTTTGTGTCCCCCTGAAATGTGTCTGTAGCACCGCGTATCGAAAAGCTGGAATCCAGTGCCCGACTTGTATTCTTCTTTTCTTCCTCTTTTGAACAGATTGATTGAAATAATAACATCAATTTAGTATTTTATTGAGACAAAGTTTCTTGTGGAGCTGCTGCACAACGTTACAATGATTAGTTTGACATTTTGGGAAAGTAAACTTATTAGTTATACGTTAACTTATTACCTTTATTCTTGCTGAGAGTTGGATGAGCAAATCGATACCACACTCTGTACGCTGAAGCCGAAGACATTGAGCTTAGCATAAAGACTGGAAACACAACAGACTGATACGAGAGTGGTCTCAATATTCTCATCAAAGTCTGCAAGAAAGCAAATGAGTCTCCCAAAATATTGAACAGTTTCTTCAACATTTTAAAAGTTTGGCTTCTTTTGTTAAATAAGCTATTGCGTTCTTAAGAGGGAATCAACCTGATGTTGATGTTTTGTTGGCTTTTGATTAACCGCTTTCTGTATCTATTTTTCCCCAGGAGTTGGAGAACCTGAGGAAGCAGGCAGAGATAATCCCTCAGCTCATGGCGGAGTGCGAGAGCATCACTGCAAAACTGCAGGTACGTTCAAAGCACCCAGGAATCCCCCAACACTTTTCTCTCAGTTGTGATTTACAGCAGAGTATGAAAGCTCGAGCTCACAGCACGTGCGAGTACATGATGTCTGTCACAGCGAGGTAACGCGCAGGCTCTGAGGCGTGAGCCGCGCTTTCAGACGGAGGTAGAGAACGAGAGTTCCTCTTCACCATTCTGTCTGAGGGCTGGTGACACAACATTCTCGTCACGTGTCTACCAACACACATTGTGGTTAATGCATCTATTAATAAAGGTCTGTCCCTGGCACAACACAAAGTTGATTATTGCCTCTTTGAAAAGGGTTCCTCTTCCTCATCTGTGAGATACTACATCTCTAGCATGGCTTATTAGTTTTCCAGCGGTGCGGATACAATCTGTTTTTCTGACTACAAAAACAGCTGAAGTAGATTGAGAGCTTTAATGACCAAGTCTGGTAACGTCTAGGTGTCTAGGTGTGTGGGTTGTTGGGTGTGAGAATCTTCTGTTGCCAAAAACAATAAAGATTCACGCCCATCACGTCCTGTCTTCCTTGTAACAAAGAGCACCTGTTCAGCAAGTCTGACTCCTCATTGAGTAATATCAGACTTTCTGTGAAACCAGAAGTGCCAGGCTTGCTGAATGATTGTACGCCCCATCAGGGCCAAGCCTGACATGAGCTCATCTCGTCCTGTTCTGACTGACTCAGAGCAGGATTTTATCGTCCAAGCTGTCATGCATGTGTTATGTTTCAAGCCGGGGCAGGGAGGAGAATAAAACCAACAGTGGCATGCCTGAAGTTCTTGTGCTTCACAAAGCTCGACCGCTTGGTTTGTTTCTGCAACAGCCAGCTGGATGAATGACAGTGACAACAGAATCGGCTGAAGCAGGGGTTTATCTAGCCAACCAACCAAAACTCAGCAGAAGCATAGACAATGGGATTTCTCGAATACCTCCATTTATCCCAGAGGCCCAAAATGAAAAACGTAGCCACAGTCCATTCAGATGAAAGGTAATGGGTGACGCAAAACTGTTGAAATGTCTTTTTTTTCCTGTGGTTTAGTTCTTTTAAAAAAAGAACTAAACCTCCGTGGTCATGGCTCCTCTCTATTTAAAGACGACACCCCGCATGGAGATCAGGTTTCAGGAGTTCACTAGAGGAGACAGTCATGCAGGCGCAACACCCATTTAGCACTCCTATTTAAAACCCCTCCCTTCAAAAGTATTTTTGACATTAATGTGTCAGCCGTGTCGCCTGCTAGTCTGAAACACTTGCTTTAACTCAATGCAAAGGAGCTAAATGTTGAGTTGAACTGCTTTAATCTCATTTTTGATAGTAGCTGTAAAAAGCTCCATCTTTGGTTTGGCTTCTCAGCTTAGATACACCCAAAAGATCATACCATCTGACATCCCTCTTAAGACATGAACTTGATTTCCCTGTATCCACCATCTGCCGTAATGTAACTATTGTTTTGTTTTCCCTTAATATCCGTCCACAGACTGCTGAGACGAAGAACAAGGAACTGGAGGGGAGAGTAGAGGGTCTTCAGCTGGACATAGAAGACAGTCAACAAAAGCAGGGCAACATGAAGGGCGAGCTGAAGAAGTTCATGGATCTGCTGGATGGAAAGATAGACGAGCTGCATGAGTTCAGGCAGGGGCTCTCCAAGCTGGGTGTTGATAACTGAGTAAAATGGCACTGAGCTGAAAGGGTCAGAGGTCAGGTACGAAGGATTCACTACAGTGTGTCTTCAGGGCAGAAACTATGTGCACCTACTCCCCCAAGGTGATGCCCACTCAGACACTATCAGCTTTGGCTTCTAATAAACACTACCATGTGAGAAAGAGATGTTTTCGGAGGGACTGGCAGGAGGAAGGCCAGCATGCTCCACCAAATGGCTCCATTTTTGTGTGCTGGCTTTCTGAAACTAAATCAAGAGTAACAATTTGAGCTTACTTTTCTGTTTCTGTTGGGGGGGGGCTTTAAAAAGCTGGTGGTGGGTTCTTAGATTCTGTCCATCTGTCTTTTTTTTTTTTTTTTTTTTTTGAAGGCTGCAGCACTTATTCACAGGCAGCTTAGAGTAGAAGAGGGGACTTAAAAGGGCTAAAATGAATAAAACACACAGACGATGCTGATCAGCATCACTCTAGTAATAATTGGTGTTAATCCTTGTGGCCCCCTCACAGAATGAGAGATGAAATGTTTCTACAGACTGTGCTCGCTGTTGCCTCTCGTCTATCTCAGGTGTGTCAGAAGACAGTTTGTACTCATTCGATCATACAGCACATACAGGACAAACGGCCGTGACACAAAGTGCCTCCAGGTGAGTGTAAACCTCCCTGGCGAGGAGAAGCGATGACCATCACCATAATATTAACTCGATGATTTTTGTCAGGAAATGTGATGAACATCAAACATCCTCTTATACAACGAGATGAGAATAAAATGCAGGTAGGCGACTGCAGCAGGAAGTCATCAACTCTCTTGTGGGTGTTTTCGGTAAACACTCCTTTTGATTCTATTTTGCATGAAGAAGGAACGCTCTCTTGTTTGAGGAGCTTTCCTTCAGAAACATCTAAAAATAACAATGGGTGCCCCCTTTTCCCGTGAGTGTAGTGTTCAGAGGACTTTGTGTGTGCAATAGTATTTTTGTCCATGTGTAGAACAAAGATGTCTCCCCGGCTGTTGATGTGCTTCTTACACACTAGTTTTTGTTATGGTGGTGGTTATTTTTGGGTGAGGGGACTTGGTGCCTCTCGTTGGGTGAATAATGTGAAAGTGTACTTCACTGATGACATTTAGTTTGGCACTGTCAGATTCTTGGTTTGTGTTTTACATATTTATTTATTTTGGTGCCTCTCTGCAACTAGTGTTTCTAGAACATACCAAGTAAATCAACCTTCACGTGATGTCTTTAGATGTACGATAATATATCAAATATACCAAACTTGTCAGGATGCAGAGGTTTTATAATTACTGAGGATATGTTTGCAGGATGGTGTCGCAGCTGCTTTTGGGGAAGTTCATCTTAAAACATGGTACATTTGAAATCAAAGGCATATGTTGTCGTGGCATATTTACGGGGTAATACTATGATGTTATAAGTCTATATATTTTTTCATCACTGTTTTGATCTACGAAGGGACATTTTGCTTCTTTCTCTCTGTTTAACCCCACTGTTAATATGTCCCCTGAACCTGGAACACAACGTATGATCCTTCCTTTTAAAACCAATGCCTCTTGTGCACTTTTGTGACTCCTGTTCAATATTGTAAAATAGAACTGACAATTGTTAAAATTTAGTTTAATTACAACGCTGAGTTTGGTGTCTTCTTTTGAAGTTCAAAGTAGTGCGCCACATTTTGGCGAGAGAGGTTTACCTAATCCCCACTTAGTCACAAATCAGTATTGTGGGTTCTGTGTAGGAAACTGAGCTTATACTAATATGCTGCAATTAAAGTCTGGAGGCATTCTTTCCTGGATGAGAAGCTCAGAGGAGGAGGTGGAATGAACCTACAGCGCCAGAGCTGCGTCCCATCGCGGCTCGAGTACAGACGCTCCGCCACCGCACGTCTTCGTCTCTGATGTTGATTTACATAGCACTAAATATAGCTGTAATCCTAACACGGACGCACATAACCACAGCAAAAGAAGTGGGATTTATTCAGTCAGTGACGCGTATCATGTTTTAGAGATCAGAACAAATGAAGCAACACAGACATGAGCTTATTTGAGGGATGGAAAATACCTTCAACTCCAACATCATCGCAGCGCTGAGGAAGTAACTGCAGGGGTGCATCAGGGGACATGTTGCTGTGGCAACTTAATCCCACTCCCTCCTGTTTTGTTGTTTTAACAGTTTGAATGATTGACAATGAGAAGTATAGATCCAATGCAACCGTCCAACAATTCATCTTTTTAATTACACAAGACAGTCGGTCCTCTTTGTCAGCCAGACTCTTGGATGTTGATTTTCTAAGAAACTGATTTGTTTTGTTTTTTCCCTTCAGAGATCAGCTGCTTGATATGCAGAGTCAGCACCCATTTAGGGCTGAAATGATCAACCAATCAATTGATGGAAAATTAACTGTTGTAGGACTGCAGCCAACTAATTAATTTAAACAATTTAAATGTAAAAAGAAAAGAAAAATGCTTCATCATTCTGAGAAGCTTCTCATCCTGTGAGCTGAAACACTGCGCGCTAGATTCCTTTCTTGTTAATCGATGAATCGACTGTTTTGATGATCAAATGAATCATTTAGTTACTTTTGAAACAAAGAGTCCAAACATTATTTTCTGTTTCCGTCTTACATGAAAGTAAACTAAATATCTTTAGGTTTAAGACTGTTTATCGAAAAAGAAGACGCAACGTGAGAACGTCACTATGGGTAATTGTGATCAGCATTTTTTCACTATATCGTGACATTTTATGGACAAAACTGTAAATGCCTTTACGGGATATTTAAATTTGGACAAAAAAAAAAATGATGTTACTGCAGGCTCTGGATGTTGTCACTTGTAGGACTTAGCCCTAGGGATGGCAATGTCTGTTGCTCCATCACTTTGGTCCAGACTTCAATATCTCAACTATTGGATGGATTGCCATTCAATTTTGTACAAACATTCATGTTCCCCAGAGGACGCATCGTGATGACTTTGGTGATGACATTTCCTCTTGGGCCAGCAGCAGGTCAAAGTTTTTAAATCTGTCCTGTCCTTTTTATCTCCAAAACTAATAACATTCCCATGAGCAACTAGGATAGTTAACATGGTACATTGTCATTGTGAGCATGCTGACTTTAGCATTCCGCTTAAAGCACCACTTGGGCTATGTACATCCTCACAGAGCTGTGGCTATTTTCACTTTTCTGACTTTTTATAGACTAAATTATGAATTAATTAAATGAAAAATAAGTGAAAGAAGATAAACCCTTGCTAGTATCGATCAAACTCAAATCGACACAGAGCGGTGATGCAGCAACAGCAGCATCTCTGCTGTTCATGGCTGTGTCGAACTCTCTCAGCGAGGCTCATTGTGTGACCGGCGATGAGTGGGCGAGTTGGTGAAACATCATTAAGAGACTATGAGAGAGAGAGAGAACGGCAGGCCACTATCACCGAGACTTCCTGTTGCCATAGTAACAGGCTGCGGAATTTCATGTTGACGCTCTGTGTCGTCTGGTTTCGTCTAAATGCCTGACGTGTGTGTGTCCTCCCCAAGGTGCATGACTCGTATTCCCCCCCCAGATCACCTGGAGGATACCGATAAATCTCTCACTCACACGCACACATTTATGATTCATCATCATCATCGTCATCATCATCAGGTGGGTGACGAATCTGCCAGAGCGCTCTCACAGGTTAATGAGACGCCTCTTGAGATGCTGTGTGACTTATTTAAAGGTACAGAGAACCCGTGGCGATCGGGGACACCACGGGCAATCCACAAGAAAAGATCTCCGGCCCAACAGAGAGAAATCGTCAGCAAACCGTGTTTATGAACCAACATGTCTTCATTTATTATTAAAACACAGCAGCTGAAGTGTGTTTCAGCCGCTGCCATCATCAGCTCGTCTGCAACACACCGGATCAAGTTTCATATCTTTGAGCAATGAATCCTTTCTTCTGCCAACCGTTTAATGCTGTTGGCCAGTATTGTATACAGTATTGTATTTTCGTGTACATAATACATTATAGCCTCGTCTTTTCAGGTAAGTGCTCCGTGTCACACAAAACAAAAATGAATCTAGTGTTCTTAACTTGCCACTTCATTTGTCATGGCACCACAGAGGAAGAAACAACAGATGACCTATAAATTGCACTGGAAACACATTCACACACTTCCGACACAAAGAGAAGAACAGGGATAGGAGGACAGTGCATCAAACCTGTAATACAAACAGTGACGTAGACTTTAAACATGTGGGCTGCAAATAATTAACACTGCTGCACTTCAGGACACAACTCTTCTCTTTGTCTGGTAATAAAATGCAAAAAATGACAAAACTCAGTGTGCTGTAGCCCTTCTTGGGGTAAAGTCAAGTAAAATAAAAAAAGAAATCGGATTTCATTACATTCAAAATAACGGAAGTCAGCCGAGTTTAGGCAATGTGGGGAAAATGAGTATTCGTGACAGTGGAGTAGTGTAGCGTGGTCGTCTCTCAGGCGTCCCGTGCTGTGTGACAGTCTCACAAAAGGCCTTTAAATGGCCAGTTGGGAGAAATGTAATCATTTACACGCTGTACTACAGCACTACTGCTTGACTTTTCTTCTTCATGAGCGTTGGAGCGCAATACCTCATTCGCCCAGTGGAGCCGGTTGGTTGGATTTGGATGTATTACAACGTCTCAGGGCTATTTTGAAAACTGCAATGTTTACGCGAGAAGAGGCGTAATCCCAGCCGTGTCTTTTCGGTGAACATTTGGCAGCAACGTAAGCCGTAGCTCAGAACCGTGAAGAAAACAGAGCGGGGGTAATGGAAGAGGACAGCTTCATCGGTATGTGTGTGTGTGTGTGTTTTTTTCTCAGCTGTCCCAGTCTGCACTGTGCGTCTCGTCGTCTCCTCTGTCGTCCTCGTCAGAATCCGCCGCCACCTTCTTCATCCTCATCATGGCGGCTTTGATGCTGCGCTCCAGATCGTTGTTTCCGCTGCTCGGGACTTCTCCAAGCGCAGGAACCATCTACAGCACGACGAGAGTCGATTCAATACCACTTTTCATTCGGGTTCAACATTTATTCACGCGGATATTTTTGACTCATCTTGAAAGCACAGGTGTAACTAATAATAACATTAACGATGGCTCTGTACCATGTAGGCGTGACAGTGAGCCAGCATGCACAATACAAGGACCCTGGAACAGAAGCAGCTAAATGGATTACAGCCATCGTAAATGTTAATACTTAACACCTGTGTCTTCTGCTGTCTGTAAGGGTCAACTGTCACACTAATGCGTTCATGCCATCATTTACATCAACTTGTCAGTGCTCTCGGATCGACAAACTGCAATGGCGACACAGCTTCTAAATTGGCATTTCAGGACTGAAACTTACTCATCGGCTGACACATGCACAGATACAATATATCTGCAGTAAGCCGATATCGCTGGTCAGGCCAATTTGTCAGTCTAGCTGTAGGCTTCGGCCTCTCACCTTCTTCAGGGTGACTCCGTGTCGGATGGCAGACATCAGAGTGCTCCTCGTGTCCCCAGCAGGGGGCGCTGTCCTGGGAGCGGGGGCCTTTCGAAGCTGACTCTGTCCACGTTGCAATGAGGCCAACACTTCATCCATTGTTCCTACAGTAATAACACAGTAGAGGAAGACGCGTTTACAACGATGGAAGAAGCTGCACTAGAGAGAAAGAATGCATTGTCTGTAATTTTGCAGTTTCACTGCTGATGGAGCATCTTAACATTTTCACCACACAAGGCAAGACTGCACAGAGTTTCCACCTCTTTTTTTAAACAACAGCTTCCCCTTGAATGTCCTCCATTTCACAAAAAGCTCAGAAAATATCAAGTCAGGGATTGGACGTTGCAGTCTCCCCGGAGCTGAGAGTCATCATCAGCAGGGGCACAACTGAGGTAAAATGCCTCCTCCGGCCTCATGGGGGAAGATGGGAATTCAGGACAGAACACCATGTACAGTCACACACACACACTCACACACATCTCTCTCACACACACACACACACACACACACACACACACACACACACACACACACACACACACACACACACACACACACACACACACACACACACACACACACACACACACACACACACACACACACACACACACACACTTTCCTCTGGAACAAACAAACAACCTTCCCTGCAGTCTGACAGATTTGCACATTCCTTCTAAATCCACCAGGAGGATTTGTTAAAAATAAAACATTCTTGTGTGTATTTACTAAAATCCCTGTTTTTAGCGTGTAGTGCACGTATTTCACCTATATTTTGTTTGAGCATGTTCTTGGCTGAAAAAGGAGGGTCCTCTTTTTCGCTGAGAGGCATCGGTGTGTCTTTGGAGGAAGGCAACGCTTGGACAGGTGGGGCAGGCATGCCAGGGGGCAGTGGTGGGGGAAGTGGAGGGGGTGGTGGGGGAGGGGGAGGAGGAGGTGCTGTAGGGCAGGTTGTTGTTGGGGGTGGCGGTGCAGAGTAGATTTGGACAGGGATGTCTTTAGGCTGCTGTTTCTTGGCTGTTTTATTGCGTCTGGGTGCAGAGCGGACGGAGGGGGGGCCTTCGGGGGGGCCGAGGCTGATGATGGACAGCGGCTGGGAGGGACACGGCACTTCTGAAGGAGACATCCAGGACTGAGGAGTCTTCAGGATGAACTGGCCCGGTCGCCTCTTAAAAAACACGGTAGAAGAGGCAGAAAATGGTTTTAGAAAAACGGACATCAATCTTGTCCAACGTTCTGAGATAGAGACGACAAAGACACTAGACGACACTCACACACTCTCTAGTGTTCTTTGTCTCACAGTGTATTGAGTTTAACCACAAGTGACAGAGGGACTTTGCACAAAACACACACACACACACACACACAATGCTGACACAAAGAGAAAATAAAATCCTCCCAATCTGCTCGAGTTGGAAAATCTAAAATTGACATTTTGCTAGAAATGTTGAGCGTTTGACATCAGCATTGACCAAATACATCTCTGCCCCAAATAGCTTGTACACCAAACCCCAACAGCCCTGTTCCTATACAAAATGTACTCCCTTATCTCTTACTCTCCTCTCGGGCAAAGCCCTCGTCCTCCATGCGCCATTTAAAGCTCTGGTGTAAGACAGCTCGCTACTAACAACCACAGCAGTTAGTCTTCATTTTGGACATTTTCGCCTTCTTAGGAGAGTTTGACGGTGAAGAGATGGGCAGGAAACAGGGGAGAGAAAGAGGGATGTGACAGGCAACAAATGTCCTCATTGAAAAAGTGACATTACGGTTATGTGGCGTGTGCGCTGTAACCTCTCGCCTACCAAGCCAAGTAGTTAATGACTGGATTTTAAGTATTGAATTAAGTGGGAGCCTCTGGGGCTTTATTAACAGAAGAAGAAGCTGCAGAGAGAGCCTGACCTCTCTGAAGGATCGTAATCTGCTCAGAGTCTTCTCTCGCTCCTGGTCCACCCACTGTTTCCTCCTCTGATCGTCCTCCTTCCTCTTCTCTCGTTTCTGCAGAGGGAGACAGCGAAGGGTATTAAAGAGTCAAAGAATCGGACCCGGTTTCATTTGCGGCTTCTGCCGGATGTCGGGGAGCATCTCTGTGGCGACCTACCAGGTGGACCTGATGGTGCTGGTTGAAGAGCATGAAGCTCTGCTTGGCGGGAAGCTGCTTCTGCTCGTTGGCCTCCACGCACTGATCCTAAAGACGGACACGGATATCAATACTTGTACATACAAAATACCATAGTACTTTAGCAAGCATGTCCTTCAAAGTTCAGAAACTTGCAGTGAAACTGATAACGAGGAAAAAGAACGCCTCGGTTACTCTGAAGAGCGTTTTGTTTTTTTAATGTTCCTCTTTTTTTACCTCATTTTTAGAGCCTCTAACCACTTTGATCTGAGCAATAAAATGTTTTCCTATAATCAGACAAATGAAGATGCAGCCAGCAGGAGGAGAAAAAAATGCCAACTGCACTTCAATTAGTCTGTCAGCTAAAAATAAAACAGTACAGTAGAAAAAAAACATTTTAAACTCAGCAATTTGAGGTAAGAAGGGAATAGAGTGAGGAAAATGCCAAAATCGTATACCCTTGGAACTAAAAATCATTTGCGATGGGGCAGAGAACGTCGGCGGTATAGTCGCCCACACCTTTTTGTTGCGGAGATAAGCTCGTCGGACACAGATGTTGCCTCTCTTGGTCTCCAAGGTCTGCAGGCGTCTTTTGAGCTGACTGACAGCCGGAGGGTCGGTTTGCTGAACACCCGTGTGTGTGACCAAGCTCTGCAGCTCCTCGGGATCCTCGCACACATCGTAGTACACCACCTCCTCCTTCAGCTCTACAACACAAGTGCAGCCCAATCACTCAAAACTCCCCCGTTACCCGTTCACAAAGCTGCCCTGTCAATTCAAACAAGTGGAAGTCTTACATCATCACTCTCCATTCTGTATTCAACAGGGAGGACATGATGCTGCGGGTATCATTTTGGTAATCAACTATGCAAACGTGTACTAGGAATGTAAACTACTATGCATAGACAGACAAGCAAGCCTTGTTGTGCAGGCAACACTGTACATGCATTTTAAAGAACTGATTATTGTTTTGGTGGTCAGCAGGAGACCTAGTTTCCCTTATCAGATTCCAGGGCCACTTAGCCGGGTTCTCAGAGGTTTTTGCGTGACAAAGATGCATTTTAGAGCAAGTACTGATGCAGCAGTATGGTAAGTATTAAGGGAGAAATTTCATTATTGACCAGCTGCATCTAAATTGGAAATGTTGGAGTCATCTGACGAGAGCAGCTCTTTTTTGTGAATATGTTTAGGTGCATAGAAGAAACCAGGTGATCTGCATAGTAGCCTGTGTCAGTTGTATGAGTGAAAAAGGAAGGGGATTTCTCATAAAATAATAAAGGCCATTAGGAAAATCCTTGCCCACTGTATTTTATTTACAGCATAAACTCTTTTGAAAGGCTTCATAAACTCAGCAGCCTCCTTTGATTTGAAACATCTCTTTTTCTCTGTCCTCCCGCTTTCTTTACCGAGCAGCAACTGGTAGAGGACTCCTTCCTGCTTTTTGGTTGGGAAAATAAACCTGGAACCAGCCAAAGCAACAGACGCAGAGACACACAGCATGTACATACACACCACTGGGAAGCAAACATCACTGGTCCCAGGGGGAGCAATTAGGGAAATATCTACATGCACAAACTATTTCCCCAAAGTAAACCCTGTGCACAAGACACCGAGTGACCAGAAAAACAGAAACGCCTGTATATCAGAACGTAATGCAATACATCGGTTGTGTGACGAACATGTGAAACATGGTGTAACATGTGATTTTTAACTCTTAACTGACACTGTGTCAGGAAGGTGCAGTGTAGCGTTATAGCGGATGGTGATATATGAGACACATTACAATGTAACGCAGTCCAATAAAACACGACCACAAACACACAGCCTAAAAATGGGCCATTTTACTGAGTCCACACAAAAACGCACGCAACCATTTCTAAAGGGTCAGTTCATCAAAATAAAACAGAAAAGGGAGAACACATTGCCCCTCCTTTTACAGGTTTTCAAACTGTGAGATGCTCCTTATAACTCCAGAACCTGCCTGAGAATAATCCAGTATTGCTCCACTGTACATCCATGGGTACAGTGAAAACTGGAACTGTTGTAGCTAAGGTGACCTGACCCTTTAGGTAAGCTAATATTGATTGCAGGGCTTTTATACTGCAAAAGTCAAGTGTTAATATGTTTGCAGTCATTCACTTCATTACTGCATTCATTTAAACACAGTGTTCAGGCAAAGATGGCAATTTGTGTTAGGATTCCAACAACAGTTTCCCAGTGTGAGGCGACCGTGAGCCTTTTCTCTCTAGTCTGTGACAGTATTTACTTATAGCTTCTGGTATTATGCTGTCTTCAAAAGGAAGTGTTAATAAATACAGAGTGATTCATATATCTTCAAATCAATGTTGCTTAAGTGTTTTAGTGTAAGGACACCAATTCAGTGTGATTACAGTGATTCAATTTTTTCTCTTGAAATGAAGCAGCACACAGATCTGCGCTTGTTGTCATGCGTCATCTACCTTTAATCTGCCGTCGCACCGTTTCTATCTGAGCCACCAGCAGCTGCTCCTCATTCTTCAGGATCTCAAACTTGGCGTCGTACAGCTCAAGTTGGGTTTCATAGAATTTCAGCTCCAGCTGGTCCACAGTGTCCTGCTGCTGGTCGTCCTCAGACACAGACCTGGAATCAGATCTGTGGCTCTTGACTCTGCCAGACAGGCTGCCCAACTGCACCACAACAGAAACAGTTCAAAGGATCATATATCCGTCTTTGCATATAAGGGCATACCTGTGCATACTTATGGCTGACCTTCTTCTAGACTAGAGAATACCATACGTTTTGATTGAATTAGCTGCCATTCCTATTTATTTTTTTCCCCCAGGTCGCGCGTGTGTCCGTGAGAGTGCGCGTGCACCTCTGTGTCTGTCCACGGCTAAACTCATTCTGCTGCAGCAAACATATAATTTCATGTCTCTATGCCGCGTACACGCAACACACCATAAACCAACCTTCTCAATGCCAAGGGGGGAATTGTAACAAACTCATATCTCATACTCATGGACTTCGCCTTTTTACAATCCCGATAACGATAGAAGCCAAGTTTTAAACTTATTTTAAGGAAACAAAGGTTGACTATCCTGAAAACAATTTTAACTAGCAAAACATTCACTGAAATGTAGAATTTTAAGACTTCCTATTTCTAAAGGATTTAAGAATGCAAAATCCTCAGACATGTCATTCATTTTTTTATCAGTAAACTTCGTCTGGAAAGACCCGAGCGCACGCGCAGTGCCAACTTGCGGGTCCTTCGCTCTCGAACATTATTTTCAGGTGCGCTCACCTCGCGCCGGCGTCAGTACGGCAAGCGTAACGGAACTACCGGTGCTCACGCGGCTGCTTACCTCTCGGCTGCAGCACTGCGGCTCTCTTTTACTGTTTTGAGTGTTTGGCTAACAGCTAACGGAACTACAAGTATACACATTGCTGTAACGTCACCTCAGGCAGCCTGGTGAGTTTAAGTTTGTTTTTAAGATTTTAAGACGTGTCTTCTACCACACAGTCTTAGTGGTCTAACACGACGACTTCTAGCCGATGGCCTTCATTCATCGCCCCTTGTTGTTTGAATTAAGTGTGTTGTACAAAGCCTTACGGCCCATTAGTGTCTGGCCATGTATGGGTTGTATTCATTCAGTAATTGACACGACATAGCAGGGTAAACACAGGTGTAATTCATAAAATGAATTATGGCACCATTCTATTTACCATAATTACAATGTTATTAATTACACCTGTGTTTACCCTGCAAGTGGTCGATCTGCACTCTACTGATTGCTCCTTTCTAGTTTCAGTATGCAATTAACTTGCAGGAACTTGATACACTAACCTCTCAGAGATGGTGAGGCAGTTGCAAGCAGTTAAAAAAAAAAGACTGTTCTTGTTGTGTTCAAAAGCTCCTTGAATGATCTGCGCTTAAAGTCAGCTGTCGAACTGAAACATGTCTAGTGGAACAGCATCCTTTCATGACGTCTGCAATTCTTATTTCTTGCCTTCCGAGTTTGATTTCTTGACACTTGCAATTGCTTGTGAGACTGCTTGGAAGTGTCCTTAAACGTGATAACAAAGAGTTTTCAAAATAATCTCTTTGCTTTCAATTACCAGGTGAAGAACAAAGGATCTGTGCTGGATAACCCATCTCAAGCCAGGTTTGATCTCTGCAAGTTTGTTTTCACGCTCTGATGAAATGTGCTGAAACCAACAGCTACCCGCCAGGTAGGAAAGTAATGTTAAGTATGCCTGATATGTAGTTAATGAGCTGACTCATTCAAAGCATATATATGTCCTTAAACTCTTTGAATTATGTCAAATATAAATACACACACACACAGTCAGGATATATATATATATATATATATATATATATATATATATATATAAATAAAAGGCAGACACCTTTACATATTTATATATATGTATTTGTATATATGTATATATATATAAATATAAATAAAAGGCAGACACCTTTACATATTTATATATATGTATTTGTATATATGTAAAGGTGTCTGCCAGCATACTGGTGCACTCTTTCAGAGATTTTGCGTAGGTGTAGCTTACTGATCTCATTTTCAGTGCTCACACACAGCCGCCTCTGTTAGGGCTCATTTTGATTTCACAGTGGTAGATGCCACAGACGCATGCTGATTTTTTTAAGAGTTTAATCAGGTGAATAATGCAGCCACATGAAGGTGAAGGTGTTCTCTGTATTTTTCCAAAATGCTCAAATGTGCAGCACGACAAGCACTCTGCTGCTGTTTACCCAAAATACACGCTCCCCACCCCTGTACTCGGAGGTATGCATCTACAGTAGCTGGCACGTTCAGAGTATGTATACTGACACAGACGCACTCCCTTATTCATCCATGCAGGTTTTGGGGATTCTCTGTTTTTACAGAGGCTTTAAAAATAGATCAAAGGACTAAAGCAGCCATATATTTACATCAGACTGGAATACCAAGGGAAAGATTCACTGTGTCACATCTCTACACACTCACAACCACTACAAAAGCAGCGTTGGCCTTGGCACTAGAGATGAAGAGCTACTAAACTAAAGCCTTAAAACCAGAGAGTCCGATACACCATTATAGAATCTGCTGACTAAATACAGAACCACCAGAAAGGCTGTGGTTTGTGTTCATAAAAACAAAAACGTAAGACACACACCCTTTGTCTGATGCCGTCTTTCTTGCGGTTGAGGCACATCTCTGCAGCTCTCATATGCTGCAGCGTTTCTTTGGCCAAAAGGAAGCGCAGTGTCTCCAGTCTGGGAGCTGCAGACGCCCAGGCAGCAGCTCCAAAACGGCACTTATCCTCCTCCATCTGCTTTAACATACCTGAACAGGCACACAAGGGCATCACACAAAGCACATATATGTATGTAGAAATACACATGTATTAACCCGGACAAAATACCCACGGGTACTTTTACAAAGTTGGACTTAATCAACTTGAGTTGGTCAAAGAATGTCAGAGTTCATAAAACGCTGTTAAGTGAGTTTTGTAATTTACGTTCCCGAACCGATTCCCTTGTCTCTATTCCCCAACATATCTTTTTAGGCATAGATGTGTTACTTTAAGTAAATGCTGGGTTTACAGGCACTTAGACACAGCAACAATTGCCAGCCATATAGATTGTAGAACGAGTGTGTCCATCTAAAAGGTTTATTTATTGTAAACATCTCCCCTCCGATCAAGGTGGGAATCCACATAACGCCCACATAAAGAAATGGCTGCCAAACCTATCGTTTTTTATTCTCTTCGTTTTCCTCCCTCCAACAAGAATATAAAATGCTTAATTTGAGCACGACGTCCCAATCACAATTATCTGGTATATTATTATATAAGTGCTCATTTCTTTTAGATTAATGAGTGTATTTTGTGGACTTTTAATGATTTGAATATATATATGAAATATATCATAAATATGATTTTGTTTGTCTGCAGTTGTGACTCTACTGCACTTCATTTCCTGAGTGCTGAGGAATGACAGCAATAGAAATCATTCATTAATTCATCCACACACAAACAAGAGACATAAACACAGCAACGTGTACCAGCCAGAGCCTTTGAAGTCTGTGCAAAGTAGGTGACAGTGATGTCCTGAATTGAGGCGACTGCGTCTTCTGCTTTCGTTCTCCACTCCTCCGCCTCCTTCTCCAGAGCTGCAATTCTCTTAGGACCCAAGTCCTCAAACTCCAGAGACTTCTACAGAGACCCACGGCAAGAAAAACAGTGGACAACTTTAGGCTCTGGGATGGAATGCAGACACTTAACCCACATATACAGCGGGTAAAATAAGTATTGAACACGTCATCATTTCTCTCAGTAAATATATTTCTAAAGGTGCTATTGATATGAAATTTCTACCAGATGTCGGTAACAACCAAAGTAATCCACACATACAAAGAAAACAAAACAAGTTCAGAAATAATTAAGTTATGTGTAATAAAATGACAGGGAAAAAGTATTGAACACGCTTACTGAAATGTATTTAATACTTTGTACAAAAGCCTTTGTTGGTAATGACAGCTTCAAGATGCCTCCTGCATGGAGAAACTAGTCGCATGCATTGCTCATGTGTGATTTTGGCCCATTCTTCCACACAAACAGTCTTTAAATCTTGAGGGTTTCCGTGAGCCTCTTCTATGAACTCTGATCTTTAGTTCTTTCCATAGATGTTCTTTTGGATTCAAGTCCGGTGATTGGCTGGGCCATTCTAGCAGCTTTATTTTCTTTCTCTGAAACCAGTTGAGAGTTTTCTTGGCTGTGTGTTTGGGATCATTGTCTCGCTGAAATGTCCACCCTCGTTTCATCGTCGTCATCCCGGTAGATGGCAGCAGATTTTTAGCAAGAATGTCTCGATACATTTTTCCATTCATCCTTCCTTCAACTATATGAAGTTTGCCAGTGCCGTATGCTGAAAAACAGCCCCACACCATGATGCTCCCACCTCCAAACTTCACTGTTGGTATGGTGTTTTTGGGGTGATGTGCAGTGCCTTTTGACCTCCAAACATGGTGTGTATTATGGCATCCAAAGAGTTCAATTTTCGTCTCATCTGACCAGACTATATTGTCCCAGTATTTCACAGGCTTCTCTAAATGTTGTGCTGCAAACTTTCAACGAGCTTCAACATGCTTTTTCTTCAGCAGTGGAGTCTTGCGTGCGTACAGGCCACGGCGGTTGAGTGCATTACTTATTGTTTTCTTTGAAACAATTGTACCTGCTAATTCCAGGTCTTTCTGAAGCGCTCCACAAGTGGTCCTTGGCTCTTGGACGACTCTTCTGATAATTCTTTTCTCTCCTCTGTCAGAAACCTTGCGAGGAGCACCTGGTCGTGGCCGGTTTATGGTGAAATGATGTTCTTTCCACTTCCGGATTATGGCCCCAACACTGCTCACTGGAACATTCAGAAGTTTAGAAATCCTTCTGTAACCAATGCCATCAGTATGTTTTGCAACAATAAGGTTATGAAGGTCTTGAGAGAGCTCTATGCTTTTACACATCATGAGATGTTTCTTGTGCGACACCTTGGTAATAAGGCCATCAGTTGGGACTGAACCAGCTGATATTAATTTGCACTGACAAGGGGCAGGAGTGCTTTCTAATTACTGATAGATTTCAGCTGGTGTCTTGGCTTTCCATGCCTTTTTGCACCTCCCTTTCTTCATGTGTTCAATCCCTTTTCCCTGTGTCATTCCATTTTATTACACATAACTTAGTTTCTGAACTTATTTGTTTGGATTTCTTTGTATGTGTGGATTACTTGGGTTGTTACCAACATCTGGTGAACATTCCATGTCAATAGCACCTTTAGAAATATATTTACTGAGAACAATGGTGACGTGTTCAATACTTATTTTACCCGCTGTATTATACATTCAGCTTTTAGTCAAAGTTTAAGTGAGAAAATCAAATTTGACCTCACATTTTGCTTGAATGAGACATAAAAATATCGAATCGTGCCAATCACTTCACCATCATGTGTGTACAGGTATGAGAGGAAACAGGCCAATCCTTCCATTAGTGCTGTATGAGTATTGTGTTGTCACTAACAAAGCAGACTATTAGTGGTTGCACAGTGATACTTAGTCGAAGAGAGACTGTTGCATATAATACAAGAACTAGCGGCACATTTAAATTCCTGATGAGAATAGATTCAATATTTAGATGCCAAGACAAGCTGCATAATATGTATATAATCATTCCCCATATCCTGAAAAAGCCACAGCTGCTAAATACATGTCTGTAATTACCAGGATCTCCATCTTGTAGAGGCAGGCCAGCTCTCTCATGTCCCTGAAAGGCTGCAGCAGGTACTGGAAGAAGGTGGTGGCCACGGTGGCCAGGTCCTGGTAGGCCTCGTCCTCTTCCTCGTAGATGCTGAGCAGCGCGACCATTCGGTCTGCTCTGCCATGACTCTGCAGAAGCTGAAAACATGGAAGACATACACACCATTACCTGGGTTTATTCTGAGCCCACAGCCGAGTCTTAGGGATAATATTAGTCCTTTCAGAATAAGACGTTTAGAACCGGGTGGGCTCAGGGTTGACCAGAGAGGTCAGTGGTTCATTACCACTGGATTACTGGAGTCATCTCTCTGACACTCACCACTGAAGTCTCCTCTAACGTGTTATTAACAAACAAGTGATGACACCTTTAAACCACAGACCTAGGTCAGCTTGATCAATAACTGAAATGCTGTCAGGTAGAGGGGAGAGTGAGGTTATGTATTTAAAATGTAACAATGAGGTTTAGCTGTAAGATTTAATACAAATTAAATATAATGCCACAAACTATGGTGTCAAATCTGCTCTCTGACGCAGTGTCAACAAAAGCATCACACGATCTAAAAGTGTATTTATTGCATCACTATTGCATCTGATTGCATTCGGTTGTAGTGATGTACTGATGCTGTTTACACTGTACTCTCCTCCAGTGTCTCGTATCACTTGGCTTTAAACGTGGAGTGGATGGCTGTCATCATACTGTAAGGCATCTGACCATGATATTTACTTGTGTAACAAGCAAATGGGGTTGTCAAGGTACATTCCTTTGTAGGGCAAAAATGACTGAAAAACAAACAATGCTGCCGCTGTTGCAACATCCACAGCTTTGGTTGAACACAGCAAGCCAGCAGAAGGTTTGCTGTGTCATAGTTGACTTGTAACACCACTGTGTGGTGCTATTCCTGCTACAGAGGTTTCCCAAGCTGAACTAAATCCTCCATCCTTATTATTTCATTCAAGTAAAACTGAAAGTACTCGTCTGGCTTGTGCAGGTGTATGTCTGAGTGCATAAAAGATAGGATTCTTAGTCATATGGTTTTGGCTGTGATGCACAGAGGCCAGAGACGAAGAGGGTAACATGGAAAAAGCATAAATCTATTGATATTCAATCATCAAAACGAAACATGATCTTTGGTTCTGTGGAACCTTCAGTGCTAGAGTACAGTACGTGTCGATAATACACAGATAAAACTACTGCAGTCTAATACAGCAGCTACCTTCTCAAAGGGTATAATGGTACATTTGTTGTCCATCCTCATGGACACAAATGAAGTCAACAAAATGTGAATATTGTATTGTGTCACACTAAGAAGCGTCTAATATTTAGTCTGTCCTCGCTGATATTTTGACAAAATATTAGAAACACCTCCAAGTATCAAAGTATTTATTGCAGGGTTGTTGTATTAGACTGCAAGGCGTCCCTAATAAACTGGAGTGTGTATACAGTGTGCATGGCCCCATCATGGCCCCATGTGACCCCCCTCTCACCTGTCGCACGAGGCCCTTCGCCCTCGACATCTCCTCCTGCATGGTCTTCCTCTTGAACTCCTGTAGGTTCTCAAAGTACTCATCGACATCTCGCTCATCCTGCGCGAACAACGTCTCGAGCACAATTTTCCGTCCGCAGATGTCGATGGCTGTGCTGAAGTATTTCTCGAGTTTCCGACAGGGCGAGTCAAAGTCCCTCTCCTCATCGTCTTCCGGACCGGACCTCCGATTCAGGAAGAGCAAGTCCCAAATGTTGCCGTCTTCGAACTCTGACAGATCCGGGAAGCACGTTACCAAGATGTCTGCCACGCATTTAAACTGCTGGTGGATGTGTCTCAAGTCGCACACGGAAAAGAGTCCAGCCCAGCTCATCTGAGGGTCGCCAGGAGCCACTTCGGCTTTGCGTTTCTGCCGCTGTAGCGTCCTGTTGTGGCAGGTGACAGCGAACTTACACTCGATGACATTCCACTGGACGATGAAGCCCAGCTTAAACGTCTCGGCTTCTTCAAATATGTTAGTTTTAACGGCCACCCAGCCCTCCAGACTGTCCATCCGCTCGATTTCTACGTTGTTCATCTTGAAAAGAAGTCTTTCACTTTGGCCTCCGAGAAGCTGCTGGCTCTGTTTACAACGTCCGCCATTTGCGTGACGTAAGCCGCCTTCAGGGACCTCGGGCATATCCAGAAGTATGGAGAAACTGGTCATGAACGGTTTTACAAATGGATTAATCTAGTGTTGTTGTCACGTTTATTGATAAATGTCGCATATTAGTTAAGAAACATAAGTACAGCACCACTCCTAGTGTTGGTTACGGTACGTGTATCGCCTCATCTTGCTTTTCGTGTTCAGCGGGTCAGTGTTCCTTCATTTCTAACGTCAAAGCAACAGTTATGGAAAAAGTGCTAGCTTTGAATTTTGATTACTGAGGTACCTAAAGAGCACGCGGGGGCTCCATCCGGATATTTCTGATCCACAAAAGCCTTTAAATGACCTAGTTGGGAGTTTACGAGGAGCCCTGAAGGCACCATAATGTCCCCTGTATTGTGTTCAACTTCGACCTTTAAATCACATGTTGGGGGAATTCCACCTCCTTATCGCACTAAATGAAAGCTGAAACCGGTTTCAATATTTACAGTGTAAACAAAACTGATGCCTATAATTAGTTTAAATTGTAGGCCTACGTTTTTGTTTTTTGTTTTTAAATAAATAAATAACTAACTTCCAACATTGATGTTTGGCATGCCTGTGACATTTGAGCAATCCGAGTCGGTCTATTTCTGTCACAGCTTCTGGGTGAGAGTTGGTTACAGCTGCTTGCTGAGCTGGTTTGTCGGGACACCACTGTTGTCCTGAAATGGCTGTTTAGAACAGACTGGGTTGCTGAAGTATCGAGGTAAATATGCTCTCTGCTGCTCGTTCATTATTGATCATTTAAGAACAAACTGATTGTTCTGCACATGCAAGTTGCTTGGTTCAAGTTTGAAGAGTGTAGTTTTGAGATTTCATATTGTGTTCATTAGAATAGTGGTCTCAATGTAGATCTATAGACGAGTATAGGTAAGAACAGGAAGGGTTGGAGTAAAATGATTTTATTATCAGTAACTTGAATCATAAATGGATTGTAAACCTCCCACAGTCCCTCTCCTCATGGACCTGTATGAGATCAGAGGAGGCAGACTGGATGTGATAGCAGAGGAAGCTGAGCACCAGGAGTTAAGCAGAGAGTCGACCACCATGGCAGACGGAGGAGCGAGGGCGACCCGAGGAGTTTCCACCTTCCAGAGGTTTTCTGTTGGCACCAACGAGTCCCTTATCTTTGAACCCTGGGAGGACAGCCTTCCGTCTCCCACTGGGGCACAAGATGGACATGATGATGTGTTTAAAGAGGGAGAAACTGAGGTGGGGACACTAACTTGGCTTTGGCCCATGATGTATGAACGAAACATTTTCTGTTCAACCACAAAGGTTTCTTGGGTTTAAATAACTTTTTCTAGAGGGGCTTGGTGCATAAATACAGAACCAGCACCCCTAGAAAAAATGTGACATTAAAACACTCCAATTCTTAGCAACTCTACATCCTAAAATGTCCCTAAAAATGGCAATGAAATTCCCCTTAAGGACTGTGGACTTGTATCATTTCAGATTTCCTTGTAGCTAACTCTCAGAAGATGAAGCTGTCCACATGAAAGCTATTTCTTTTACCAAACCACAGACGTGAGCAGAAAGTCCTGACAGCAGAGGCTGAAAAATGGTTCATATTACTGGTTTGAATTGAAAGTGTGACTTTCAACTGTTTTCAGAGTGAGATCGTAACGACCAGGAATCATCTGCAAGGGAAGGTCGCTGAGATGGAGAACTTTGCAAGTCATCTGGAGGAGATCTTTCTCACTGTGGAGGTAAAAGTCATTGTCAAAAGACTTTGGGTTTAGTAAAACTGTTTGTTGTAATGTGTACTTGTTTTATTAAATTTAAAGACAGAAATTCAGTTCCAGATTTCAGTTTTGTAAATCCATATGTGTCTCCTGAATGGCCTGAACATTTCATTCATTGCCTCCCTTGATCTTCCATCTTCTCCTCATTTTTCTTTTCCTTCCACATTTTGTTTAATACATAACACATGTGCAAACCTCTTGCTATGATCATCTAAATGTATGCGCAGGAGAATTTTGGCCGTCAGGAGCAGCACTTGGAGCAGCACTACAACGACGTGCTACAGACGTTGTCTCAGCAATACGACGACAGGGCGGCTGGACTGGAGGAGGAGAAGAAAGGCAAGATGGAGGCCCTGTACAAGCAGCTGCTGGCTTGTGGTCAGGCGATGGATGCCTCCAAGGAGCTGATTGAGACGGCCCAGGAGGTCTACCGCAGCCAAGACAAGAGGCCTTTCCTCAAGGTGTCCTAGCTTGTGTTCGTGTGTGCAGCCGTATACGTGATGATAAATGGTTTCAGACGGGGATTTAGCCGTCATAGTCCAAAAACAAAAAACACGACTAATGGGATCTGGGATCTGGGATATGAAATGTTGAAGAGTATTTCTTCATTTATATTTACTTAAATTTTCTTTGACGTTTTTAGGCAGTTAGTCCCACCATCAAAAGGTAATTATGACGCTGCTCAGTGAGTATGTCACATGGTGTGACCCGGCACTGGCCGTGACTGCAGTGTGATTTCAAATGACTAACCGTTAGTGGCGCAGGGCCAAGACTGTGTTTCCGTGTGTTTTTTGCCTTAAGTTTCAGACTAATATTATTTAAGTAGACACATTTTCAGCGTGAAAGTAAATTCTTGGCCTTGGAAAAAGTAGTTTGACATAAAAGTCAGTGCTCAAGGTCCTCGTACTAGCTTTTTGCACAGCATTGAGATTTTTTTTGTCAAACTACTAACTATATTTTGAGTGATCCAAATGACACAAGCAGCTTTACCCTAGATAATACATCTTATTAGTCAAAGCTTGTTTTTTTCTTGTACTAAACCAGAATCGAGGAGTTTGCCATAGAGCAGGTTGACCTCACGCTGTCTACAAGTCTCGAGTTTGACACCCCACTTGCTGACCTGTCAGATGTCAAAACCATGATGGACTCCATCAACGTTGTCCCAGGTCTGATTTACACACTGATCCCCCAGTTCACCTGTTACCCATCGAGCAATGACTGCGTCTGTACAGCACACAGAGTCAAGGTTCATTGTCTTGTCAATATCTTCAGAGTTGTCTTTGACACATTGGGCTCTGGACAACTGAGACAGTCTATAGTTAAAACAGAGAAGTCTGTGGTGTGGTGGTTGCCCAGGGATGTGTTTTTATACACAAGGTAACCGCCAGTGTGTCAATAATCAAGTGATGTTACCACACATACAGTGTTTTAAAGACTGTTCAATAAGGAGAGAACATGTGTAAGTCTGTATAATATGTATTGAGAGAGAGTGTGGTGACTAGACCCCATTGATTTGAAGCATCTTCACTAAGCAGAGGCCCACATGAGGATAAGAGATGGGAGTCTAGATGCTGGTGTGGTGTAAAGCCAGCAGGTGGATGATGGGGATCTCCCTGAACATCCTGGAGGTGATTGTGGTGATGGGGAGGTGGTGGGTTGCACAATAGTAGGTCTGAAACACACAATTACAGGCTTAAAATGACAAGCGGTCTAAAGGCTGGTTTGACCTGAGGAGTCGCGAGCAGAAAGATTATTGATCAGATCTGGTGAAATCTGAATTGTGTATGTAGGAACTGACCCAAAGGTGTCGGTGTTTAAACTATCCTAATGTACCGTTATCTCACTTACTTGATCACAGAACTGAGTTAATAATGTTTCTCTAATATAAAAACAGCTCCGTCTGCCCCGGTCATCAACCCGCAGATGCCCAACTCTGCCACCCAGACGTCCCTGCGTGTGTGCTGGAGCTTGTTCTCCGACGACACGGTGGAGTACTATGAGCTGTACTACAGACCAGTGCTGGAGGACACGCCAGCAGACAGCACCTGTGCACCACATGGTATAACACAGTCACATTGCATGGTAACACCATCTACTGTCGAAATGGTATCTGCTGATGTGGGAATCTGTGATTCCTCTGAAGGATACTGGGGACGTGGTTTTGATCAGAGCAGTCAGAATTTAAATCTCTGCTGTTATTTTTTTGCTTTTTTTCAGTGAGCAAGGTAAAAGTGAAGGAGACCCACTGCGCAGTGACAGATCTGCTGCCGAATGCTCAGTATGAACTCTGGGTGACTGCGACCAACACCACAGGCATCAGCCCAGCGAGCGAGAAGACCTTATACATGACAGGTAATACATGTTGCTCTCCTACAAATACATGAGGAGTTATTAAACTTGTCTCAGGATGTCACCCTCACGCCAGGTTTGTTTTCTTATTTTGTAATCACTCCAGCCTCTCATGATTGATGTTCGAGAGAATACTATCTAAATGGTTGATTTCTCTCTCTCTCTCTCTCTCTCTCTCTCTCTCTCTCTCTTCATAGTGCCGTCGCCTCCAGTGATCAAGCAGAGGGAGTGCACTAGCTGTCCAGAGGCTGCTCTGATCCGCTGGGAGTCGGGGAACACCAACCCTGTGGACTCTTACACTGTGGAGCTCAGTGAGATGGGCACTGATGGCGCAGAGAGCGGCATTGCTGAGTAAGAACTGTGTTATTAACATACACATGCAGTCGACAGATTCTACATAGAAACCAGCTCAAGTTTCACTTGTGCTTTTATTGAAATATGCCATGTTTATTTATAAGAGTTTGAACACAAAGGTAAACTAAAAATAGCTCTACTGGATTTTAAAATGCATCTTCACTGGCCTGTCCTTTTAATAAGGCTTTTGCTTCATCCATAAACAGGCCTGTGTTAGTGCTTGCCTGGGGTTTTTGAGGTCCCATGGCTATAGAGCTGCTGAATCAAGACACACTGTCCTAGAAAATCTATTCTTAGCTTCAGCTCCTGCAGCACTGTTGTTGTCACATTTGGGGTCATTTTCATTTTTCATGTCGTCACTTCAGAGAACAGTCAAACCCATTCGTTTGAATAGCCTGTGTTTTTCTGCACAGAGGAGGCTAAACATTATTAACTGAAATGAGTCTGTGGTCCAACTATGACACAGTTCTTAGTGAAACACCCCATTTATCCTCCGAGTATTTCAAAAGTTGTGAGACAAGATGTTATTTCAAGGCTTTACACTCTGGGAATTTAAGACAATCCAAAAGGTTGACATCATTGTCCATTTAGTATATTTTAAAAGGAAATGATATCAGCCTTCTGTCTCATTGGTTAATCCTTCAGGTCGGTAGTAGCCGTGCCCACCTGTCAGTGTCTGATCCAGCTGCAGACAGGCCGCCGTTACCTCATCTCTGTGAGAGCAGTCAACATCGGCGGGCCCGGCGACAGGAGTGACGTTATTACTGTGTCCACAACAGGTGAGACGCACTGTGGATCAGCCTCTTCATGGTACTTTTGTATGAGCAACAAAATGTACTTAAAGCATTGAAATAAAAGTACTTCATAGTGTCAGGCAACCCCTTTGTGGGTCCTGATTCCCAGGTTGGGAACCACTGAAGTAACTTGTAAGTGATTGAGGTGGTCATTTTCATATAACTTTTTTCAACATATTCTGACTTTTTCCGACCTAATATACAATTTTTAATGACTTTTTCTACATAATACACTTTAACTAATTTATGATTTTGTTTGACATAGTTTTTTGCCCTTTTTCATTATACTAAACTTTTATTTTTTTATTCCCTGATCAGGTTTTTTTTATAGGTAACTTAATATAGCTGTTCAAAAATTGCAGTGGAGTAGAAGTTCAAAGTAGCATCGAATAGAAATACTCAAATACAAAGTGCATCAAAATTGTATTTAAGTACAGTACTTTATTAAATGCACTCAGTCACTGCTTTTTCACCTCGAATGTGCAGGCACATTCTTCTACCTCCTGGAGGACACCGCCCATCCTTGCCTGTCCATCTCTGAAGATGGCTTCACCGTGTTTTATGGAGACGAGGAGCTGCCAATTAGCGCCATGGCCTTAGATGATAACAACACTTTTACCAGGTAAAGCATACAATGGCTGCTTGTGTGACGGGAGATAATAGGAACCTTTTTAAGGTTAGAATACAGATATGTAAAATAAGAATGTGTGGGTTCAGGTGTGTAGCTGTCCTGGGGGATATGATCCCAGTGAGAGGCCGGCATTACTGGGAAGTTGAGGTGGACGATGGGACGGAATTTAGGATTGGAGTTGCATCCGAGGACACAGAGAGGAACTCGTACCTCGGAGCCAACAACACCTCCTGGTGTATGAGACACATTCTCACTCCATCCAGGTAACAGTGGATAGAAATAACTTTAATGTTCTGTAAAACACAACGGATTTTCATGTGCTCTATGTCTGTGATTGGTTATGACAGTACTTTTGAGGGCAGCACCACTGCTCCCAAATAAGTCTATAAGATTTCGGGTTTTTAGAAGTCTGAATTGACCCCAAACATAAGCAACGTTACACCACAGGTTAAGACACTGTAAAGAAAAGTAATACATATGTTTGTGCATAGCTTATTACTTAAACATGAAATATTTGCTTTATGGTTGTTCCCATATTTTGTCATCTTCATCAATGTCAGTTTGTGGCAGAAGGATGGGTTACCACTTTCCTACATACATTACTAGATCTACTACATTTCATGCTTTCAGTAGGGTCAGAAGAGAAACCTACTCGGTTAAAACATTGATTTTGTAATTATATTAATTTTAAACCAACAGCAGTGGGGTCATTTGAATCCCAAACAATGAATTGTAAACAAAGTTTCACCAAAACACAAAGGTTTGTATAATGATGGTTTTCTGCTCAGTCACTTGATATGTTGTACAAACTGGGAAGAATGCTGAAAGCACTTTACTGACCAAGTAGAAGCAGATTTGATACAGTAAGTATTCTGGTCCGGAGGGAATACTATTGGAAACTAGGCCAAGACTTTATTTTTAGCCTCCAGAAATATTCCTTTCCAAAGCAAATAAAGTATCCATCTATGCAACGCTAAGCCGACTGAAGGTAGAAAAGCCCACAGTTCAAAATCTCTTACTTCATAAGTGTTGCTATGGCAACTTTTTTTGGGGAACAAAGCAGGACAGTTGAATTGTCACATTTAGCAAATCATTCAGTGCGGCATGCCACACACCAGCCCTGAATGTGGTTCCTTTTGTGGGCATCTTCTTGGTGATTCTGCCTACACACGACCACATTTCTCATTTCCTTTAATCCGCAGCCACTTGAAATCCTGTTGGCTCATGATTCAGCCTCTGCTTTACAATGATCCCGACAGGATGAGAGAAGGAGCTTTATATTTAGGACTACTCTGCTTTACACAATCATAATGTTGCCCTTCTTTCCGTTCAGGCATAAATATGAGTTTCTGCACAACGGCTGGAGTCCTGACCTGAGGATTACAGTGAACCCAGTGCGGGTAGGAGTGGCTCTGGACTACGAGAGGGGGACTCTGTCCTTTTTTAATGTGGATCTGGAACAACACCTGCACACCTTCCAATGTCACTTCCAAAATTATGTCCACCCCTGCTTTGGCCTGGATAACCCCGGAGCTCTCACTGTACACAACCGCATCGAGGCTCCCGAGTATTCATTCATCTAACGCCAGCAACCAGATCCACATTTGACCTGGAATAAAACCTACGGCCGGAAGGAAGTGAATTAACTGGTTTTATTACTTAGCAAATTCTTCGGTAGTAGCCCCAATTAAGAAAACTAACTCTCTGAACACCCAAACTCCCTCAACAGTACGTGTGGAATCCAAAGACCAGGGACTTTCAGGTGTTTTTATTATAGTATTCCATGGGAACAGGCAGACACCATTTTCCAAGATAAGAAAAACATTTCACTGAATTTTACAATATGTATTTATAATATCAGTAACTGCAGCAGACCAAGTGTTTGAATTCAGACAGGATAGAAGGGAATTGTATTTGTATTAACAAAAGACGCTTTTGAAAATGAAAAAAAAGTTTTAATAAAAATCCCTTTGGAGACATTATTCAATTGTATTCACATCTTAAAAAGGAAGAACCCACCCTGAATACCGCCACACTGTTAAAAGTGAATAGTTAAATATATTTTGTTAACGGAAGATGTTTCTGCATTTAAGACATTAATAAGTGCATGTTATAGAGTCAGAACCTGAAAATAAAAAAGGGCTTCTACCAAGTCCGTAATAACACACGGGAGAAAAACAGTAAAAAAAGATTTGTTCCTCAAAATGTCCCAATTAGCAGGAAGCCACAAGTTGTGCGGCATCTTAAGTCATGTGGCTACACACTCATGCACAATGCCTAGTTGGCAGGCCCTCTATATAAATGGGCATAGATTTAAATTTTCCCATGGGGAGAAAAATAAACAGAATAGAAAGCAAAAGCTACACCAGAATAAGTAAATAATAAAAACCTTTCTCCCCTAAGAGTCCAGGAAAGCACCAAACATCAGAAACTGGTGATAATTCAAAGACTAGTCCAGTGTTTTTTTGCATCTTCTGCCCGTTTACAATGATGCTGTAATGTTCGTATTGATTGTCAACCTGACAGTGTATGAAGCGAGGTCACCCGTCTTTAGTCCTAAACATTGTCAGTACATCAAGTGAAACCAGACATTTGTGAAAAGGTGTCCCAAAATACCCTTCGGTGATGCTTGGAAAATAGACAGCAATAAGATATTTGTTCTCTGAACTAAATGGGGTTAAAACACGGCAAAACACTGGTTTAGTCCTTAAACAGTGTTTGAAAATATGAGGGTGGATTTTTCCTTTTATGGGGTTTGAGTCGTGTTGCTTTACTGAAAGTAGGCTTTGGGTCTGTGGGTATCCTGGACAGTGGGGATGGATGGGGCAGGGGCTATGAGTGATCAGTCTTACTGCTGCGTGTCCTCTCCTCCTCTTCATCGGAGGAATCTCCTCCGTAGGGCACAAGCCCGGATGCATCTTCGTCCACTTTAGTCTTCTTCTCGCTCACCTCCTCCTGAACAGCTGTAAGGAGCACAATGAGAAAAAAAAAAAATGGAGAAGAGAAGGTGGGAGAGGGGGAGAGAAAGCGAGAGGAGACAAAAAGGAAACCCATTGAGGAGCCCCATGTTAGCGGTGGTTTTCGAGTTCGTTTGATCCACAGCCGGGGGGGAGGGAAGATATCAAATGAAACGGCAGCAGAGCACACATCCATAACAGGCAGGTCCATGGACACATGTTGAGAGAGAGAACACAAGGGAAAGACAAAAAACATATACAAGAAGAGCATGTTAGTGGGTTCTATCAGTGGAGAGTCACACAGGTCTCCGCTCCTCCTCCATTGGGGGGGGGGGGGGGGGGGGGGGGATGCCATTTCATGCAACAGACATGTCTGAGCACTCAGGCTCTCTGAATATTGGAAGATAAAGAAATGCATACCCATTGACGCGGCGATGCCAGGCACACCAACCGGATCTTCTGTCACCGCGTGTCTTGGCCTTTTGCGGGCAACGGGGGCAGGAGCCACAAAGAAAGGCGGCGGAGGAGGCATCAGAATCCTGGAGAGAGAGAAACATCAGCATCTACACCACACCATGTTCATGAAGAATAATATACAAGGGAAATAAGATCTATTCAGACCTTTGTACTACTTTCTCCTCGCAAACACTGGAGGCAGGAAGTGCAGACTCTTGATGAGCAGGACCCTCTGGAGATCTGCTGGGAGGCTGAAACAGAAAAGTACACATTTAAGGCGATTCAAAACTTTATAAGGAAATGGTTTGACCCGCAGGAAACAATTGTTTCCCCCGATGTTCAAACCTTTCCAAATGCTGACGGCTTTATTTAAAAAATAAACTTTTTCATTCTCTAAAAAAGTTAGAAGTCACATAAAAGAGCAGAGGCATCTTTCTAAACTTCCCCAATTTAATTAAAACCTTTACAGATGCATCTCAAGACAGAGAAGAATATGAATTTGACAGAGCCTAAGTGTTGATGGTAGGAATTTCCAAATGGGCAGCATTGTAAACATTTTCAGACCAACACAGTGTTGCAGCTTAAATCCTCGTCTGTGGTAAAAAAGTGTATAAAGGCCATTTGTGTTAGGGATGGTAGTTTGATGTTCAAACTCAATTAGTCAAAAAAATAAAATAAGCAAGAGAGCTAAAGAGACAGCGTGCATGTAGGATAAACAAACTGACTTGATACTTTTCATGGAATACAAGTGTGTAATTCTACATTTTTCACAATTTTGCAGTGATAATTGACACTTCTCCTCTGAATGGTGAAGACCGGACAGTTAAACCGCCAGCAGTAGCTCAAACTGGTCAGTCATTAAAAAGAAAGAAAAGGCTCTTTCAGTGATGTGAACACGTGTCACGGCGTACCTGTTCTTCCTTAGCCCCCTCCTGGAAATGACGCCTGGGACTTCCCGAGTCAGGGGGGGTGTTTATCGCTCCTTCAGGCTCCACCGTCTCACTGCTGCCAGGGTCCTTAAGTAGAGCAAAACAAACACACACACACACCAATGCAGCAGCAGGAAGCAGCAAGCTAAAACTCCTCAAAGTGTCCCGACAACATAATATGACATAGATGAAGTTTGTGGTGAGCAGATTTAAAACGCTTGATGAAATTAGTAGCTGGTCAATGTATTAGCTGGTGGGCCAACTAAAGCAAATTACCAATACATCATTTAAAATATTTGACCAGCTTTATATAATTGCAGGATAACCACCGCTTCATCTTCTATAAGGGGCGGGAAGTACCAAAAAGCTCAAACTGGTAGAATAGATATCCGCACACTTTCAGAGATACATGGTTCTTGCTTTATACAACAAAATAAAAACCATGTTTTTAGCATTTTACAAGTTCAATCAAATCAACAATATAACTAATACATGAACGCTGAAAACAATCATTAGTGGCAGCCTCGATCTTTGGCATTTACCTGGACGAGATAGGGATGCGGTTTCCTAGGACACACCGGATACTGAACCATTGCCTGAGAAGATGGAGGGTTTGTCGACATGTTAGAATGACTTGAGGGACCATTTGCATTACTCCAATAACCACTGGCTCCTGAGTACGCTGAATAGCCGCCAGCATACCCATTATACCAGGACCCCTGGCTAGAGTAATTGCTATTAGGTGGAAATCCATGTGCTGCGTATGCTGAAATGAAAGTATAGAACGTGGAGTTAATAGCATATATTACATGAATCAATAACGGTGCATTGACAACTGTGAGGTACTAGTTCAACCTATTGTTGAGCCTCTAAAGACGTCGTGGGATGATTAATCACCACAAGAAGAATGCAGTCAACGAGTACCTGATATTTGGTCACCCTGTTGGAATTCGTTACAAGCCATAAAAGAATACTTACGTTGTGTTGAGCCGGTGGCTGTGTAGTTTGTCACCATACGGGCGTTTTCATCTCTCACCTGGAGAGCCAGAGAAAACAAAAACTATGTAAGGAGCTAGATAACAATCCACAAAGAGTGTGCCGATAAGCTTTCGACAGCTAACGAGTTGCATTGTGGGTAGGTGCAGAGCACTCAAAACCTATCTCTGGAGATCAGGTGGTTCACGCTACCACTTTCACTTTAGGAGGTGGGTATCGGTGAAAACCATACGCTTCAATAGTTTCACCTTCTTAAACCTCCCATTAGGCCCTCATATAATCCAGTTTAAACTCACACCTGTATTTGTGGCGACGATATCATGAACTTACAGTTTCCAGCAGACTCTCGGTGAGTTTCTTCGCAGACTCCAATCCAGTGGAATTTGGGTGGCTGTAACACACGAGGCGCCACGAGTTAAACACGGTGAAACAGACTCGGGACAGAAGTAACAGAGCAAATGTAAAGATGTTCAGCATTTATATGGAAGCAGGGCTCCAAGATGGCCGTGTCACAAGTGACACAAAACTTAAACCTTGGGTTGACTTCATTAATTCAGACAAGTAACTTCTTTACACCAAGTAAGTCAAGTGACGTCCGGTTATGATTTACGGAAAATGTTTCAGTAAATCAAAACCCCTTTTTGTGGTTTCCTTTTAAATACAAACAGGTCTTGTTTCAACCGCAAACTCGTGGTGACCCGTGGATCTCCCTCTCTGGTGAACTACTGCCAATAGGAAATTTAAAAAAGTGTGCCAACGGTGAGCATTTGGAATGAACATACCTGATGTAGACATAAAGAGGCTCAAAAGACTCTCGTTTGGATGCTTGTTCAATGTAGCCGGAACCTTTTCCCCGGAGAAAGACTCGAGCCCCCGTCTCCGTCTGGATGTGACTCAGGTACGAACCTCCCGGACCCTCGATCTTTTCGTTCACGTTGAAGAAGGGGAACGTCTGGTCCAGGCCCACAAAAATCTTTGTGTGCACAAAACTCTGTGGATAGGGGGAAAATGTGACTCATTATAATGACCTGCATATTTAGGTTGTATATTGACATCTAAAATAAGTTTGACTAGAAGCAGAACAGATGTGTTAGCAGATGCAGAAGTCCGAGGCTTTTCCCTTCAGACCAGGGACGTTCTCTCTGCTGCTTACTTTGGGAGGTGGGTATCAGTGAAGGCAACATGGTCTTCATTTGCCTCACTTTCTTAACCTCCACTGGTAAAATCCTAACTCACAGACAAGCAATATTCAACACAAAAAGACCTGAGCTGTATCATCAAGTGTATTCAACATAACCCAAATTTTACTTCTCATGTAATTATTTCATGTGCCAATGTTGCTCATCCATGGAAAGGTAAATCCCTCCTATGAGGCGCATTGCAGAAATATTTGCAAAGGTAACATTTTAGTAATTAATCCCAAGGAACAGAATGTCACCACCACTTGTGGAGGGGTGCACTTTGATATAGACGTCACGTCTTTCATACCCCCGAATGAGGAGCGGCAGGCCGATGTCCTGGCACCGAGTTGGTGTTGGGCATCCGTGGCACGGGTGAGGAGTTGACGAGGCGAGGAGGCTGAGGGTAGAGTGTGAGCGGAGGCATAGCGGGCATCTGCTGTCCTGATGCGGCCGAGGCCCTCAGCAGGTCCTCGGAGATGAGCTCCTTTATCCTCAGCACAGCCTCTGATTAACAGTCAACAATGTTTGGACATCAGCTTACAACATGTGTAAAACAATATTAGATGAAGACAATGCCAGACTACATATTAAGCAGATTTTTTTCTTAAAGTGCAACTTACTGTTGACCTGCTCCTGGTTCTTTCCCTGGACATGTAAATACAAAGATCTTTGTCTAAAAGAAAGCAGATCAGAAATGTCATGGATAACTTCAGAGCTCCTCCGAACATTTGTTTACTCAAGAAATAATTTTATATGGCAACTGATTGCTTACATTTGTATTAGATAAACATTGCACTCCTGGTAAATATGTTGAGATGTTCTTGGAGAGCAATAAGCAAGAAATAAGAGTTTATCACTAGAATTGCAAAGAGTTGCATTGTGGGTAGGTGCAGAGCACTCAAAACCTATCTCTGGAGATCAGGTGGTTCACGCTACCACTTTCACTTTAGGAGGTGGGTATCGGTGAAAACCATACGCTTCAATAGATTCACCTTCTTAAACCTCCCATTAGCAAAGGTTTAAAAGGACAGCAATTTTTGTGCAGCTTGCGACTGACTACTAGTCAAAACTATGATAAGATCATCATTTTTTTCATTGAAACAAATACATACCATATTGTCTAGTCCACTATCAAGTTAGCCCTATATATGAAACATCAAAATATGGAATACTACTTCTGCAAAATAGATATGAATATGTTTTACATATTGAGGTGAATACAAGTAAAGAATAGAACAATAAACAAGGAGATTAGTATTAAATCACTGGGATGAGGACATCCCTAGTTTTAGTACACACCCTGCTTTTCTCTTTGCAGCATCAGGCATGTAATGACCTCTCGTTGAGACGACCGATCCACTAAACTGTCGAATCTGAAAAAAAAAAAAAAGGAGTAAATTTGATTCAAACACAAGAGGGATTATTCATCTGGATATTTAAAGCTGTTTAAGAGCCTTCTTAATCCTTTTCTCACATTCCCCATTTGCTTTTACCTAACGTCGTGTATCAAATGCAACACCACCATGGTCACGGTCCACTTACCTCCTCCTGTGTTTTGCCTTTAGTAAGAAGGTCCCTGCAATTTAGCGGCACATCGTTTATGTCGACCTCTGTGACCGCCATTTCTTCTGTGGCAGATGCCACGGAAACATTTGGGGCAGACTACAAGACATGCGAAATGACAAGGAAACGGTAAGCCCCCACCAATAACGCCATAAAACAAGACAAACTGTTATTTGTAACAGCTGTTTAAATCATGTGCACCTTTGCAAGTAACGGTGGAGGAGTCAACAGCTTTCCTTTTGCCATTAACATGGCATTTATTTTAGCAGCCATGGCCGCGGCCAGTTCAACTCCACCCTGGGGCGCTGGCTTTTCTCCCGTCTGTAGCGGCTGGGAAGCTGTGCTGTTTGAACCAGCAGCGCCGACGACTCCTGATAACGAGTGGGCCGCATTTTCACTACTCTGCTGCCTCACTTCTACACTTTGTTTAGGTTGGGCTGTCTTATCCCATCGGCTGGTTAGGCACCTAAAAAACAAACAACAACATACAAACAATTAAATAAGCTAAACTAAATCACATTGACTAAACACTTTTTACTACAAGAAAGTCACCGGGTAATGGACTTGCCATTTCGATCTTGAAGATGTGTTGAATCTTAGATGAGTGGCAACAACCTCTTTAAGATTAAAATGGCAACTTCTGTGCCTTTGCCCAAATACTTTTTAGATGTAATAATTATAGTTTGATGAATGAGTCGTCAGATAGGACACGGGTTAAGTTAACACATTATTTGTCTGCAGTTCGTGAATAAATACTTTTGCTCGTAAAATACCTACACAAAAAGGGATAGCGCTCAACATTAGGACAACATTTCAGACAGCAGTGCTAATAATAAAGGAGTATCTTATCTTAACGTATGTTAATCGCGGTTCATTGCAGCCAGTCGCGTAATGTTTTTAAATTGCGTTAAAAGTTAAGGGAGGTTTAAAGCTTTTTTGATAATAAACCACTTGTGGCTTTGAAGAAGATAACACCGCCGTTTAAATGTAGCGCCAAATACACAGTCGTTGTAGTATCTTAACTGTTTATTGGCCGCTAAGCTAACAACAGCCAAAGTTAGCTGATGCTAAAGCTAACACTGAGCTAGCTAACCTGCTAAAGTAAGTTACGAGCCTGTTGTTGGACAATAGCATTACCAACAAATCCAGTTAAGACTTAAGGGAATATCGTTTCGAGTATTTTGAATGCTGCACTCTGGTCAGCCTCCTCGTGTTACACAAGTGATATCACGCATGCTAGAAGTCATTAGCAGGCCACAACCATGTATGCTAGCTTGTGGATTAACACGATAGATAGCTTTAGCTTGGCTAGCTCGCTAGCTTACTATTCAGTGTTTTTCTTAGCTCATATTACTCTAGATACCTAATGTATTCATACAAAAACAAACCATTCGGGAAACTTACGGTGTTTGTCCAGTCATTCCCGAAGCCATAGCACAAATTGGCTGTAAAATTAAAACAGTTTCTACTAAGTTAACGCTGGACGACGGGAGCCATCGGTCTGCTCCTTCTGGCGCCGGCGACTTCTTCTGACGACTTGTCGCAAAGTCTGACTTGGCGGAAGTTAAACTGTTTTCCTGTTATGTAACACAATCTGTTACGATGTCCGATGTCCGATGATTGATTAACATCGTCAGAAAATAAAGTTTGAGATTGGCTCCGGGTTTTCATACAATTGATTTAAAATGTATAACTAAGCATAGAAAAATCCAACCATTTTGACGAGTGTCATGATCATGGCGGGATTACGCTACTAGTGGGGCCATGAAGAGCATCTGGGCCTCCATTAAAGCTACAGTCACACTACACATTACACTTACAAACTCCTGTCGGCTCCAGCAGATTCGCAGTTCAGAGTTCCCCTTTACTACTTGGTTTGATTTGGTTCATTGGCAATATTCTAATAATACATAATATCAAACTTTGTCATGTATAATATAACAACTTTCAGGATTTTCTTCAAGGCAATCAAATTATCAAGACAGGCTTACACTGTCTGAAATTATGAAATATTAAAAATAGGACCCATGTCCAGGCAGCCAAAGGTACCAATGTACTGTGTCTGGAAATGGAAAATCGAGCATTATAAGTACAACATTACACCACCATACTACAAACTGCAGCGTGACTTGTGTAAAGTTTGTAATGTATTACCTACATCAGAGGTGTTTCATCGCATTCTGTTTGTCAGGGCTGAATGTAGGGCAATTTTGTTGAATGGAAAGCCAGTCTGAGTTCAGACACATTAAGCTCTCCATGTCAATGGTGTAATCAAACAAATTGTTCCAGCACATAGTGTGTCATAAAGTGTGCATAATGAATGAGCAAACACATATTATTCACAAATCGGACTATAAATTTGTGAAAAAGAAGGCAGTCGTTTGTTCAAATGCTTAAAATAACCTACATTTATCTGACTGCAGAAGGGATTATAGCAGCAGTGGGAATTGCCGACTCTTGTTTGCCAGGAACACATTTTGAAGTTGAATGACGTTGTTTTTAGTATTGCAAAACCATGAAAAAGAAGTTTGCGGTAGATAGATGGGTCCACAAAGTGATTTAGACATGGGAGACCATTGTTTATTTCCCATTTCCTTTTACCAGCCAACATAGTGTTCTTTTAACCACGACCACAATCATTTCCTTATCTTAATCAAATAGTATTTTTAAACCAAACCACGATCATTCCCTAACCTCAAAGCCAGAATATTTTACTTTTGAAAGAAACCAAACAAACAGTTACAAATGAAAAGTTGAATTCATAGGCAATCAAACACACACTTGATCAGTTCAATACACTAAGCATTCAGTTATGTGGTCTTTAAAAAAACGTTTTTTCAATGATAAATAGTGAGTGACCCCAAAGAGATAAATAAGGCTGTTTATACTACTTGTTCCTACACCTGTTGAGATCGGGTATTCTAATGTTAACATTAGACAGTCTGGAAGAAGAAAAGCAGATTTGTTCAATGTGCCATCTCAGTAAAAGGAGAGTTTTGTTCTCTATTGTCCATTTTACGGGATGTACAGTAAGTGTCTGAACCAGCCACCATGTAGTTTGAGATATATCTTCTGCCTCTATTCAAAAAACTCAAACTTGGTCCTTTCTTATTGCTCTAAAAACTGGTAAAACAAGAAACCTAAAGAGGTAGTTAGATAGCTAGACTCAGTGCAAATATCGAATACATTTATAAGGCATATTGTAGGCTAATAAAGAATGAGAGAAAAAATACTAGAGAAAGATGACATAAGTAAGGAGGACACAGGTTGTTGAATCATTGCAGGAAATAAACTGCAAACTTATAATTGACATTATTTTATTTTTCATTGAATAGTTTCTATTTTTTTCCCCCGTGCCTTCAGACCAAGATGTGAATCAGAAGGAACAAACAATCCCCTGATTGAGTGTACAGTTCTTTCATACGAGAGAAACAAAGATAACCGTGGTCAAAACATCTCATTAACCATCATTTGCTTAGCTGTTATGGCATTTATATACTGTTTAAAGAGGAAATATTCTTAATAAGCGACAATCTTTAACATATATTAGTATCCTAATCTGAAACCAGCCTTGAACATAAAGCTGTTCCCTGGGTCTGTGCATAAGGATGTTGGACAAGTGGCCAAAATAGAATGGTGTTTGATCAAAAAATCAATGCAAGCTGGCCTCTAGGAGACTGCTTCAAGACAGTGATAGACAACTCTGCGATCCACATCCTTCTTAACCATTTAGTTCTCTGTATACATGCTGAGTGTGACCATCCAATTCACAGGTATTCAGATAGCTATAATGGTTGTTCTCGTTTGCTGCAAATCCAGTGTAAAATTCATTGTCTATAAAAATATTGAGATTTACTTGAACATAACCTTCTGACTATGTCATAATAAAAACTCCAGATGTCCGTTGCAGTTGCACAGTGGGATGTACTGTATAAATATTGTATAAAATAAGGCAGTCTTTTCAGTAGGATAAACCAGATACAAAAATTTCTGGGAGAAAAAATTTTCAAGTCCAAAATGTCTTCACATATTTGTCAAATGTCAAGCGGTTTACAGCATTAAACCAAGAGTAAGGGACTGTTGCAACAATGAATACACCCACGCGCCCACACCTACGACCCAAACACACCCACGCATACACACACACACACACACACACACCCGCCCCCCGCGCGCACACACACACACACACCCGCACAAACTCCTGATGATCAACAATAACAGCTTATTCTACAATGCAACATCCCATCCCTGGACAAATCACTGAGACGTAGACATTTGTAATATTGTTTACAGTGCAATACAAAAGTGTTCATTCAAACTGGTACTGTACTTTTGATAAGAAAATAAAAATGTTTATTATGGTAATGCTTCATATGACTTCAATAACTGTGATTTATTTTTAGAGCTATAGTAGTATTTGTCTTCATCAGCTTTGGCTTTTCTCTCTCTTTCTGAAATTCAATTTGTTCTTATTTATTTATCAACTCATTCGTTTGTGAATCTTAATATAGAAAATATGGAACATCTAAGAAAAATTAACAAACCAAATCATCTGTAACTAGTTACCTATGATGATGATGTTGAGGTTTTTTTCTCTCAGCAGTGGCCTAAAGTAAAGACCCACTCCCTGACCCATAAAGAAAGCATCCCCTCCCACATGTCTGTTATGACAGCGTCGTGTCAACTTGGATGCGTTTCTGAAGGACACATGAAAATATTGCCAAAAAAAGAAAAGAAAAGAAGAGCAGTGGAGTGTTATTCCATGATGTGGCCTCCAGGGGCAGAAGGAGCAGTCCTGCCTTGTTGCGAGCACAGGGATGGAGGTCAAAGGTGACTATATGGCCTGACGTGGATTGGACACCTTAATATCCAGGTCACACTTCCACCCACTCCTCCAGTGTTGCTCGCACCTTCCGTAAACAAGCAGTTTTTACTCAAAACAGCAACTTCACAGGCAGAAAGGAGTGCCTATGTGGTAATTAGGGGACGGTTGCTATGCCAGGAGGCCTGTAAGAACCTTCTCTCAGTCATGTCACTTGACCAGCTACACTGCGAATGGCCGAGAGGCACGAGAAGTTCATAAGGATGCTGTGTGTCCGCGTCTGTTTGTCACAGTTTTCATCTGACAGGGTTGTAAAGCCAGCAGTGTCACTGCTGCAAACGGCCTGTCAGGAAGTCCCTCTGTGGTTTCTGTGTGGACGGATATGTGGACGTTCAGCGTGCTACAGAAGCAGGAGAGTGAAGGCGAGGAGGCCTTTTGGCTGGCTGGGCTGGCAGGGAGAGAGACGCCCCAGCAGGAGAGAGGAGGGCTGCCCCGGACTGCAGAGTCCCAGGTCTGAACACTGCAGCGGCCTACTCTGGAGGCGGTCGCAGGCTGTGCAGCTTCCTCTCATCCAGGCCTTTCCAGTACTTGAAGTTGTTGTCCAAGTGCTGCATAAGATTGGGGAGGTCTGCGAAAGCTGGAGAGACAACAAAAGAAGTTCAATATCAGTTTTGACAGTTTGTTTTTCAAATCATCACCACTGTCTCATTAGTTCATACGAACGACTTGTGAATGCACCAATCCGACTTTTTATCCGTTATAACTCAACTCAGGATATACGGTCAGTATCTGTATCGATACTGGTCCGGTATGAAATTGGTGTAGGTTTAAAAGTTTTTTTGTTTTTTTTAAAGATAATATTTTAATTCAGTTGCTAATTTGACTGCTGTATTAAACATACTCACTATGAGAACGTTTGTCATTACCTTTGAAGTTTTCTTCACATTATAACTGTCCATTGTGTGTATTATTTGTACGTTTGTCTATGCTACGTGTCTAGACTTGTCAATAAGATTATACGACCAATCACGCAGATTTATAACAGTGTATGCATCTCTAGGGTGTCGCATCTTGCTGTGCAGTCTTACCATCCCATGCATCAAACATGTCTGTAATGAAGTAGTCTATGAAGGAAATCTGGGACTTTGGGATGCTACACGTGTTTCTGTCAAACACAGGCATAACCACCGGTAGACCTTGTCTCTTCTCCTCGTCCGTCTGCACCAGGGACGACAGCACAAGTGATCATCACGCACAATGGATGCATAAATTACAACAAAAAATACATTGCAGCTGCTGCTTGCTGGATCCATCTCCCCAGCCATGAGCACTGTGTTATTTCTTTCCTTCTAATTACCTGTGCAAAATACTCCTCTGAGATGCGTCCAGCCCATTCTATACAGAGCTCTTGAGGTCTGCATGGATTGGAGATGTCTGCACACTTAATCAGCATCCGCTTGACGAGGATGCGATTCTCAGGGGATGTCAAAACGCTTTTTACAGATTCCTCATCATTGTTTCCCTAAAAAACAAATCAAGACAAAAAACACAGATGCAGACTATTAGCACAGTGACAACTAAAGATCTCCTTATTAGTGGCAATAGACAGCCCCTTATAGCACACACAGCAGCTGCACAACTTTAAAAATAACTGACTGTGTCTGTACATGAACCAAACCGGGAAGTTGAAATATGGCACTGACAGCTGATAAAGGTTTTCTTTATGGAGAGTCTGTATTCAGCGCGTGTTCATTATGGGCTCCCCCAACACTTGCATGTAAAAGAGTAGAGCATGGTTCCTGCAGTCACATGATTTGCAGCCCTCTGTATGTTTCAAGATTTAAGATTTAATTCACTGACAATTATGTTAAGCACAAGTACAGACGGTCCATTTAAGCCAAGATGAGGGAGATCTGTTTTATCCGAGTCTCGAGGTTAACTTAATGAAAATGTGTATGTAACACAAAGACCTTTTCTTTTATTAACTAAACTTAAACTCCATCACAATTTACATCAAACACTTACATGTTCTGAAAGTGGCTTTGTTCAGTATAAAAAAAGATTGGCATCAAATCATATATTTGGCTCATTCCTGCCTTTAAAGGGCAAGACAACTTTTAAATGTCTGTGTTGAGCATTCCACACACAGACGAGAAAGATGGTACCAAGTTGCAAAATTCTCTCCCCACAAAGATATCAGTGCCCAGGCAACAACAGGCCACAGGTCCCCTGAACCAGTATCACCATCTCTCAAGCTCGTGATCTATTGTTGCTTGCATACTGTTGCACTGTGCTGCCACAGAATGAGATTACAATAATTGTGTGTTCATCTAGTGTCTGAATACTCCTGTGTATCCTTCCTGCTCTGACACACAACATTTATCTATAAAAATAAGATGCCAAAATTAGAACTATTATTTTTTACACAGCTATGAAATATGAAAACATTTAAAAGTGTTGCAGTAAATCTAATCTCACCCCGTTCTCCTCCAGAGCAGCCAGTGGCTTGTTGATGCTGTTGACAAATTTGTTGACGTGTTCGAAGTGTTTGGTCATCTCGGTTTGCGAGCACCATATCAATGATGGCCTGTCGAAGTGTTCGATATTCATTCCTAGAGAGAGAGAGAAAGAGAGAGAGAGAAGAGAGAGAGAGAGAGAGAGAGAGAGAGAGAGAGAGAGAGAGAGAGAGAGAGAGAGGGGAGAGAGAGAGAGAGAGAGAGAGAGAGAGAGAGAGAGAGAGAGAGAGAGAGAGAGAGAGAGAGAGACGAAGGAGGGGGGGGGGGGGGGGGCAGGGAGAGGAGGAAAAGAGAAATCAGAGCGGGTGAGATGACAGTGTGGTAAATAGCATGGAAACCCGTGTGAACAGTTTTCCCCTTCTGACTGCAGTGACAGTGGCGATGAATGGATGCTTTGTTCACCTTCCCCCTCCAAGGGGACCAGCACATGTGAGCTATTCTGCTTTGGGACTCAAATCACATTAATACCCCGCCGCTGTCAACACACACTGCACTGCTTTCATCTTCACACATGCAGACTTAATTTATCCCCTTATGATACCTCAGGTGACGTCTGTATCACAAACTATTTCTATAAGAATTTCAGGACATACAATATTCATTTTCTCTACCTTATATATTGATATACACAAATGTTCTTTCTACAGTAGCCAAATTTGCAAAATAATTTCATACGCCTAAACACAAAAGTCAGCAAATTCATCTAGTTTGGAATAAGTTAAAGAAATAGTTCAGCCCAAAATAGAAATATAGTAATCATCCTCTCAACCACATGTCAGTAAAAACTGTCAGTTTACATCTTTTGGAGACGCTGAGTTACAGTAAACATTGGTCTTTTGAGCGCACAATGCACTTATTTGATTGACAGTTGGATGACTTGAGGTCTTTGTATTGATGGGTTTATCAGAACTTGCAGCGACATACTTCTACATCCACGTAACTTCAAGAGCTCAGGAGAATGACTACGTTTAGTTTTGCGTTTGGTGATCCAGTGAACAGCCAGGGCATAAGTAGATAATGACAACTCTAATTATTTGGGGGTGACCTATTCCTTGTGTAGTGAATCCCCTACCTTTCAATGTTCTTGAAGATGTTGCACTTATCATCTCTGGTAGTGATCTGGAAGGCCAGCGCTGCGTGGTGGCTCTCCAGCACAGCAGTGTCATTGTAGAGGATGGCCAGCTCGCTTCCTGCGTTGCACAGGAAGCTGTTGGTGCGTCCCGGGTGGTCCACGTCGTGCACAGTGGCAGCAATCAGGGCAGCCACCTCGTCGATTGGATCCAAACTTTGCTGTTGGGGCAGATTGGACACATTGTTGGGCATTAAAAGGAAAAGTCTGGTATATTACCACCTTGGTTTATAGTTCTGAATGAACAACTATAGGTTAAAAGCTGGCACAGCATAACCTTCTACTACATTGTCACATCCCGCTATCAACACAGCTGTGACGTGCTTCCAGTTTAGCCTGCAGGTTGAACCAGGAAGCAGCTCTACATTGTGAAAAGCAGTTGTGACTTATAATTAGAATAATAACAGTTAATGTTCACCTTCATTTAAATGCATCTAAATGATCCCGAGCTACCAAACGCATGTAAAAAGTGCACATTTCTATTGTCAATATACTGTATTTACATACAGCATTATGCAGTTACAATGAAGTGCTAGATCAAGCAAATACAGAGAATCATTTAGTTAAATGTGTGTAAAAACGGCAGTTTTTTTTTAATCAAATTTTGACCCTAATTTTGAAGCTACCCTTCCAAAATATTGACTTCAATATTAACAGAAATAGTTAATAAAATGGATTGGACCGTATAAGTATAGAAAATGTAACACCATCAAAATAATTCCTCATTTCTAAATGAATATGCAACACAACAGACCTACTAACATGTCTGTAGATCTCCAGGGATTCATTAACCTTGGGTGATGTAACTTCACAGTTCACTGGCTAAGCCAATGAAAGATCCCTTCACGGAGATCAGAAATAGACAGTTTGGTAATCAGCTTAGCCAGTGCACGGCCTCAACTAGTTACTGAGCCACTGACACACTTGGCCAACACCAAGACTCTCTTGGATAACGCAGGCTCAGACGGGACATCTGACCCTCAAGACTGAGCCGAGAGTTGCGCTTGATAGTAGAAAATCCCAACATCTAGATCCTGTAGTTGTTTGGGCCCACAACCAAAGCAGCGGTAACACACACTAATGCTAAAAAATGTTGACTTCCAGGAACAGCCATGTAGCTTCACATCTACCCATGAACTACAAGTTCTGACACCTTGTTTTTCTCTCAAAGCAAACATATAAAGAACAAATATATGGGTTATACGTTTTTTTGTATGTAGCATTGACTTTGACGTAACAGTTGCGAACAGCACTCAAAGGGCAGAGTGGGCAAACCAAAAGAACTGTAAAGAAGTTTTGCATTTGCATTTACTTACCAAACACTGACACCTTATTTATACATTTCATTAAATAAATGCCTCCCTGATAAAAGCTAATAATGGGTAATAATAAGGTGCTGCAATGAACGATTCTATTCATTTGCGATTCATTTGTCAATAATTTTCTCAATTAATTAATTAACTGAAAATAGAAACATGGAAATCACAACAACATGGTAACCCAAGGTCAAATCTTTTATGTGCTTGTTTTGTCCACTAATTAACAAACAAACAAATATGTGTATTTAGTATCACATAAGACAAAGACAGGCAATAAAAGCACACATTTCAAAAGCTGGAACCAAGTCTGTCATTTTTGTTGGATAGCTATGGACCAGCAGCAACATTCTGAAAGCAAAACTTGTGATATGTTTTGCAAGTTTGGCATGTATTTTTAAAGTGGTGTTATTAATTCTTAATTCTTACTACATTTACCTTGACCCTCTCCTTGGAGAGAAAGTACGCCGTTGCATGCAGGACATCAGCTGCATGAGAAGAGTTGTGGTAGGAGTTACTGGAGTGGTAGTTAGCTTCAATCAGTTGTAGCCAGGAGCGCAAAGTGGCCTCAGGGCAGTTTAGGAACTCGCAGACGCCAAATCGGGAGAAGATCTTCATGCCCAAGTAAGTCAAAGGCCTGTAGGAGGATTCAGCATGGTAGTTTAGCAACAACTCTCTTCCCAAATCATTTGACACTTTTCCTCTGATAGCCCTTTAACTCTGTTGTTGCCTCACCGCTTCATGGTTGCAGCCTCCAAGTTGACGATGTCAAAATCCCATGAGTCCTCATTCTCCATGGTCTGGGCAATACGAGGGGGGATATCATTTAAAGTCAGAGGAGTTGTCAGGTGACTGGGGATATGGTGGGCCTCTGTGAGTAAGGGAAGACACAAGAGAGGAGGCATTCAGATTAAGAGAGCTGCTAAAACGTAGCACAGCACTTTGTGTCGTCCTCCCTTTATGCTTTACGTAAACTTACGTTTTGTGGACAAGGTGTATTCATTTCCTGACAATCTGCGTAAACCATCCTGTGAAGAAGAAAGACAGAACATGTCAGGGAGTGAGGTAGCAAGACCTAAAAAAACTGACTGCATCATTCAACCTTTTTGAACAGCCACATGAGGAGTTCAGCTCAAGTGTTAACAGCATTGGCGTCACGTCTGTCAAAAAACTGCAAGGGCCTTCAAAATAAATTTGGACAGTGAAATTGTTTGGATGCTATGAGACATTTGCTCTGACATCAGATCTGATACAAAAGTTATGTGTGCTAAATTAAGCTGCTAGGAGCACCAACACAGACACAAACATCAGCTTGGACTTTAGATTAAAGAAAGCTAGTTGAGACCAGTCATGTTACTGGGACTTGCGCATCATCAACCATCACTGATATTTCATTGACCCACGAAACAAGACGAATGACACCCGGATAAAGCCACAAGTCGGGCAGAATTCCTCTTAGAAAAATAGATTAGAATAGAAATCGTTAAACTTTTGTAACCCCTCAGAACACGCGGAGTATTTGGACAGATCAAGGTTTATATCCAACTAAAATCCATAACTAGGTCCTAAATAGCTCAATGATTTTACCGGCGAAAAGAACAAATATCATCTTGTTAATCATATGTCAATGTGACTGAATGTCTTGTTGCTGCATTTTGACGAAGTTGCAGAAGGAAAAGCATTTTGACTAAGTCAAGAGCGTAACAGATTACAACAGTATAACAATAAGAGCCAACAAAGATACGGCTCTTCAATATTAACACTTTTATGAGTGCGCTTTCATCTGTGCCATGACACAATATTTTGGAAGCTATGTTATGCTGACACTTCATATCGTCCCCCCCCCCCCCCCCCCCCCCCACCCGCTTAGAGAGGGAGTGGAGGGATGAGGCAGCCAAGTTGAGCTTATTAATGAAACCAATATGCAGTTTAGAAAAGCATTACCATATTTATGAACTGTAATAGTTGTGTCAAAAATGACGCAGTGATAATTCATGTACACGTGTCAGATCATTTACAGTAAACTATTCAATTATGACATTTGTCTTCCTCCGGGCAGTGCTGCATGCTGTGAAAGCTAAATGGAGCTCATCAGTGGGGTAATACTTCATCACCCAAATAATCAAAGACTTCTCAGTGGTTTGAAGTATCATGATCCGGGTCTTCTAGGACTGTGATTTGTGGATAATAAACTACGTGAAAATAGTTTCTAGCCACACTAGCGGCGTGGCTAACAACAATAACAGTCAGTTGACCAATCAACATTCATTGTTCCACGAGGATGGATCCGAATGACAACGGAGATCACCTGACTTTTCCTCTAGCGCTACCAAGAGACATTTATGGTTTTGAGGGAAATATCTCAACATGGCATTAAATCTGGTCCAGACATTCATGTTCCTCGCGGAGTGAACTGAAATTTTGTTGAACCCTTAACCCTCTTCCTCTAGTTCCATCGTCAGGTAAAATATACTTTGGTTTATGACCAAATAGCTGCAAAACTAACAACATTGCCATCAGCCTCCGCTGTACTTTGTGTTTAGTGCCAACTGGCACATGTTAACATGCAAACACGCTAAGGTAAGATGGTGAACCGAGGAAAATCGATATACTTGCTAAACATCCGCATGTTAGCTTGTCACTGCAGTGAGCATGTTAACAGTAGCATTCAGCTGACAGAGCTAGCGTTACTGTAGGCTCTTGTGTTTTTATGTTAGCAACAACCACTGCAGCAGTTTGCATCCTTTAAAGTTTATAAAATGCATCAACATTGTTTAAATGTGTCTCTTAAAGGATTACTGTGACAAGAAGCTACAATGAAGTCCTTCTGGACAAAAATATATTGTTATGTGTTGTAAAAACCCTCAGGCTATTGTGCGTCATTAAATTTGAAAATATCATAAACAAACGTAAAAAGTAAAGATGGCAGACATTACGGCCTCCACTTTTCTCAAATAACACTTGTCAGCTATATCTGGGTGATAGGCCTATATCATGTCATTCTGGGGCAATATAAATATATATATATTTATTAGTGCTGGGCAACGATTAAAATATTTAATCGCAATTAATCTCATGGATTTTTTGCGATTAATCGCGATTATTGCAAAGTTCAACAATGAATTCAAAAGTAGTGTATTGCGCACTTTTATTTTAAAAGTACTGCTATATGAACAAAAGGGCAATAACATTTGGTTCACGAGATGCAGGTAGCATGCTTTATACTTAATGTGAATATAATTCATACTTTGTTGGCATCTTATTCTGAAAACCGGATGTTCGTCTGAAGAAACCGGATGTTGTCTCACGTTAATCTTTCCGCTAACTTTCAAAGTCCTTCGCTCGCTCCCGATCTGTGCCGTTTAAATGCGTTTACCGTGAATTTCAGCATATAGGTGCACTAAAATTACTGACTATAGGATGTTTGCTGGCTTTTATCCCACTGTTCTTGTCATCCTCTTGTTGTTATGTATATGTATTGTCTCTTGTCTTTCAATAAAAAAAAAATAATAAAATAATACATTTAAAAAAATGCATTAACGCGAGATAAAATAATTGTCGGCGTTAATTAATGAATGCCTTAACGCGAAATTAACTTGTTAACTTGCCCAGCACTAATATTTATATATATTGGGCGTTAGTGAGTACATGGGTGTGTGTCGCAGAGTGAAATGTTTACTTCACAAGTGAAAAATGGAGAGGAGTCTGGCTCATCTTTGACCTGAGCATTGTCTCATGTACACACTGGTTATTTTAAGACTTTCTCACCAGAAAGATGACAGCTCTTCCCTTAATGTTCACCGCCTCCTCTGAGTTCAGACCTCACCCTAACAAACACATATGCAACCAGGCACCTCATAAACCAATATGATCGTACATAAGTAACGATCTAAACCTCAACTCACACCTCGTGGTTTTCTGGTTTCATCAACCTTTATCACTTATGCAGAACAAATCTTTCTGGGGAAGGACTGTGTGTAATGCCTCCCTGCCTCTGTGTATCCAGAGAGCACATGTATAAGTAAAGCCATGCGTATTCATCTGATCCAAAGAACAGGATGTTTCCAGGCCTGTGGAGTCAAGAGGAAGAGGTTCATGTGAGTGTGCAGTGAGAGAGAGAGGGGGAGGCAGAGGGGGGGAGAAAGAGAGGGCGGGGTAGGCTTTCCTCTCCAGCCTACAGGAGCACAAAGGACAATCTAACACTTCCTCTGGGGTTGTTGCCAAGACTGCCAACTTGGCACTCTTTCTACTTCTGTACTTCACCATTGCTGTCTGTTAATCTCTCTCTCTGTGTGTCTCTCTCTTCCCCGAATATGTACAGAGATCCTCACAAAAACAAAAGTCCGTGGACACTCCTGAGTCTCAGTTTCTTTCATCTAACACATTATCATGGGCTTTCATGGTGAATGAACACTCATGTAGACATGCGTGTTATCACTGTGGAATTCTGCAAACGCTCTGACGTGTGTTATCATATGGGAGTCGATTCATTCGTAGCGGAAGGAAGCTGTTTGGGTGTTTCGTACTTCTCGAAGGACCCCCGTGCTCTACAAGGCCTTCTGCTTACCGTCATAAGCCCCCCTACGAGGTCATTCGTATGGGGGTCTTCATCCTTGGTGCCCAGCTGTGGGGAGTAGAGCTCAGTTGTCCTCAGGATCTCCAGTACCCGATCCAAGGCCTCTGCCACGGGCATAGGACTGCTTTCCTGCGCTGCATTGATGATGTTGATTACCTGGATGATGAAATAAGTAAGGTTTTATTTTTTTGGTAAAGCACTTTTCTTTTAAAAACCAACTACAAAAAAGCAAAAATAAAACATATAGTATGTAATACAATACATTTACTGGACCAGAGTGAAACAGCAAGTTCTGATAACATAACATCTGAGTAACATCTGAGTAGTAAGGAAAATCTGAGTAAGTTTCAAATAGATATATATGCCCTGACTAAAAAGCAAAACTATTATATTAAATAAAGAGGCAGTTGCATGAGAAAAAAAGCTCTTTGTCTCTAACAATAGTAAAATAATAAAATAAAATAAAATCTTATTTCTAAAATATTTCTGAAGTGATAAAGAAAAGAAAAGCCCAGTAGTGTGAAAGCAAATCAGAACTTGGAGGTTCTAACAATGGGCACCTATGATGAGGTCTATAAGCATGTGCAAGAACACAAGTTTTAGCTAACTCTCTCACACGCACACGCACACACACACACACACACACACAGTACCAGCAGTTCTATATTCTGGAGAGGATGACGCCTACAGGGACTGACTACACAGTCAAATGATACAGCAGTGGAACTGCTGTGTGTCATATGACCCATCCCGTGGGACTTTCTCTGTTTCCGACTAGCCAGGCTGCAGACATACATAAACCACTAAAACAGCAGGCCACCCTGGTCTAACATGAATTCCTGTCTTATGCATGAAATGTGACCTTTTATCAGCCCATCTGCACTTGACATGGTATGCTTGGCCTCTAGCCTTTGATGCTAGTATCTGTACAAGAAGTGCTCATGGCGTTAGTGGCAGTATTATAACCCAAGAGTTCAGTCATGAGATACAAAAACTTCAGTACAAAATAAAATCATGTGATGGAGGCAGGGAGGGATGATGGGAACTCACTCACCTTGGTGATGGGAGCTTCTATTGTCATGGAGTGGATTCGGGCCATTGAGGAGTGCCTTCGCTGTGAGCTCCCTGGCAGGATGGAGAAGAAAATAAATGAATAAGACCCATATTGTAATACAACAACAAATTAAGCTGTAGTTTTCGAGTGTGTTTGCATGTGTATCCAATCAACACTTGATGCAAAAAGACAACTGGGAAGGTTTCATAAGCTGACAAGTAACGCCCAGAGTTTCCACCATGTCTCTCCCTTCACTCTCACCATCGCTCCCCCGAGACGTTGTGGATCTTACGTCCAGAGAGCCTTTCCTCCGGTCTTTGTGCTTACTGGATTGGATGTCTGGGGAAAATATAACACCTTACATTGACACTCAAACACAAATATGGCGTAAGTTTAGTGACAAATCAAACTTAGGCCCCCCATCACAATATCCTTGGCAAGTGGAGGCGATGTCTTAATCAGTCCAAGCAGAATTAATCACTTTGTTTTTGATCAGTCCAACTCAATTTATTCACACGACTGATTCTGTAGTTATTCACAAGTTTAATTTTGAAGTTTTAATCCAGTGAAAGTGTAATAATTGGTCAAAGGTGGGAACTAAAGGTGCAAAAGTGAGATTTATGACTTACCCAACAGAGTGAAATGTAATAATTTTTGGTTATTATAAACATTCTCCATTGCAAAGCTACTGGAAATACTCCAGACAATTGGGATTGTCAAGTCAACCTCACAGGTCAAATCCATAGATACAACATAGTAGATAGGTATTATATCTATTTTATTTCTATTGTCAGATCTGTCCTATGTATTTAAGGGAAAAGGCTGGTGTTATTATCCCTGCCAGGAGAATCATGCATGGGTGAGTGAGTTACTATGCACCTCTCTGTCTGTCCATGGCTAATCTCCCATTCTGCTGCAGCAAACTGAAGAATATTTTGGGTGCCCAGTTATGGTTTCATGCTCAAGGACCTCTTGTGGTTGCAGTGACTCACTCTTTCTCAAAGCACCTTTTACTGCCTGTTTTATACAGCGATTGACTGCCTGCTGACTCCTCACTGACTCCTCTAATCCGGCCCCGGCTGGTAGGGGCCGCTGAACTCCAGCCAATGCACTGCGTCCAGAGACACAGTCGGGTAAAACCAGTTTGCTCACTATTATTGTTTTGGACGGTGTGTTTGGCTAACGGAACTATCAGTACACACATTGCTGTACCTCTCCGCCACTCAGCCTCTGCTAAGCGGGCAGACAGCTTGTCAGTTTAATTTTGTTTTTGTGGGGACGAAGTATAAAGTAATAGAAAGACAGAAGTCGGCAGGAAATGTTTCTGTTTTTCTTCGGCCGAGTAGGCGGACATACTGTGTATTTCAATAATATTCAAATGACAAAAAAATTTACATTACATTTTTCTTTGCAATTTCTAAATGCACTAAATGTGATAAAACACACCTAAGACTCAAAGAAGTAAATCAAGAAACAATAGAAATGAAAAACACCTGTCACTTTAAAAGACCAAAGAGAAAAACGCTTTTAAGCCATTTTTCTAAATGGCAAATGACTATGCTGACTAAAAACTTTGGTAGGGTTGTACCTTAACATTAGAAGCATAGTCAACCTTCTAATGGCCTGTCAGGAGCGTAGCTGCTGCATTTTGAAATCAGTTGCAGCTGTGAATTGGCTTTACGGTTGATACCTCAATACAGGGCAGAGTTAAGAGCAGTCTTGCACCTACAGTGGCCATTTTCAGGAGGGATCTTACCTGTTTGAGACTCTGCCTGCACACGTTCAGTGGATTTATCACTCTGCATGGACAGAATAGAGAAGCACATTGATGCATGCCGGCCAGAAAGCTCCTTTCATTCATTTTTAAATTGGCAAAAGTGGAAACACGTCTTACCTTATTATTATCATTTAAAGGCCAGTTGATAGACACATAGTGTCTGATTTTTCTGTGAATGAAGAAAAGCTAATTAGTACACCAGAAAAAAACAATGGGATACAATCATAATCATCCAGTATAGTTATTCAGTTACTGGAAAGGTAATTTACATGACGCAAGACTGAATGAGCCAGGCCTCAACATCCTGTCACTCACCCTCCCTGTCCAATTACAGGTGTGATCTTCACATTTTGCTGAATGCTGTCTCCATTCTTCTTTTTGGCATAATAAATCCCCTGCCACTCCTGGAACATAACAGGGCAGAACCGAGAGAGAGGAAATTAAACATACTGACACGAAATGTACAGAACCAATCATCGTAACAACTAAGAACATACGATAACTATAATCATTTGAAAATGTCCTAAAAGTGGGTGTGGACTGGGTGTAGCATGGCAGTGTTCAAGGTGTAGATTAAGTGCTGAAGTGGGGTAGGTCAAAGTATTTCAGAGAGCAGCAAGGTGCTTTAATGGGTAGAGTGAGCGCTACTGGAGTCCGGCGCGCTTGTTTCATGTCTGTCTGTCCCCCCCCCCCCCCAACTACAGGCTGCTGTGGCAGCTTGAAAAGACTCGTCCCGCTGTCAGCCTGTCTGAGACTGACCTTCGCTCTCTGTGTAGTAAGATTACAGCACAGCCATCAACCGCTGTTCTTATGCACATGAAACAGAGCTGCTGGATGGCCAGTGGGGCAGACTTACAGCGCACATGGATGCACGCGCACGCATGCAAGCACGGGCACAAAGGCAGGAGCAGATATCTGCAGAGTGATCTCATTGTGAAGCGATAGTCAAAACTATGCATGTGAGAGTATCAACAATCAAGGGAAGCTGATCATTTATATTTCTGATGAGTTCTTGATTAACTAAACCACACTGAAAATTGCGTTTGTGCTGAAATGTATAGTGTAGTTGAATTAATGAATGCATTTTACCTTTCCTTTCCGTATGCAGGAATTTATTGTTTCAAGGAGATCAGGCTTATTCTTCTCACTTTTAGGCACTTCTATTATTTCCTTTCCTATTAGCTCGCCTCGTTGGTAGCCCATAATGGACTCATAGGCAGGGTTCACATACTGCGAAGGAGAGAACACAACAGTGGTCAGGCTTGATCTGAGATGACGGTTTATAAAATCCACAATGAGTTCGGACAGTTACGATGATGGCATTCCATTAACCTTGCCGACCAAAACAATTCAGAGAGGCTGACACATTCGTTGCTCATTACATTGAGCTCAGAAGCATTTTTTATGTGAAATTAATAACGCAACGGCAGGCTGCACTGCTTTGATGCTAACAAAAGGAGCCATTCAGACGGACAGAGACTGCTATCACTACTAAGAACTTGGATCACAAGACATGAACAGGCTTTTAAAACAGCAGAGAAGGAGGGAGAGAGAAAGAACGAAAGAGGAGAAGAGTGAGGGCACAGTGAAGGTTTCACAATAAAGCAACTAGAAGTATTAGAGTTTATTAGAAACCCACCTGAATTACTTGATCTTCAGAAGTGATCTCGATGGCCTCTTGGCTTTGTTCTAGAGCTGTGAAAATAGCATTTCCAGCCCTTGTGGTGAAGAGACAACAGTAGAAGAATTGTTGTTAACATATGCAACAACCAGAAGCAGAGTGCTTCTATTTATATACATTTATACTTTGTAAAGAAAGAGTTTAAATTGGCATGATAAAGTTAAATCGTTAAAAGCAGATACTCTTTGTGAGGCTTTGCTCCAAGTGCAGCTTTGAATAAAGTTAGTACTGTATGCAACTGATCTAAAATGTCAGTACAACACTGACACGACTCACCTGAGTTTGAACTGCGCCCGCACTTCTCCATGCTCCAACTGTAGCAGCTCATTATAGCAGGCCATCATATTGGCATTCTCCACATATCTCTGAGGGTCAGAGGGCAACACGAATCAATCAAAGACAGATGAAATGAAACCATATTCATGTCAATGTATCCATTACAGGATTCGTTTTAGTGCTGCTGATGCCATGGGTAACAATGATTCAGTTACAGGGAACTCAATGCACACGTCTCCTGAGCAAACAGAGAGGATTTACAATCTGTATTCCTGCCTTACAGTGAGTGTTGACAGTAGGGATATTTAAAAAAAGAATAATACAAACACAGGCAGCAGAAGGCTTACGCACGCACACACACACACACACACACACACACACACACACACGTTCACTTCAAGTGTCGCTCACCCTATTAAAGCCGGCATTGATCAGGGGCATCACAGAGGCTTCCTCTCTGTCTGGCCTTAAAAAGAGAACACATGTTATCACCCAAACATCGCTATGACAAACGCTTCATACGGCCTAAAACACATCAGCTGAGTGAGATTACTTCATTCTGACAATACTCCTAATCATCAGGTACTTATAAACACAGAGAGGGAGAATGACAAGAAAGGGCCGAAAGGGAGGGAGGGGGGGGGGGGAGGGGGTCAGCGAGTTGTACGTACCTTTTCACAACGGCGACTATCACAGTGTTTTCTGAAGAGTTGACCGCTCTAATTGACCTGGATGTAAACAGAGGGAGCCTTTTAGCCAGTGAGCAGGCTGTTGGAAAAGCCCATGGCATCAAATCAATGTATATTTCAGTTTTTCACGCTCCGATCCACCTGAGTGGTGGAGCTCTGCGAGCAGGCCTAGGCCTCTGAAAGAATGCAGTGTACAGGGCCACTCATCCGCCTGTGGTTTCCCACAGCCAGCGGTCATAAAGGCCCTTTAGTTCCCCATCGGAGCCTGTGCATGTACACTGAACATATGGATTGGCCAAAATGAATGGGGTTAACATACACGCTGGGCAGGGCAAATGAATGTTTGCAAATGTGTTTCTGGTTTGGGCAGAGGCTAAAGATAGATGGTGGTATGGACAGGCACCGCTCATTTCTCATCGACATGATGGTAGCATGCAATGGAAGCTAGTGAGCCCAAAGTGAGCTGGCCATTTACCCCTGGCAGAGTCCACACGTGTTACCGAGTGCACTGTAACACATGAGTCCGTCCGATCAAGATCGTCTGGTCTGGATTATGTCACTAACAGAAGTTAATCCAACTGTGTCCACTGTGATTCTCTGCCAGGGGCACGAAGAACGACTGTGAAGCTCAACTAATTTAAAAAATACATTTTTTGTTTCTTTTAATCCACATATTGAGTCAGCTGTTACACCTGATGGGATGACGGGATTGAGAGTGAAAGCTACTGTAGTTACAAAGCGAGCAGACAAGCCTAAATAGGAACAATGGTTGAAATAGTTTGCTAAAAGTTGGATAAATGGTTGAAATCATGAGCTAAATGGATAAAACCGTGAGCTGAAAGTAGTGAATAAATGGTTGAAACCTCTCCAGTGGCAGTATGAATGCTTGACTATACATTACTGGCAGTTTGATAGTATGAAAGCATTGTTTAACAACATCCACTTGTATATAAATCAATAGTCTTAAGTAGCAACCATCTTAACTCTGTTGAAATGTCCACATTAGAACATGACGTGTGTAACTAGGTTAAACAGAGTTCATCTGACAGGGCTGTGGGGGGGAACGCCAGATTAAAAAAACTAGCTGGGAACTGCTGCATAGCATCACTGTAGAAATACAACATAAAGTAGTTACATATACTTGGATGAAGAGTACGGGTGTGGCCTACCGGCATAGTGCTTCCGCATCAAAGTGTCTGGAATGTCTGTGGTCAATGATGACGAGGTCATGATGCTTCTCCAAGAAGCATTCAAGAGCCGACTCGGGTGTTCGTGCCATGCTGCACCTGAAGTTGGCCTTCTCACATGCCCAGCAGAAGCCATTACTCTGACTGTCCTCTTTGGCAAAAACTAAAAGTACCTGCAAAAAGAGAGATGACTCAGCACATATATCCAACTGAGGAATCTGTATTTTTAAGTGACCTCTTGCAATGTCCTCCTACTACCACCAAAAGCATATAACTTACATAATACAGTTAAAGGGTGCTTTGTAAAGAGAGTACATATTCAAAGAGATTAATGTGTAATTGAAAAGTGGATAAAAACACTGACGGAAAAAAAGTGCTTTAGAAGATGCAGTGAATTTGCTAGCATTACAAAGTGGTCCAGAGACTGTCCTAATGGCAGGAGACTTAAAAAGTCAGCAAAGACTGAGGGGTCTCAGCATGTCTTGAAAACTTAGACTGAGATGAAGTTTGTTTGATAAAGAACTTAAGCAATTAGATGATTAAAAATATATATTGTCAATTGTTAGTGTCCACATCTAACTTATACCTGATGTAGAAATGCTATATTTACAGCACATAGTCTCTTTGTTTGTTTTTTATTACACAGAAGCTACAGAATTTAAAACGAGATGGAAATATGATCTATGATAAAAACATTTGAGAGCTACAGGGCTAATTAATATGTAGCCAATATCTGATACGAACAACTGACGTAACTAATCCCAGAAGAACAGCCTCCACCCTGCGTTACAGAATCAGTTGAGTAAGAAACAAGAGACAAGAGAATGTGGTTTTGATGCCTCAGTGTATCAAGAGCTCTGAAGTCATCCTTGGTGCATTCATGCTCATTTGCGCCTGTCGTCCTAATCAGCCTCCGGCGTGGGCTTGACTGTGACCTCAGGCCTGCAGCGGACAGGCCCTGATTGATCAGGCTCGGCTCGTACTCTGGTGCGTCACAGATTTTATTGTCCGCTGCCGTGATCTATGACACAATTAGCCGAGGTGGCCTTGACTGGCTGTGGCCCCTCCCACCGGTCTGCTAAGGCTGTGGCAGAAAGTGCTGCTGCTACCGTCAAACCAGCCATTGAGAGCGCTCTCTCTCTCTCTGGCAGCATACTTTCATATAACCCCTTACTTGCGTAAATACTGGACCAGGGATTTAGGCCCGCCTCCAAGAGCAGTGCTGCACTAAGAGTAGATTCATGAGTCACTCTCTCAAACAGACGTCATCTCCAACTGTTGGCAGGGAGCAGGACGAACGTAAAGAAGGGAAAGTTTGTTCTGCAGACTTGAGTTTGCGTCCCACCTGTAAAATTGAGTTAGGACACAAAGCCTCGACTTTGTTGGTAAAAAAACTGGAGCCCCTGTCCTCAACACAATTGAGGGGATAGAGGATTGGTTGTTTGGACAGTTGTCCTTTTGATCCGATCCGATGATCGGTGTGGCTTTATTTCCGTATGCAGCTTCAGGCCTGAAGCACAGAGCCCTTACGCCTGTGCGGGGTGTTGCTAATGCAAACCATATTCCGCATATGAACATTTTCCCAACGAGCGGCAATAAGTGTCTGGGTCATAAATACATCACCACTGAGTCCTGCAGCTATGTTCGGTACGCACAGGGAATTAGATCAGAATTCCACATTGGGATGTTGGTAGAAAAGTCAACATTCCCGCAGAGGTGGAGGAAAGGAGTTATATAGGCTGAGATAAGGTCTCTTCAGGTCCCTGTGCTCAGACCAGACACAGAGGCCTCGCTCAGAAATAACACACCAACAATCTTAAAGTACATTCAAGCACAAATGCTTGTTTTTTTTTTTTTAGGTGAGGACACGCTGTTTAGAAACAGATGAAAAAGGCAGAGAAAGTAGCAGAGAGACAAAGACAGAAAGAGGGAAAAAAAAACCAAGTTGCTCGAAAGGGGGTTGCGAGCATTTTGGCAGGGTCTGATCGCTCTGTCTCGAGAACATCATTGTTGAAAACAATGAGGGCCCGGGCCAGATCCTGTGATCCGCGAGAAAAGAGGAGGAGTGGAGAGGAGGAGGGCATGACAGGATCAGCTGTGAGTGACAAAAACAGGAAGGGGATATCTCTCTACCTCGCTTTCCTACCGTTGTCACACTGGAGCGCATCAGACAATAAAGCGGAGTCTGTGGCATTCAATTACAGGACGTCTAATGTATTGCTTTTATTTTGACTCTCACCGACTTCATATCATCATTGTTACACTAAGGTTAGAGTTTTGTTTTTTTAAATAGTTATTTGCATTTTAAATGAAGGACTAGGACTGCAACTAACAAGTGTTTCAATAAATGATGTGATTTTGTCTGTGAAATGTAAAAAGTAATTGTGATAAAATGCCCATCAGAATTTCTCAAAGCCCACAGTCACGTCTTGCTTTGTTTCATAAACAGTCCAAAACCCAAAGTGTTCAATTAACTACAATATCGGACAAAGAAGAGTAGCAAATCTTCACATTTGGACAGCTGGGGCCAACAAAGGTTTGGCATTGTAGCTTGAAAAATGTTCTGAAACAATTAATCAATTATCAAAATAGCTGACGAAACCAAAAGTAAATTTTGTACGTTCTTAAAATACATTTTATTCTTCCTAAAAAGCGTACTTTCCGAAGACTCCAACTCTTCACTCAACAAGCAGCAACGCATGCCAAAGGAACAAGAACAGAACCAAACTGTATCATGAACCATTGAACGTCAGAGAATGTCCTCTTTGCAGTGACGAAACATGGTCCATGGATCCTCTGTGCCGTTCCTCCATAACGTGCATTGTTCATTATGGTATGTTCTTGGCCATAAATGTTTGGCCTTGTTGCCTTGACAACCCAAGGCTGCATCGCACACAATACGTCCATTAACAGTTTTTTCTTCTTCTTCCTCTTCTTTGAATGTTTGCACGGGTACTTTTTCTTCCCTTTAATCTCTTAGCGAGGTGTGTTATCTTTGAGAAATTCAAGATTAGTTTGAACTGCAAACACAAGTAGGTGACGTTTTGAAATGCTATTACTGGAGAAATGCTACCAAATATTGACAGTCACACCAAGTTTAGCTCCACAGCTCGGCTAAAAGCCCCTAAATGACATGAGCATAAACATTTCACTGGAGCACTTCTGTTATTCCGTGGAAAGCCTTAATACACACACACACACACACACACACACACACACACACACACACACACACACACACACACACACACGGCATTGTTTTACGATACCTGAAGTGGGTCTTTAAATAACTTCATTGGTCCAAATTGCACCTCTGTTAATGTGGTCTGAAAGACAAGAAGAAGAACACAAGGATTAGAAAAATAATCATTTCAGAAATGTGATATTGTCTCAGTTATTTCATATTTGTGTTCTTGTTGACATTGCTTCATCATTGTTGAGACCCCACTGCTGTGTGTGTAATAGTGATAATCAACAATAACAAAATCAACCAGTTTCTGACCTCATTAAAACACAGTGTGTACAAAAGTATTGAAGTGAGATTTGGGTTATTAATGAACACATTTATCAATTCACAGACAAATAAATGTACAGTATGTTATCCTACAGTATGTGTGAAGTTACTTATATTATTAGGGTCAGTGTGTATTTCCATTTCATTCTACTCCATACCTCTACAGCTTTGGTTACTAGTTCCTTTACAGATTTTACGTACAAAACGTGTGATAATTTAAAAAAAACGAGTGCTTTCAGAAAAGTGCTTAGTAAAGTCCTTTTCTTTTTAATTCTTTCAGTACATTTTCAATGCAGGACTGAGTGTCTTAAAATTTTTCCGTAAAAACGGTAAGCTAAGGAGGGACTTTGCGTCGCAGATGTGAGGCCGCACATGCACAAGCCGGGATCTGAAGCCAGCGGTGCAGCTGGTGAAGCAGAGACAAGAACTTTTTTTGTCATTGTCGGGCAAGATACTGGCGTACAGGTGACGACCAGTGCAATAAGTGATAACACAACCTAAAGATCTATTTTGATTTTATGGTAAGAGGATCTGAAAACTTCTGAATACCACCACTGACTGAATCAGCAAAAACAAATGCAATGTCATTTCTGATTCAAATGTACAGTAGAGGTTTTCAACTCATTACTTTCCCCCTACATGAGTTCACTCTTTTCTGTCTGCAAATAATTGAGCTTCCTTCCTGCTAAATGGAACCCAGCTCAGGGGTTAGTAACCATAGCAACCAAGCCCCTCGCGGACCGCCATCCCTTTAGAATTCCTCTTCTCCACGTAAACAATCTACACATGTGAGGAGGAACACAGAGAGGAATTTTAGAGCGTGCCGAGCAGCAGTAAATCACTTCTTGCTGAATAGTAAGCCGTTTTGAAAGCTCCATTGAAACAACAAAAAGGGGGGGGGGAAGAAGCTGATTAGCCCTCCGTTGTATCCAAATTGACGTCATCATGACACTAGGCCGTTTGTTGCAGCTGTCCGCAAGCAAGTAGTGTGGCATCAGGATGGCTACAAGCTGATGCTCTGTGATCATCTGATCTTTCACAGACACGAGGAACTGGTCACATGGTAGGCTCATGTGCACTTGAGAGACAGCATGCATGCGTGTGTGTGTGTGTGTCTGGCCATATAATAGGGACTAACTTATGGAAATGCCACATGTTTTTCCGAGAGGGTTTGAGCAAGCAAGACCCAGTTTTCCTGTTGTCAGATGTGATTTCAATGACTCGGACCACTTGTGTCAGAACAAATAACTCAGTTAGCTTTATTAATTTTGTTTCGAGATTCAAACCATCCATTCATTCATTTTCCAATGGAGGTGAAACAAAACTCTTTAGTGGACTGCTGCTGGCTAAATGTCACAGATAGTGGCTGCAGTCGAAGCCACTGCCATACCGTTTGTTGGGGAGCTAGTTTGAGGTCGGGGTCTTGACGTATGGAGTAAAGCCACAGAGCCTCCAGCGAGCTGAGGCCCAGCTACAGCAGCGGTCTGTCCCCGCGCAGGGAGACTTCCTTCTGTAACTGACACTGACACAACTGCAGCTGAGGTTGTGTAACTAGAATAGCCTGCCTGCCACACACACGAACTTGCATACAGCTGAACCAGTCTGCCAGCCTCTTCGGGCTACGCACTCCTCTTGTACACACACACACACACACACACACACACACACACACACACACACACACACACACACACACACACACACACACACACACACACACACACACACACACACACACACACACACACACACACACACACACACACACACACACACACACACACACACACACACACACACACACCAATGAATCACTCAGCCAAGCATTTGCATCCCGCAAACATCATGCTGGCATTCGACCAGGGGCAAACAAAGCAGGGGAAGTGAGTGAGCATGTAGGCCAGGCAGGCGAGGAGTACGGACGTGGTGTGTATGCCTACGTAATCCTCGTTCCTCCCTCTTGCTATATGCTGCCGTGTTGTACCAGTCGCACTGGGATCCCTCGCTCTGTTCACATGAGCCACTTGTTAATCAGACGAGATTTTTTTTGAGCAGCGGGGCACAAAGCAGTTCTGAGTTGAATCCAATGCATTGTAGTCCTTGTAGGTTGTCTTGACTGACAGTTTTCTAGTTAAGCTTTGTGATAAATCAACATCACTGTTAACTGACTTTCAGTGGAGTCGTACAGTATCGCGATTATTTAGTTAATTTGGATTTAATCGTGCTATTGTTCTTTAAATGTTTGTTGAAAAATTAATGATTCAAAGCAATATGTAATTAATAAGCGAAATTGAATTATTACGCATTTCAATTATTTGATTCAAATTGCCAAACCCTACTGCATCTGTTAAATTTCTAGTTTTCAGGGTCAAACTTACTTCACATAACAACCCCCCCCCCCAGACAAAAATGAGCTGTAGGTCCTTGTTGACCTCCCCGGTTTTCTCACCATCTGAGCACTGTGTACATTCAGTTTATTAGGTACACCTAGATAAAACTAACGCTGTCTAATTCCACCATCCTGCAACAAAACGGACCTTCAGGAACGTTATAATAATAAGTGTTTTATATAAGGTGCATCGGTCACATCAACACCAAAACGTGATTTGTTTAATAAGGTCAGGATTTGTTCTGATACCAAGCCGACAAACGACTAAATCCCTAAACCTAATTACAACAAGCCAATTTCCACACAGTGAGGCTGGGCCCTCTGAGGGTTCTGGGGCAAGTTCCCGCTTTGCCTGGTTAGTAAACCCAGTGAGCATTCAAGTATCTTAAACACTGGAATTCAAAAATCAAAAGCTTGCGAGTGGTCCAATACAAAATATCCTCAAAAGGTCAATCTGTGAGGTGACAGTTTCCAGGCTGACAGCTTCAAACGGTCTGACGTCATGTGATATTACACCGCTGCTCCTCGCTCAGGCCAGTGAGACCACATCAGAGCTGCTGGGTGTCTACAGTCATTTCCAGCAGCATTCAGGACAGTCTGCAGTCTCCTGCTACTCTCATTCAATACACCTAATGTATTTACATAGCGGAGTTGCCTCTGAACCTATATCCTCCTCCTCCTCCTCCTCCTCCGTTTTTCTGTCTCACACAAACTATACACACTGGGAGAGTGGCTTTCCACTAAAGTGAAAAACAGGAAATTGGATGACATTGTTCGGTGCGCAGACGTCAGCGGTGAGAGATAGAAAGAGTAAACAGCTTCCTCCACCCCAGAGCTGGGACCAGGATGCAGGGAATCTTGGGATGCCTGCTCCTGCTCCTTAGGACAACGTGCATGGCGGTTCACTAACAATCTCCAGATCCCTCGCTTTGAAAGAGCTCTCTCTCCACCTCCCACTCTCTGATAGCACTTCTTCTTCAGTTTGTTCTTCCTTAAAACTTCTCCACATGTGGTTGAGTGGAGTATTATATGCAGGGCTGATGACGCTACAACGCTGTTAGACGAGATCAGCATTTCTTCCTTAGAAGAAGTCAACGTGTTGCCGTGTGTTTGTGTTCCTGTCTAAAAGTGTGAATCAAATGGAGATGAATCAATGTTCTTCATTAGGTCTGATTAGAGGGGAGCAGCCCCAGCCACAGGTGTGGACGTACACTGTGTACCAGACAGACAGACAGAGTAACTCTCACACACACTGAGCTAAGTGACGGGCTAAATGGCACCGAGTGACACATCAGCCTCACCACACGCTGAGCCACTCAGATCGTGGTGCTAGCTGCCCATGCTGTGTGAGTTACATCAAAGGGAATAATTCACTTTCATGTGTGGCCACTTACATTTGCTGCCCATAAAGCTGCGCTGAAACAATCGATAACAATGCGGTTTCAAACCAGCAACGACCAGCCTGGCAAACACCTCACCAAATCCAGTAAAATCAGTTTGCACTAACTTTTAAATTAGGAACACATGTTTTAGATTAGCCTACTTTCTGACAGCAAAATGACAAAAAAAAAGTTTGTTTGTTGCAAGAATCATATATACTACACACTCCAAATATTCAAGTCTTTCCTTTTATGGTGGTAGTTACAGTAGCTCTCAGTTAGTGTACATGTGTCAGTGCATTGTGGTACATTTTTAGTTCAGTATATACTGTAGACATTCTGGTGCACCATAGTGAATAGCGAGCAATTTTGGACACAGCATGGTGGTGTAGAAAATATATAGATGGATATATACAGCGGGTGACACCTGTCTCTGCAATACAAGCTTTACAAAAGTACAACATTTTGTTTGTGTTTGGTTTTTAGGATAAACAAATCAGATGCACCATTATTTCATAATCTTCAAACCCCCTTTGGTTCTCGGCCCGGTGTGAAGCCAATGATGATTAAGTGGCAAAGTGATGATTAAGTGCTAGAATTCAGAGCTCAATGTGTTGGTATTTTTTAGTAATCTCTCAGAAGGGATTTCATTTTGTTTGTAAATAAAACATGTAATAGGAACTTCTACCTGGTCTCATTATTTAGCATTGCTTTAATGAAGTAGACTAAGAGCGGTAAAATAAAATAAGAAATAGGACACCCTCCCCGCCCAAATAAAAAAATGATCTAACGTGTTAATGTAATTGCAGTTCATCGGTTTAGAAAAATAACTGCAACCGTGTGTATTCTGGCTCAGTCCACATGTCTTATCCATGGTGACCAAGCCCACAATCAGCCAGGCAGAAGACTTTAGTTGAGTCACTGGCATGGCTGAGGGAAACTAGGCCACTGTGGATCAGTTTGTCCCAGAACATCCTTGCTTTCTCTGTATTTCTGCCTCTCTGCCTCGCTCTCTCTCTCCGTCTGTCTGTCTGATCACACTACAGAGGAAAGACCGACCTCCTGGAACAGAAACTACAATATCCTGTAAAGAACATGCTCTAAAAGAAATATTTTATATTTCAATGTGAAAACTAGATTAAACTAAATGTTCTATTTATTATTCATCTAATATCTCCCAATGCTTTTTCTTGTTATTCAATGTGTGTCAGATGCAATGTCATGAGATGAGCAATGTACCTCCTTTCACTTTCTACGGCAATATCATTCAACTGTGCACATGACATGATAACCGGCTACAGTAAATAAGCATGCAGCTTAAATGAACTCATCTACATTTTATCTTCTTTTACGCTCATTTAATGTTTGTTATCGGTCTTACAATCTTATGTATAAGAAAACAAATAACTTCATCCGTCTGATTAATAATTGAGTCTATAAAATGTCAGAGAGAAAAAATACCATCAAACCTAAAGTATATAACTTGTTTACATTATAAAAATCAAAGTGAAGCAGCAAAATGCTCATATTTTGAGAGGCAGGGAACTATTTATCTATTTCCCTTGAAAATACCACTTAAAAAAACAATCAGCTGTTGACCTATTTCCAGTCAATCAACTAATAAAGTAATCACTTAATACTTTCAGCCCTGCTTTGGGCTGCATTTAATTTTTTTTATTAAAAAAAACACCAACTATAGAATTTGCAAAGTGCTTTATAATTATTTATTTTTAAATTAACAAAAAAGAAAATCTTTTACCAGGAAAAGTATCCTACTGGGCATCACAACAAAGAGCAGATAGAAAAATGTGCAATAAGACATAATATCATCATATTGCCCCAAAAGTGAGTCCACACTATGTCGATAGTAAGAACAGCAAAATAACACTAAATGACACTGTTTTTTTTTTTTTTATACCTATGGCAGTCGACAAGGATATCTCCTACAAGGACAAACAATCTGCAGCTTTTTCCCACCCTGCAGCTTCATATCATATCACACGATTGACAACCTGTTCCGCCATGTAAACCCAAACATACAATTTATCAGGTGACTATATGGCCTGCAATGTTAAATACTGAAAACTGTAGCTTTATGTCCCCAATCCTCACATTGATGGACCTGAGGCGCACAAGAGAACCATTATGGCTGCGTTATGATTTCCAGGATCTTTCCAAATGAATATTGCACAGAGGACAGAGAAAGTGAGTTTTGTTCCAGGTGTGCAGTGTTACCTAAAGATGCCAGCAGCTGCTGACTTAAGCTCTGGTATGTCAAGTAACGGTAAGTTAATGATTTGAGTAACGGGCTATATGCTGGCAATACAAGCTTCTGCCACTAGATAGAATACACCCATAGAAAAGTAATACACGTTACATGGGGCAACACAGCAAGCTGAAGTAACCTTAGAGAAGTATTATAAGCTACTGAAATTCTTCCGCGAGCTGTCCCAAATACAGCAATCTCTAATCAGTCAAAAGTGCACTCTCACTCACACACACATTATTTTTGTGCAGTGCTTCCAGAGTACGCCCTGACCTTTATTCTGTCTGCAGTGACATCCCTCCTACCTCACCAGATAGTGCGGAAATTCAAGCATACGGGAATGCATGCGCGTGCACACACACACACACGCGTGCACACACACACACACACACACACACACCGAGTAACTCACAGGAGACTGAACTTGTCCTGGAATTCAGTCCCAAACGCCCTTGAATGACGTCCGTGGTTTAAAAATACAGAGTTTGCAGAAAATGGATAGGTTACTTCATCCTTGGTGACCTGTCCCGGTTTCTCACTGGTGTTCCACACCTTACAAGCATCGCCTCAAATATCACACAAAAGTACAACACATGTGAACTGCTGCAGTTAAAGCAATCTCTGTTTTTTCTTACAGTTCAACAGAGAATAATGAGAAATGGATATTTAACGTTTTATTCTACTCCTACAGAGAAAATCTGTGCTCATGTTTTTCCCTGAAACAGAATGCGCGTTTACATTATGCAAGTTTGTGACATCAGAGTACATTGATTCCCTCAGCTCGTGACGCTGCCTAGGCCTGCTTGCATGCCTTGCGTCCACCGTGGGGCGAGTGTGTATGTGATCCGTGCGTCACTGTGCCAGGGAGAGTAACTGAGGCCTGGCAGTGGAGCAGCTCCTGCCGACAGGCCAAGTGACGAGGGTAAGAGACTGCGCTCAGAGCCCTCACACACTGGCCCACAGGGACATGTGAAGACGAGCAGGAACAGGGGAGAGACGCACTCATTAAACTTAGAGAGAATACCGTTCGCTACATCGCTGCATGTAAGCCAACTGCCAAACTATGGTGGTGAAACTGAGGCTGGGATTTCTGTGGTTTCAATTCAAAAGACAGATACGATTTTAATGGGATGTCCTCGACCCAAAATTTGTCTCACTTTTCCCCTTTTCATCTTTTCAAATAACTTGTATGAACGTTGTGTCCAATCTATGACCCTGACCGCTTTTATTATCTGATTTTAAGGAATATGAGCAAAATCCAACTTTTGAATCCTAAATCTGAGATCTCCCGAGCCGGTATGGTGAAGAAAGGCAGCCTCCAGAAACTATACAGTAGTAGTAGTAGTAGAATAAAGTTAGGGGACTTGTAAGAAAAATATTTTGGTCACTCGTATGGGTCGAGCTCCAAAACCACTGCATCCTACATTTCCCATGATGCAATAGCATCTTTCATTAGACCCTTCTCTGCCTCCTAAATGCTACTTGTTTCAACTCGCACACCTCCAACTTGTAACACAGGATTTGTGCTATTTGACTATTATTCAATTAAATTCAAAGTCTCCAAACCAAGTTAAAAACAATCGATAGAGTGCCCCTTTAAAAGGTGCACTGCGTTATCCCTAAACACATGCTCCAAAGAAACAGGAGGCAGCATTGCACTACTACTGGGTCCATACAATCTACATGTACAGTCATCCGTTATTAAAAGAAAGCCAATTACAACTAACAACACGGCAAGAATATGCCAAATTCAACCAAACTGCTGAAACTGTGAGATCCGGTCAAAATAACACTGCTATTCTATAATCTTCACAAGTGGCATTGGCCTATAGTTCAGGTTAGCCATATGTGTGTTTGTGCCGCTAACAAAGGGCTGTACGGTGCACGTACGCTTTGATAGTTTGTTCATTGGTTTGGGTCTGGGGAGGCAGAAACGAGGGACTGACTTGTGTTTTCATTTGATCCTTCCTACCGATATGGGGACTGCTTCGCCGGGAGAAGGGTGTGTGGCTGCTCGATTTAATCCAACAAAACGTACACGGACCATAAATGTATCATTGACCAGCCTTCGGAGCAGCTCTACTTCATTCTCTGGACTGAGGGCAGACTGAACACTACAGAGATTCACTATCGCCCCTCAAAGAATAAGTGGTATTACAAGACAGGACGGGCCGGGGCTAGCTGGTTAGCATGCTGATTTCAGTAGGTAGCTCTGCAACACAACACAGCGACGTCTTTGACCCAACGTCAACACTGTTACTTCTGCACATTCTGTTGTTAATGTTAGTTCATTTTCTGAATGTTTTGAATTTAACTTGCACCTTTAAAAGAAATATAAAAAGTGATATATTCTGTATCTACAAGCAGTGTGAGTAAATTAACTAAAGATCCGTGAGAAGCTGAGCACTTTCTCCAATGTTCACCTTCAAGGTATTTCTGTCCTTATCCAGATTACCCTGAAATCCCCATAAGACCTGGACAATCCTAAGCCATCCAGTGCTCTGGGGCAGCCCCTTACTAAAACCTCCTCCTCGTTCTCTGCCCCCAGCAGCCTCCTTCAACACCACTGTCACTGTTGACCAGTGTACTGGACTGTTTCAATTTCCCTCTTAATCACTATCAAAATTTACACCGACTTTAATGTACATAAACACACCAAAGAATACTTATGATCATGTATTTATATGTTTCTTTAACTGTGTCCCCCTGCCTTTATTAGCTATAAATGCTAAAACTTTTTCTACTGCACTGGGAACCACTGGCAGCTGTTGATCAGGCAGCGTGTAGTCTGATTGTCCTTCCTCTCTTAGCTCGTCCCAGGTAAGGTCAAAGGCCAATAAAGCAAAAGGACTAGCTGAGGGAGCTTGGTAGGGCTAAGTGGGACACTGCCTGGTCCAGTGACACTAAAGTATACTGTAATCTTACCAGGAACCTTTCCATTGCAGTCAGCCACTCCTTCTCAGTCCAGCCAAATGCATGACAACAAGATAACCAAACTGAACAAGAAGACCGTTGGGCCTGAAGAAGAGATCATTAGCATTACAGTAACTTTGTTGCCATACCCAACTGTACAAGCTTAATTACCTCGACAGTCCTGTGGCCTAAAGAGAAGATTAGAATTAGCAATACGCCGGCAGGGTTGGCCACACCAACCCTGCTCTATCTGCAACTCTGCATGACTCTACTTTTCCACAACAGCTTAGATGTTTATTGAAAATATCAGAAGCGATTCTCCGGAGCTCTTCAGCCGGCTGAGAGAGCATTAGATAATCACCGGACTCCCCCTCCTCTTCACCTGCTAAAACAGGAGCACTGATGTCAGCGTTGCATGAGGGATCAGTGAGTGACACGAGCTGGAGCGCCGGGCTTGGCACACAAACCTCACTTGATTGACACACACACACACACACACACACACACACACACACACACACACACACACACACACACACACACACACACACACACACACACACACACACACACACACACACACACACACACACACACACACACACACACACACACACACACACACACAGAGAGAGAGAGAGAATGAGGATTTAATGACTGCATGCCAACACAGACACTCATGGAAGGTTGTAAGCACACATACAGCCCAGATTGTTTAGCAAAATATCCTGCTGCATTATTAAAATAAAATATTTATGGGTAGAAAATAAAAGCTTACGGTAGTAAACGAAAAACCCTAGTAGTGAAAAAACAAAAATGGTTACACCGGGCTGACAGCGCTTTTCTTGTCGGAATAAATTTAATATTTGCCATTAAAATATATTAAATCATGTTTTTCTCTCTTTGCTACTGCACAGTCGCCAGTCCTATCACTATAAGAATCTTATGTTAAAAGAACCTCAAGCAAGCGAAGAGTTTGAATTTCAAAAGCAACTGAACGTCAAATTGTGAAATCAAATCCGTACTGAATCCTCGATGACATCTAAACACCACTGAACTTCCCTCTTTGAGTGAATCAAAATGATCTGAATTTGCGAATGCTAAAAATAATCAAGTTCATGCATTTACACAACTTGAAATTAATTATTCTGAAAATTTCAAATGGCAATTAAACCCCATGGATTCAGACGGATGGTTTTCAATGTAAAATACTTTCTATACTGTAAATTAAATATTTTTTAAATGTTCAACTTTATTTCTATTAAATACAGTAAAATCACAGAGTTAATTCTGATTTAAACTAAGCACTGGAAAATATACAACAATTGTAATTCCATCTTTACTTTATTTGAGGTTTATGGATAAACTGACAATTCAACAGCAAAGCTTCTTGGTTTTATGTCACTCACATTACCCAGTATTTGTTTTTAAATTTTAAAACTGTATGATCTCAAACCTAACATTTAATTAAATACTGAATAAAGAGGACATGAATGCAAAAAGACAGTTGATGTGAGGAGACATATTTTCGAGGGATTATTTTCTGGCAACAGTTTCCAATTTTCCTGTGACTGACAGTCAGTAGAGAGTGATGTGATGTAGCACTCGTATGAAAACACTCAATATGGATATAATAAAAACAAAGACAAATTAAAAGCTTCACGGTTATGGATTATTTGGCACACAGAGACATTTTGTGGAATCTGCTTTTGTGCAGAAATTATTTGCCGCAAACACCTCTGCTGAAGGTAGGAAAAGGGGGACCTGATATTTTCAACCATTTTGACTGTTTGCAGACATTAGCAGGAATAATGTGAAGGAGAAAATCAGCAAACCCAAAAAAATAAATACATCATTTGTATTATCTTTCCTATAGTTACAAGTTATTCTGGTTACACTGCACACAGTTAACCGACGGCCTGTGAGGAATGTAATCACGCAGGTTCAGGTACAATAAATGACGCAAGTGCTTTTGACAGACGTGAAGGAATGTTTAAACTATTGATGCACTACCACGAACTCAAGTGTGTTCAATTGTCTTACATAGTTTCTTTTGTGCATGTCAATTCTTTTTAAAATGGTGCATGTACTCTCATAGTTTCCATTGAAACATTTCCTGCCCTCCTTTCAAAATACCATCTAGATTATAGATCTACTACTTCACATATCACACACCCCGCAATGGCCAGACAGTTGTTTGGGAACAACTGCAACTGGCTCGAAAAGAGAAAGAGAAGTCGAATACTGTTTTCACCAACTGTCATGAATCTTTGTACAATAGAACACTGTAGAAGCGGCAATGAGTTTCCAAAATAAAAGGCTGGACTTTCTTTAACTGACCAGATTATATTGGATACAATGATCTAGCAATGCAGACAGGCTCATTTCCTCTGTCTGCACTTTAGTTGCAAAATGTATTTGCATCTCACGGCCAAATGGTTTGGGATTATACAACTCTGGTCCCATTGATATTTCCCTGATCTTTGCAGGAGGAAAAGTCAAAAAGTGACGAAGAAAGGGGAACTGATATAATATCATATATATAATAAATATTGTTAAAACCTAAGTTGAGCTTTGGACTAAATTATTGTAATGACCCCATAATGTGTCCTTGCAACCACACACTACCAGAACAATGCTCACCATCTGTGCTCTGCCCCGTAACAAAATGGTAAGGGATATAGCGACTGAGGGGTACAGTACATCTTCAGAGCAAAAGGCAGGACACACTCCAGAGAGTTTTACGTCATAGCTGCGTCCATTAAAACAAAGAAGGCCTAATGCGGTGTTCAGCAGGTGAATGAGTGTCTTGCGTGTTTACTACAGCCAATACGCTGCAGGCTGTCCACTTACGTAAATCCAGCGAGGCTCCTGTCTGCTCAGCGCTTCTTTGGTGAAAATTAAGTAAAAGCCTCTGGAGCATTTTGATTCGAGAATAGTTTCAGATCAACTGCCAAATTTTGCAGTGAAATACACATCAGGTTTAGAAGTTATTACTAAATCTACCAATTTGTGGTGCTTTGTAAATCTTGCCCCAGGAAGACTCAATATGGCGCAGTGTACACAACCTTTCTTTAGTTTATTCTGGCTGCAAGGACAGAGGTGTGACGGAGCGTGAAAATGGTCAAAGTACTCCAGTAACCAGATGCTGTTAACATGACTGTTAGCCTTGTTAACATGGTGTGTTGTGCACGGTTGCAGCGGTCCACAATCGCCACATAAGGCTCTCCTCCAGGGGAGATTAAAAATGCCTATGGACGCTGAGACTGTGACGCAAGAGAGATGACCCTCGGATGAACTTTGGAGGAACAATGATGGTGTGTTCTGTACATGGTGTACTTTTCAAAACCACACTTTAGTGGGATTAAGACCTCCAGAGATCTTGGTATAGAGGGTATGCACATGACATCTCTGTGGTATCTGAAGGGTACATTCACATGAAGACTGCCAAACATAAAGAGTAGAGAAGCTAATGGAGGACCGAAAGTCAACTTCTCACGTGGACGTATAGAAATGATCGGATTATTTTTGGACTGCTGTGACTCAATCATTAAGGAATAGTTTGACATTTTAAGAAATGCTCTCTTGCTAAGAGTTAGATGCGAAGATCAATACCATTCTCATGTCTGTACGGTAAATATGAAGCTACAGCCCGCAGCTGGTTAGCTTAGCTTAGCATAAAGACAGGAACAAATAGCCTGGCTTTGTACACAGCTCACAAAATCAGCCTAATCAAAACGTTATCACTCCAGTACTGCGCTCGGAAAAAGAAATAGTCTGGCACATAACACAACCACAGCTTGGCGGTTTCACACAAAAACTTAATTAGTGAATTTTAGAGGTGCTGGTAAGTGTCAAACTATTCATTTCATTGCCTTCCAATATGAATACTTAGTCTACTTCTGGAGAATGTAAAAATTTAACATGCAATATGCTGGGAAATATTTAAATTCTGGCACGTTGCACTGATCATTTTTGACTCAGATGGTCTTTACTTCAAGATAATCATTTGTTTTCCGCCGTGATTTGTTCTTGATTGACGCTGTATTACATGAAAAAGTTATATGAACTCTTTTTCATGTAATACAGCGTCAATCAAGAACAAATCAGGGTCATGCTACCAATGTGTATTTGAAATGTGTCAGTTGAGAGTTGGATGAATGGATTTAAGTTATATGAACTCTTAAATCCATTCATCCAACTCTCAACTGACACATTTCAAATACACATTGGTAGCATGACCCTGTGACTCCCCCCCCCCCCCCCGATCCTCACAGTTTACAAAGCCCAAATAATTGGGGGAGACACAGTCCAGGAGGAGCTGAAAAGGCCACCAGTGGACCTGGACCCACTCACATCTACATTCCTGTGAGCTTCTGAAAGAGAACAGAGAGCGCTGCTACAAAGTAAACACTTGTAGTGCCTTGCTTTGGGAGAATACCATTTCCATAATCTCATGAACTATCACATGCTGACCTTATGATACTGAATTCTTAACCTGGAGGGGGAGCAGAACAAGCTTTGAATGTGGCCTTATTTGTTAAGACTATTACAAAAACAATGGGAGGTTCTGTTTCAAAAGTACATGCACCCAACTGACAACTCATAAGAGAGCAGGCTGAGATGAAGAGACCCACTATAAGGTGACAAAGGGATTTAGAATATTATCCTAATTTGATTTCTACAGAGGATCAACGTTCAGGCTGTCAGCAGTGGGAGACTTTGGTGTCATTACATCAAGTGCTGGAGCTGCTTAATACTAGATGGGTTCTAGGAAAATAAATCAACAAATACTGCACTAACGTCATGTTTCACCCTGAACTCTTGGACATCTCCTGCTGTATGCAAACATCTTGTAGGGTGATAAGCTCTAGAGCTGCCAATACATTAATCAGTGGACTGGGGGTGCTCCATGGGCCCCCGACTCGCTTCCTCTCAACTCCTTCTGCTCATGGCCCAGTCGAGATAAATGACATGGCAACAAAAAAAAAAATCCCCTTTTGCTGCCTCTGCAGACACTTCAGACAGGAAGGGAAACACAGGGTCACACTGCAGCTGATAATTTGTTTAAATAAAACATAATGAACGGCAAAAGTCCTATTTAAAGGCTGTATTCATGATTTTTGTGATGTTTCCTTTGATGTAAGGGAATTTAGAAGTGGGACAAACCCTAGAATTAGCGTAGAAAAAGAAAAATCCTAAATCATGCATTAGATTCTTTTTGGACTGCCATCACTCTGTCGTCAAAAAAGAACAGTTCTAAGTTTTAGGAAACATGCGTATTCCCCGTCTTGTCAAGAGTCAATTAGAAGATAGATACCACTGTCATGTCTGTCCATTGCATATACTGCCAGGAGCCCGTTAGCTTAGCTTCGCATAAGACTGGAAAGAAGGGGAAACAGCAAGCCTGACTCCGTCCAAAGGGTAACAAAAGTCAGCCTATCAGTGTCTCTAAAGCTCAACAAATAACATGTTATGTCTTGTTGGCTTAATCCGTACAAAAAATATAGTACAAAAATGTCAATTCACCATTTTTGCAGGGACTACATTTTGGCTGGTAACATCTCGTCCCGGCCAAGAAATAGTCGGGCAAATATCACTTCGTAGAACAGCAAGGAATAATGTGCTATTTAATGAGCTGACGTGCTGGTTGCTGGATTTTGTTACCTGTGGACAGAGACAGGCTAGCTGTTTCCCCCTGTTTCCAGTCTTTATGCTAAGCTAAGCTAACTGGCTGCTACTCCAGCGACACAATTAGTGTACAGAGAGTGGCATTGATCTTCTCATCTAACTCTCAGCAAGAAGGATAAGCATACAAGCAAAAATGTCAAACTATTCCTTTAACCTACATGCACCGTTTAGGTGGATGTTTTTTTCCAAAGGGCCTTAAGGCCCTAAAATGTTGCCCAAGTGGGAAGCAAACTGCTAACTCTGGCAGTGTACCAGGGGTTTGTGCCATGCTCTGAGCTATAAAAGACCATTGTACATATACACATGACATCCTTGATAGACATAGATAAGCATAATCCATCACTTGATCCAATCAGCAGCTGTGTAGACAAAGACAACAGCGGGGCCATTGAAGTCAACTGAACGTTAGCATTTCTATGAGCGCACAGAGAGACTGCTCCTATTGTGCATTAAATCATATATGTGATTGTGACGATGACAAACAGCTGTCAGTTAGCTGGCGATAAATGTATTAACTTTGGACAACTAGAGGGTAATATCTAAGAGCAAACGTTTCATAGAGCAGGAGCAACAGATGGGGGGGGGGGGGGGCTCCAGAAAGTTTGATAGCGAAATGAAAGAAAGTGAAATAGAGAGAGGACGAAAAAGAGCCAATATCAGTCTCCCTCCTCAGCCAGCAGAAAAAGCACAGTGGATTAATTCATCACCATGCTGAGCCTTTGCCCTCCTCTGGAATAAATTACCCAATGACTCTCAACTTAGACTAAACACACAGACTGACCCGAGAGCACACACACAAAAACAGTGGGAGAGAAAACTGACAAATGGAGAGAGGCCGTCCAGGTCATCGGTGTATCACATCTTCAAAAGTAAGACATATTATATGAGGTGTTCGCTTCAAAAACTTTTTTTCAAAGTTCTGTGCTGCGAGTTCTAGCAACAGTTAAGTGCTTCCCCATCCGACGCTTTGGTTTAGAAAAGCAGCCTTGTGTGCGTTGTCACTTCTGGGGATGGGAGGGTTTAATGGAGGAAGTCTGAGGTCCGGCTGAGTGATTCCACCACTTATGTTAATGCACGCAGAGGCTGGAATCAGGCAGCGAGCGAGATGGTATTACTCTCCAGATACTTATAAGCTTAGCACCTTTTATTGCCCTTTTTCCATTTATAGTAAGAGGTAACGGTAAAACTGATTCTACATTTGCTGTTCGGGGGGGGGGCAACTTGATTTCCTTGAATGGGGGCAATCAGACAGGACAAGTCAAGGCCAGATAAATGGTTTTGTGTTTGGCTGAAGTTTTTCTATGTCTGTTTAGCCGTACACACATACAAAAAAAAAAAAGCCCACTATCACAGGACCTTGTACTTGAGCCTTATCATCGCCAGAGCAGCCCAGATGGTAACGTACCCTTGACAAAGACTCACATCACACTCCCAAACTTCTGTTGAATCTTTCTCACACTGTAGACTCTCTCTCTCTCTCTCTCTCTCTCTCTCTCTCTCTCTCTCTCTCTCTCTCTCTCTCTCTCTCTCTCTCTCTCTCTCTCTCTCTCTCTCTCTCTCTCTCTCTCTCTCTCTCTCTCTCTCTCTCTCTCTCTCTCAGCAAACATTTGCTTTATACAGTTTTGTAATACGCTCAACTTGTGCACTTTACTGTAGCTAACTGCCAGCTGTGTGTGTAGCTGTGGATGATGATTATCATCCTTTAGGGGACCAACGTGTGCACTCTCTTCAGAATCACAGTGACACAAGCCAGGGCACAAACATGCACACAGAGAACAACACAAACACATAATAATTATACACACACCAACTATTTGAGATGATGTTGATCTAATGTACTTTCTACTAAGGCCAACACTAATGATTATTTTCATTACTGACTAGTCTGCCCATCATTTCCTCATTGTTTGATCTGAAAATAGTGAAAAATTATATTTTCCTTAAGCCAAATGTGACATCTCACAACCGTGTGTTTCATCCGACCAACAGTCCAAAACCCAAAGATATCCTGCTTACAGTCACGACAAAGTAAAGCAGCAAACTCTCTCTCATCTGAGATGCTTCAAGCACAGAATGCTGTCTTTATGAATCGAATCAAAACAGTTTCTGTCAATCAACTAATCGATTAATCAGCTAATCGCTTCAAGTTGGGATCTGGTGCGGCTCCACTGTTACAAATACAACAGTGACATCTCTCGAAGTCTCCATTCACCATTGTGTTCCGGATTATATGCAAGAAATTTGTGTTTTATATGACAATGTGTTGCAAAAGGTTTTATTAAATCTAGGTGGTGCATGAAGACACACAATTCCAGAGCAATCAATGGCCGTTATTGATCTCTTAAGGGGAGAAGAAATCAAAAGAGCTATGACGAGCAGCAGCAGCATGTTTCACACTGAGCCTTGGGCAAATCACGGCAAGCTGATTTTTTTTATGAAATCAACCATAACTTACTTTTCTATACGTTATGGTAACAATAAAGCCGGCCCCTCGCTGGGGGGCGAGGACGTTAAAGATGACACCTCACAGAACAGGGATTAACCATTTCCAGCCGATGGAGATTTGTATACCATTAGTCTAACTCAATCAGGGGACTAATTCAATCAAAGGCACAGTGGGCGTCTTGACATGGGCGCATCTGTCACACTCACTTCTCACTGCATCCTGCAGTGACATTTGGCCACAAAATTCAGCTTGACAGAGGCCCTCAAATAGCCTGCGGTTTGTCAGACAAATGCACACATGACAACAACCGACGTACTTATGCACTACTAAATTCACAAGATCACACTTTTTCCCTTTTTTTTTTTTTTTTCTTCTCGACGGATGTTTTTGTGTTTGCAGACGTCCGCAGATGAACATGCAAACGTTACCGTACGAGCTTCCTGTGTGCAACTGCTCGAGGCCTGCACATAATTATTCTTCATTTAGAGATGGAATAACTGTTCTCAACTCAATATTGCTTGAATACTCACTTTTCTACAAATGGGATGAGGCCTTTTGAAAACCAGGATCTTGACGTCTTAGTCTGCTGCAACAAATTCCATCTTTCTCACCTCCAAACACACATCGGCCTGTTAGTCTGAATAATAGTGATAGGTTGCACTCGTGTGACCTCTTACACAATACACAAATACCACAATAATCACCATCATCTTGATTAGAAGCACCTATTTGGTCCCTGCATCAAAGCAGGCTCAGCACATTTGGTTCTCCTCCGTTAGTGTAATTATTTGCGGTGATGTAACGCACTGATGGCAAACTTTTTGCTGTTCTGTCACTCAATCCTTCAATACCTGCTCCTACTTTCCATTCAGATATGCCTGTCCGCCTTACACTTTCAAACTACTTGTCTCATTTTATGCTTGAAACACAAACTTTAGGCCTCTTCGATACGAGAGGACATCCTCTTGAAGAGCTGGTAGCACGGTGAAGCCGAGGCCAAAGCTCTGTCAACTGAACAGTGTTTGACTATAGAGGTCAGATTCTGGTTGTATAAAGTGCATTATTCCGGCTGTGAGATCATGCAGATCGCGTACATCTGAAGAAGCGGCTGAAAACCGCTACAAATGTTTGCTTTATTGTGGCTCTTCCATAAAAACTACAAAGAGAACAAGAACTCGGGGGAGTGTGGAGGCCTGTGACCCCACGACCTTTAACTGAGTGTGTACCATGGCCTAGTTCCTCTAAATTAAAAAAGCAGCAAAATCGGTATGTGAAAAATGGAAATGGTTTCGAATGAGTTAAAAAAAAAAAAGTAATGCAGGTAGGTTGTGCCTGTTGTAGTCAAATGTATAGTGGCTTTATTGTTTTTCCCCTTTTTATGGTCATTTATTGTCATTAAGAAATGATGGAAGTTTTAGAAATCTGGTTGTTTGGTGTCCTAAACATCATTATCATGTGATTTATACATTTATTTTCCATTATGGAAACGACCCCCCCCATACACACACATTTTGTTCCTGTGTCACTGTGAATGTAATGAATGTAGGTTCCCTCACCTTGCAGCTCGGGGGTTTTAGGGGTAGTCCCGAGGCAGGATTTCCTTGATGCTGAGTGGTATTAGTCTGCTGGGGTGAATGGGAATCCTCGGACTCTTTTCCACTGTGGTAGACCACCCTATCAGAGATATGAATACTTGAAGCACAGCCCATGCTTCAACCCACTTCAGCCTTTTGCGCAAGTGCTTTACTTTGAGGCTACCCGAGTGTCATCCGCCCTTTCTTTTTGTTTTTTAAGGTCCACTCTTCCTCTTAGGGTTTACTATTTTAATACATATATAAATACATATATATGCATCATCTAGGCCACAGCAAAGCCGGTTCTCCAATGGCTCCAACACAAGGCATGAATAATATCTCTCTCTATCCCCCACCCCCTGACCAGGAAGCTGATTTCCTCCCTCTCTCTTTCACATGGAAGTTAATTGGAGGTCCTTAATCAAAGCAGCTATCTTATCCTTGGAAACTTGGATTCCAGTATTCTTCAGCTGAGCTGCTCAGATCCCCCTGGGCGATTTGTATCCCTCTCTCTGGCTCCTATTCTCTCCTTCTTCGTACCACATCACCGTTTTCTCATTTCTCCTCAACTTCACTGTTATCTAAGTAGCCTGGGCCTCAAAAAGCACACCACGCAGCCCCCCCCGCCAGCTTCATGCAATAGTTTTATCCATAATTTGAGTCCAAGGTTTTATGTGTAGTCGTCCTCCCCCACCCCCTCGCCATCAAAAATATGCTTTTTTTTTTTTTTTTTTTTCTTCTTTCTCTCCCCCCCCCCCCCGCCCACCCCCTCGCCCTCTCTCTTAAACAATCTGGTTGGCCACTTCAGCTCAAGACACGGGCCATAAACCGGTTCTCACGACACTTTGCTCCAGTCCTGAGCGGTTCATCATCAACAGGCTGAAATATTCACACTGCGGGGTGTTATTCTGGCCGGTCGCTCCGATGTCAAGCACCCTCCGTCAAACATAATGCCATTATGTAGTCCGACAGAACACTCCATTTATCAGCCCACATTCGCCAATTTAGGAAGCGGGGAAATCTTGCTGGATGGCTTGCAAATATCCATTCAGACATCCGCTGCCCGGCTGAGGATGATCCGCCTGATGTAAGAGGTCCAAACCCGGGCGCAGTTGGCTACAGTGTCACCAGGCTCCACGGTTTTCTCTCATTCTGGAGGGAAAAAAGGATGTAGAGGCTGTCATATTGTAGCCAAATATGTGGAGGTACTGCCTCTGGAGAATGCAATCGCTTGAGACACACAGAGAAAAATAAAAAAATAAAAAATAAAAAATTAAATAAATAAATTAAAAAAAAACAGGACCGCTCCGTGTCCACAAGTTTCGGATGTGAAATCGGGGACGGCAGGACTGTTCGCGGTGACCGAGCGGAGGTAAGGCAGGACTGAGCTACATAATGCTGATTTGATGTTTGTCTTTTCTCTGCCTTTTCTGGCGTTTGCCCTTCCAATTCTTCAGCACTGCTTGACAGCGGCACATCCAATAAAAGCACCCGCAAGGATTGACCTACAGCCTTTACTGACGTTAATGCAAATGAGCTCCGCGCAGCTAATCGGCGTCGTGCTCGGCTCGGCTGGGTGGTCCTCCGCTTTCCGTGGGAACTTTGAAAGCAGGAAAAGGGACTCGCTCAGACGAACACGGAGCTGGTTGTAGGTAATAAGCTGTCTCAACGTTTTCTGCAGATTTGCACACATGTAAACCGGGCGAAAGCTGTTTTTTGTTGTTGCGGGGTTTTCACGGTTATATCTGCGGCACAGCAACACAATTTACGGTGGAAGTTAAGCGCTTTTGAACACCCAGTAAAACCTCTCTGGTCGAATGTCAGAGCTTTTTTGGAAAACCAACTGGGCCAAAATAAATTCCATTTAAAGGCACCTTAATTGACAAAAAACATACAGGCATATACATGAATAATCTAGTGCACTGTAATGAAAAAGTACTCATATTTAAAATCCCAAAGCATTTTGTTTGCTATCATGCAATATTAATAAAATCCCCACACTACTTTCTAACCCCCTTGCCTTTTTTTTAAAATCTCAGCTACACACCTTTAACGTTTTGTGACTGCATCTTGCACGCTTATGATGCTATTGCGGAGACGATATCTGTCCAGACAGACAGACAATGTACTCAGAACCTCCTCTCCTGTAGTTCCTGTTGCAGTAGGTGTCTCTAGGAGCACATTTTGCCCTAGTGATGCACACAGACTCACAAGGTGAAAACAATACCAGTCTTGCTGTTGCAGCTGGTAAACATGACGTTTTGTTTAGGTCTGATATGAGCTGAACAGAACATTTTATAGTTGAAAAATAAACTTGTCATCGCCCTCTGCTGGACAAACCACGTGATAGCAACACTGTTTTTAACACTTCTTTGAAGCTAAAATCAGCCCATAATGTGGAACTGGCATCACAAAGCATTCTGTCACTTGGCGCGTCTCATTCACAGAAGACACTGAGTGTGCAACACAGAGGGAGCGTGTGCATTACAGTATACAAAGCATTACAGTATACAAGGTACAATTTAAGGTGTAGATTATTTTAAAGGAGTACTCCAACAATTTAGTACTACCCTTTCATAAAGCTGGCTTGCAAGAGACGGAGAGGGAAAGGAAGGAATGATCAGAAACCAAGAGGCAGAGATGTCCTGACTGGAGTCCCGATAAGCTCCAAAAATGTGGGATCCTATGTTTCCCACAATGCAACAAATGGCATGTTTTCATTAGACCCCCTCTCTCTAGACACACCTGTCTTTCATGTAGTCTTCAAGGCCAAATTAAGATAAACCTGATCACCAGGAGTGTTTTCTAAGACTCAGGCAGAGTAGTGCTCCCGATGACAAGTAAACTCACCTTTAAAAGTAAATGTATCTGTTCAATATTAGTTTCAATAATAATTGCTTTATTGAGCTTTAAGCAGTTAATCATACGAGGATGTGGTAAGTTTCTTTAGACCGGGCATCAAACAAAAAACCAAACTACTTTAAACCAACTTCAAAATCACAGCCTCAAATGTTTTATTGCTCTTATAAAACAAAAACACACCAGTTTGATCCAATGAATGTACGTGTTAAATAAAATCTATGTTGGAGATGACTGATGACAGCATATAAACAAATCCAGATCTTGTTAAATTCTTTCTAAGCTTTCACTGGCTGCATTATTCATGAGGGGATGACATGTTTACTGTTGCCTTTTTGGCACTTCTGTCATTTAGGTGTTTATCAGTTATCATCACCGTACTTTGTGCTGCTTCTCTAGTTGGGCCACTGTAGGAAAGGTGTTTCATTGTGTATTTGGTTTACTGTCAGCAGCAGGTTTTGTGTACACTATATGTTCATTTTTGTGTCAGTCGTGTCTTTTCCAATTGTCCTGATCAAATTCCTTTGGAATATGTCACTGTTGAGTGTTTGTCATCTAAAATACACAAACCAAATAAAGATCACAGCATTGAGTTGTTATATGAAAATTAGCACGATATTGACTTAAGCTTGTACAGTATATTTGAAAAGTCTTCTGTTGTAAAAATAGCTTTTCGGTGTAGAACAAACGTCTGCATTTCTGATATTAGACTTTGAATGTCAATATTAATATTCAGCCTCCAATCAGGCCAAAACCTTTTTTGTTTCCCTCTAACTAATAAAGCTGAACTACCTATAAACTGCGATTATTCCCATAACCTTCATCAGAATTAGCTTGGATTTGCTGGGTAAAATTAATTTAGTTATTGATATTCCCAAACCAGTAAAGGTATTTTTCAGGCAGTAAACAAACAGCTGGATGTCACATCGTCCAGAAGCTGTAAACATCAGCATTTTCACAATAGCAGACAGATAGAAGACAGTTTTCTTTAAAGAGTAACGTCAACCAAATTAGGAAAAAACAATATTTTCCTACTTAACAATGGTTGTATTTTATAGTTTCCGTGTTATATGCAGGTGTTATTTGGGGGCATTTTTGAGACTCCTCTCACTCTCTTCTACAATAAATACATGAGGAGACATGCAAAACACTAACTCTGCAATAGGTACGTACATTAAAAACACAACATTTCAGAAAAAAAAGACACCAATTAATACAGTAAAGCACTATAAAACAAGAAGCACCAGATCATGCATGACGACATGACTGATCCCTCTTCAAAATCGGATTCAGTTTGAGTTTTAATTGATCCCGGTCACATAGCTCTGAGTGGAACAACAAGGTCATTGAGCCTGTGAAGCCTACATTTATTATGAGTGATTAGCTTACTTAAGAAAATGATCACAACTTCTATTTCATTTCTTAAGAACATGGCAATGCTGTGATCTTATTGGCATACTGTCCAACATTTCCATTGCTTGATAGTAGATCATCATAAGAGGCTACCCACTGTTGGAGTAGTTTTGGCATTTTGTCTGCATAATTGTGGTGGAATGAGAACAATGCTGTTTAAGAGTCGAATCTAACCGTATGATTACGGTATGCATGTATGATGATTATGGCCGTACTCAGGCCGATTTTGGAATTTTGGAGGCGTAATTGTGGCGTTATTTTATTAAATGAAATGCATACTGCATGCAACAGTCCGTATTTTGTTAGGGCAGCTGCAGTATGTACTGAAAGTACAAATAAAGAGTATGCGAGTTGCTAGTATGTGTGCGCAGTCCAAATGAGCAGTTTTATCTCATCGAAAATACTTATCTTGCTCACCAGATCCTTCACTATATTAACTCTACAACAAGAAAACATATTCCACTTTGGCCGTGTTTGTTTTTGCAACAGATTTTAAACCAAATTGTGCCCTTCACCACTTCCGGAAAGTGCGTGACAACTGCCCAACATGTGCAGTGAAGTGTACTTCAGTGTCTTTTTTGATCCACAAGGGGGCGCCAAATGAGTGAATTTCCATATTCTACAAATAGTGACTTTAAACTTATTCATGTTACCATAACAGAATATACAGCATATATTTTAAAAAAAAGTTTGTACCTCTCCACACAAGTCTTCATATAGTTTTCGGGGTTTAGTGCAATTATTTGATAATTAAGACACATCTTAATCTTTTCTTGTTATCTAAATCTAAAAAAAAGTTTTCTGTTGCTCTCTACTGTCAACTGCGACAAAATGTTGTATAATAACATTTTAAAAAGTGTTTAGACGTTTTCTTCTGAAGGCAGTAAACTATTAAATGATTTCAATTTTAATGCAAATAGTACAACAAAACAAAAACAGCGTTTTGTTTTTAATGCCCAAGACGTCTACATTTCTGCCTTGTTCTGTAAAATGACTACAAAACCGCCTGGATATGACGGCAGACAATAGTGTGAACGATACGCATAAGCCATTTTGACAAAATGTTTTCATAAAAGTGTAACAGCAAAGCTTCCCATTGGATATCATGCTCATATTATGGTGAGTTAGCTACTGTATATTGGTGATAGTGTTATGACTCCTGTTACCTTGAGGCTATATTTAGACTGGGAGGCCAAGGACTTTTATTGAACATTCGTCTCACAAAATCGTGCATTATTCTTTTATTTTCTGTTTTGTAAATATTCTAATTTGTCAAACATATGATTGGATATAAATCAACACATGAAAGAGTTACTCCAACTATTTTTACACTTAAAGGTCACTTTACTCTTCATGGTTAGAACAAGCCAGCCTGTGAAAACAGCTGTTAAATAACTTCTTGGACTTTCTGTCAAGTCCTGGAAGGAAGTCCACAAATTCATAACAGAAATCCTGCGTTACAAACTCAGGGCATGACGTTTGAAAGATGTGGTTATTTACCGCTGCCAGAAAGGGGATCAATAGCATTTTTCTTTTCTATTACTCACGTTTTCTATTTTATTACCACCACAAACTATTGTTTGTCCCAATATGGGTAAAGAAAAACATTTTTTTTGAGACAACATGACCACCTAAAGCTTCAGATTTGAACATGTGGCTCCTCTCTGGCTGACTGTTCTGGACCTAATTCAGACATAGTCAAGTCACACATGTCAAGGGAATATGAGAAGATGACGGCTGCTTTCCCGCAGACATTTAAGCCTAATCATTACCAGATCCCAATCAATTCTCCTTTTTAGAGCAGTTGTTGAGGCAGCCGCAGTATTACGTCATTAGGCAGCTGTACAAACAAGCAATCCATCTGCAGAAGACTAGGCTTACATAGAAGCAGGGGAAAACAAAAAGACTGAACAGCTGTGAAGAGAAGCGACTTGGCTTCCAGTGAACCTGTCACTGACACACAGTCACCTTCAATCCAGAGGGTGATTCTGAATGTGATTTAGAGGATCGTGATCGTCTCAGGCCACAGCTGTAGCCTCATAGCGTTCACCCTGCAGCGCCGGATCAGGACCACATTGTGACAAAGGTGAAGCAGTTAAATAGGCAGCGTGCTTGTGCCCAGCGTCAGAGGGTCCGCACATAGCCAGGATGCGTCTGCTGGCAGCAAGCCGTTGTGCTCCCAATGAAGGCGTATGATGTCAGGTCTGAAAAAGGTCAATCAGATTGAGGAAATTATGAATACAGACTCTGTCCCCTAAAATGTGGGCTACTCCTGACTGCAGGATCAATCCTCAAGTAGTTGTTTACTCATCAGCAGCACAGGAAGAAATACTCAGACCTTTTACTTAAGTCAAAGTAATACTAGTTACAGTGTAGAAATACTCTTTTACAAGTAAAAGATCTTCAGTCAAAGTTTAACTTATTATTAGTTTAGTGAAAGGACAAAAGTATTCGCATCAAAACTTTTAGTACCAAAGGTATGAAGTACTCATCATGCAGGATATCCATTACAGAATAATGTATCATTTGATTATAATTATTGATGCATTAATGTTTACACTACCTTATCTTATCTTAACATTTAACGAGACATAATTTATGTGTTGATCATATTTTGTGTTATTAATCTGAATCTGCAAAGTTGTCAAATGAATATAGTGGAGTAAAAAGTACAATATTTACAATACAATAGTTTTTTTATTTTTTATAAATTAGCTGAAATTGGAAACACTCAAGTAAAATAAAGGTACCTCAAAATTGAACTTAAATACATTACTTGAGTAAATGCACTTAGTTACTTTCCACCACTGTGAATCAGAGCTGTTTATTTAAAGGCCCTTGTTCACACTTCACAGGACACAGGATGTGGCTTCGGTTTAAAGTGATGCTCTCAGGAGCAACGAGTGCTGCAGCAAGATTTACATAAGAGAATATGAAGATGGTGTCAGTACAGTCTTGAAAAATAAATCAAATAACAGCTAAAGATGGAGGCATTTTAGAGTTTGAGAGGGAGTAAACAAAGTATTAAGATTTAATGTGAAGTCGTAGAAGCATTTGGAGTGTGAAGGAAGTGTTGAGTTGGCAGATTTTGTTAGGCTCTGGATCAGAATAATACACGTTGTCTTGTATCTTCTTTGCCTCTTCGGCGCAAATGTAATTTGCTAAATAAGTTGCACACTGAAGAAAACCATTTCATATGCTAAAATGTTACATATATATATTATATCAATACATTTCCCATTAGATACAACAGAATTTGCTGTTATGACCTCAAATTTAAGATACAGCAACATCGTTTTTTGCGTCATTCAGAAACAAATTTGAATTGTTCTATAAACGTCGGAGTGCTATGCGTAGTTACCACTACTAAAAGGCAGCAGAATGCAGACATCAACTGGTACATTTTCAGCATGTTGTCATTTCTAATTGAGATGAACATTAAAATACCGAGACAGTCATAAATAGTTCTCGTGAAGTGTATTCTCCTGTAAGCTGCATACGGTACGGTGCCAGAGAATGAAATGAAAATCAAAGTTAACTTTTTTATTCTAAAGAGGACATGAATTTGTTCAGAGGTGCATACATGGCAGAATACAGTATGAGACGGTACAGTAAATACATTAAGTAAAATGTGAGTGATTATTTATGAGTACCACTTATACACCACAATATTTTGATACTGCGGATCTTGAGACTGTTATTTTGTCTTTTACTGTGTCACTTCATCAATTGTTCATCACACATTTCACCTACGTTTATAGTTTTTGCACATAAATTAACTGAAAATAGCACCTCTGACTACAGGCCTTCAATTTAATAGAATCAATCTGGAGACTCTGCCTTCTTCTTAAAAAAAAGTAATGAAAAAAATAAAGCAGTGAACTTTTTAATCGTTACAGTAAAGTCACCATTTCCATTTGTATTTGCAGTAATCTGGTTTACATAATGATATATGATGCAATATTTCTCCCACTGACCAGCCTGGTTAATGTTTACAGACATAGAGGTGTCACAGATCTGTGACCCTCAATGACCTATTCTGCTAAATGTGTGGTATAAGAATATTTACCAAATGATGTACCTTCACTCAGGTTTTTCCATTTTATGCTACTTTATACTCTGCATTACTTAAATTACAAGTTATGTTTCAGATTAAAAGTTAAAAAAATATATGAACAGCCTCTAAAATATGATGCATTGTAAAATAAAACTGCTTAACAGTATATGAAGCAGTTAAATAACTCCCCTTTGAGATTTTAAATGCTGCTAACACATAACTATTTGAATAATATACAAAACAGATACAACATTATGAAAGGACTCACTCTGTGTAATGAGTACTTTTCCTTTTGATACTTAAAGTGCATTGATGCTGATAATACTCCTGTACGTTTAGTTAGGTAAAACTTTTTACTGCAGGACTTTTACTTGTAATGAAGTCATTTTAACTCAGCGTCTTTACACTTTTGATTCAGTCAAATATCTCAGTACTTCTCGCACCACTTGAGATATGCAAAGCTGCGATACGTTTACACTTAACAAACACGAATGTGTGAAATTAACAAATAATAAAATAAAATCACACACAACTCTTTTTAATTGCATTTAATAGTGTTGCATAATACAAAACATCACTTGCATTCATCTGCTGAGCCAAAGCTTCCCTTGGATTCATTGTATTAAAATAAATCTCAAGACTTAAACATCCTATATCCGAGGCAGCAAAGAAATCAGAAAACATCTTCACCACAAAACATGTTCCATTCTTTAGGCATATTTGCTTAGCACACAGAAGCAGCCGACCAGTTCAGTGAGAATGACGAGTAGCATGTAACTGGCCCAGATTTGCAATAGGAGAAAAAGCAAAAGGTACACAACATCTGATATGGACCGCAAACTTTTTAAGTAAATATATAATCGAATCAAGAGTATGAAAAATATAAATAGAACGTTGTCTGTTAAATCAATTAAAATCTTTACAAAACAATATACTAGAGATAAGACATTTATATTGTTTAATGACCTACTTAACAACTTTTGTACATTTGTTTAGATAAAAAATAATAAAAACGTTGGAAAAAGATGGTGTTTGACTTTTCCACCAGGAGGTAGCTTCTCTCCTCCTTGTTTGATGACTTTCACATACCAAATTGTACCTTGTACTCAACGTTATGACTTTTAGATGTATGAGCCATAAACAATTCAGCTTCACAATAGCCAGGCCAGAAATGCAGTTAATATTGAGATTACTGATTGAAGTAAAGTTATGTTAATTTGTTGCTATTGAGCATGTGTATATACATAGAGATATATAGATATCAGGACAAAGCTGTTGGCAAAGGCACTGTGATGCACATCAAAGTCAAAACAATTCATACATGTTCATTAAGGGCAGAAAGACACATTTCCAGAAAATAACTTTGGTGCCACCTGTCATGATAAGATTGTCCAATTATTAGTTTGTTCCGGGCACATTTGAACGATATACTGCTTTGACTTTGAGCTGCAGCGGATGACACCCAAACACACAAATTTCAAATACTTTTTCAAAGAAATTTGCCAGAAGTAGATTTGTGATTATTGTGTACATACTCACCTGACTGACAATTAAGAAGGAATTTTGGAAGCAAAATTCCAAACTGACGCTTTAATCTTCAAAGCTCAATAAAAACTGCCTATTTCTGGCATGACTAATTGAAGTAGGACTGCAGGGTACCGCGGCGGCGGACATCGGTTGTCCAGCAGTGGAAGCCACCACCCAGGGAGTTGGCATGGCGTATATTCACCTTTATGGTCTTGATACCTGCGACAAAAACACATTCATGCCTCAAATACAGATGATCAGAACATCTGTTGAAATGAATCTTAAATGCCGCAAAAATAAAGATGGAACAACTTTAATTTAGGAACTCACCGAGGCTCTCGAACATTTTTTGAATTGTGCTCTCGTTGGCGTCAACCATAACACGCTTCTCACCCAACATCAGCACGTTCATGGACAGCCATTTGGAGGACATCCACAGTGGGTGGTCTACATAGAAAGGGAGAGGGAAGGTATATTTATAAGGAACAACTTAAAATGTTTTTCTTATGTAGGAAAAGATGACTTTTAGTACACACCATCAGGAATGAGAGGCGTCGGAGGTTTCACAATAGTCCAGCCAGCCTTCTGGAACATGTCGATCTGAGGAAGAGGACAAAGAGAAGTAGTGAGCGTGGAGCACTCCAGGTTAAAGCATCCGTCCACAAGAGGGCAGCACACGACACTGTGAGAGTTGAAAGGTCACCTTTCCTGTCCTACAGTACCTGGCGACATGGACGATCAGGGTTTGACAGCACCAGTCCTGGCCCGATGATGTTAAAAGTTGCATCAATGTGCATGGGGTTAGGGTCCTTGAATGAGATTATGTGGATGTTGTAGTCTGGAGCCAGATGGCGGCGCATCCACTCAATTCCCATGTAATTTGTAACCTGCAAAAAAAGCAAAACAGTGGAGGAGGTTTGAGCTGTATATTCTTAAACTTGTATGTACCTGTATTAGTTTTGAGTGAATAAATGGTAAATTGGTGTTCACACGCACACAGAGACCTCTGTATGTCATCTCGAGTTTAGCTGAAGCAACTCCTTGCTTTATCTAATCTTTCATTCTGCACGTTGCATGTCACTCTGCACGTGACTCACATTAAAAACGTCTACACTATAGACGTCAGTACTTGTACCTGGGGTGCTTTTAAGAAAAGTCACCCTCCCTATCAGACGGCAGACGTGCTCACAAGTGTGACAGCCTTCATACCTGACTCCTCTGGACGAAAATGTCTCTCCCAGCTCGGATAAAGTCGGCAGCATCGAAGCAGGGCTCGTGCTCTGTGGTCACAAACTTCCCCTCGGCAGCCAGCTTGTTTCTGTCCTCCACTGTGCGGATGGGGTAGTCCTGAAAGACCCCACAAAGTAATCATTTACACTCAATTGATCAGTGTGTGGCCTATAGGCCTGTGGTGATATGGAGAACCTAAACAATGTGTTTTAGTACAGGTTTAACTTTATAATGGAGGTAAAAAATGCTAATCCCTCAAAAAGCATTAGTCCTTAGTCCTACACAGTCCACTCTTCAAACGTTTAACATGTGCTGTCCTAATCTCACAAGATAAGGCCTCACCTGATCATACAGCTCATCGGCCATAGTGGGTTTAGGAGCAGTGGTCCATTTTGCACCATTTCTGAAGTACTCCTTGATCAAAGGTCTGTAAGCTCTGTACTCGAAGAAGCGAGCCCTCCAGGCCATAGGAGCCTCGATAATCTCATTCCCCACAACCATGAGGATGTCTCTGGGCATGGCAGAATACATGCCTGCAACAGATTCAGCAATACACCATTAGCTTACATAAAATATTCTCTAAAATACAATTTGAGCGCCGTTATAACAGAAAAATAAGAGACCAGCAGGTGAAAGAAGTATTCAGATCATTTACTGAAGTAAAAGCATTACATTATAAAAATACTTGAGTAGGCTACAAGTGAAAGTGTCAAAAGGAAATGGAAATACTCAAGTAAAGTACCTCAACATTGTACTAGTACTTGTGTCTTCATGGATTCCTGGCTTTGAGCTGTGAACTACTTCTTTGCGCACACATTTTAGACATATTTTTGATATGAATGGGGAATGAAAACATATTTAAAAGCCGAATCAATGAGTGATACTTCTGCTTTGTCTCGTTCTTTACCTGATGATGTGAAGTCTGGAGTTTTGTATTCCGTGGACCAGTTGAGGGGCTCCGGCCTCCTCACAGTGACGCCCTCGTGGCGCAGAATATTGCACATTTCCTCAATCTCAACAACAGCTTTTTTTAAGTGGTCCGCAGGAAAACACTGGCCCCCATACTGCTGGTAGAAGGGCCAATACTTTTCATATGTGTTAGCCTGTTGAGAGGTTCACAAAATGACAATCTGAGTTAATCTCATTGCCTTACAGTGCACACCTTAGTAGCTCTTTACCTGCACAACAGTGGCCCACTCGTGAGCATTGTGAGATCTGGCTCACAGAAGTCATCTTAACATTATGGCTTACTTTCACTTCCACGGTGAAGGGAGGCACACAGGCGTTTTCGGCACGACCCACGATCACCTCCTCAAGAGGGTCCCATTCATTGTAGCTGCACACAGGACACTCCTGCTGGAGGGGCTCAGTAACATGTTCAACAGCATGGTGCGGCTGTGCAGCTGCTGCACTGGAAGTGCTCTGGAAGGCCCCCTGCACCCATCCAGTCACCGCCCGGCCAAGCTGAGGAGTGAACAAAATGAAGCACAAGTTGTTGATTTTTTTTATGTTCTGCAGCACAAAAAAAGCCCCTCAGTTTTGTGAAACTACAGATACTGAGAAAGGCATATTTTAAGATTGAATCAACCTTTTCAGATAAAATAAATTACACATATTGATACAATCTGTATATTAGTTGTAATACCACTAATGTGTGTGTTACCATTGCTGTTTGCTTGTTTATAATTTAATTTTAGTTTTAAGTTAAATTCAAAATGACGTGGCTAGCAGCTCACACACGCACAAAGCCAATTCAAACACAGTAAAACAGTAGAAGCCGATAAGTAACAAAGATATCTGCTTCAGAAAGGCTTATTTGTTTGGTGCTAAAGTTCACATGCTATTAAGAAGCCGCTATCTCCACAGAGAGTCCTCTGCTGACTCAGGATCAGCTACAGTGTAACTGAGTCTGGGAGCGCATCTGTGGCAAACAGCCGTTCACTGTCACTCAAGGACCAGGACCAAAAAAACTCTCTCAGCAGTTAGAAACAAATCAATCTTTTGACGAAGGTCTCTTTGAGATAATCTCTGATTTTTTATTTATTTTTTTCTTCCTCCAAATTGTAGCTACTTACAACTAAAATGCTCAATCACACCCCCACACACCAAAAAAAAAATCAATAACTGAATGAAACTGATCCCAAGTCAATGAAGCGGCTCAGATGTAGCGCAGTGAAGAAAATGTCAAAACATATTTTCTTTATTCACGTTTACTGATATGTGCTTTTTTTTTTACCCCCCCCCCCCCCCCCCCCCCAATCACCATTTAATTTTTCTAACATTTTTGGAAGGAAAAAAATAGAAGAAGACATTAAAACCATCACAATACCAACCATGGCTCCGATCAGATGGGCCGCCTCGGCCCCCCTGCTACCTCCTCTCAGACACCTAACTCGCAGCATTGTCCAATGTAATAGTGAACGTGTCAGTGAAATGAAACGGCAGCGCAGGATCCACTTCGCAGTTTGCTCATGAATGAAGACGCCTCAGCCCAAAGCCAACTTTATAGCGGTGTGTCTACGTGCCTCTTAGACTATTGGTCGCTGTCATGCTTGTGAGTCAACGTGACTTTCGAAAAAGCATTTCTGAAACCTAATCCCTGACGCCAGCATATTCTTATCAACTGGGCTATAGGCGCTAAAATGTTTACATGGACTATACGTCTGAAAATGTATCAAGAATTATTTTCATTGTGCAGAGCATTTTTTTTTTCCTCCTTCAAACCAGCGACTTGAGAAATGCTATATCTGCTGAAGAAATTATTAAGGAACCGTAAACAACTGTTAAACACATTTTAAACACTTAAAAAAAGAAGAAGATTGGAATAGGCTACACCTTGTTTGCTACTGCATAAAAAGGCTGAACACATTAAGCATTTTTAGGGATTTCATTTATTCAGTATTTAATTTAAAGACACGTCTACCAGTAATGTATTTTTCCAATATTATCTTATTAATGTTTCCTGTGTTAATCACAAAAAGGCCACAGGTCTATTGTATTAGGAAAACAATCACATTTAATAAATCTCCTAAAAAACTGGCTTTACCATCTGTGTGTGTTTGTCATGCTTCTTCATTTGACTCTTTCGACTCCAATGTGGTGTAATAACATTAACAGTATTTAACAATGACATCACATCTTTCTGGAACATTAGAACAAGCACACCAGGACTCAAAGCACAGCGAAGGGTGAGAAAGGAGTAGACATAATCAAATGAAATAGATAGCCTGCGCCGGCTGTGTCACCACATGCTCTGCTGGACTGTGCACACAAGAGTTTCACAACCCAAAGACCTCAGTGACCCCTGATATCCCGCCCTCTAAAAAAATAAATATATATATATATCTCAGGCTGCTGCCCAGGGTTCACCGGCTGTGCACCGAAGATACCTTCAGCTGCATAGCATAATTTACCGGTCCAACGGTCACAAAGAGAACTTTGTGAGCCTAACTTATAACTAACGCTGCATTAATCAATTCATCGTCATAGGGCAGAACAACATCCAATCCAGCTGACACATGCATGGCTGATATGAGTTCAGGAATTTATTTCCTCTGTGCAATAAATAGCCAGACACATAACCGTCCATTCAACTGCAACCTGTTGTTTTGCACGTATATGTTTTAAAGTTATTAAACAAACAAGATCAAATATGTTATTTTGTGATCTAAAAAGATGCTGCAGATTTTCATATACACCTTTAAACAGAGCCAGGGCTGCTGTTTCCCTGTTTCCAATATTTTTGTGTGGACACAAAATGGGCCTGAGGATTACACTTCATAATTATTATTGTCTTATTGTGTCCGTGTGTGTAGGCCTACACATGCATATGCAGTCAGTCATCTGAATTGTCCAATCTGTGCTCTAAACACAAGGGTGGTCCCATTACCGGTGGCAGAAAGTACCATTCACTCAAGTACTGTACTTGAGAATGTCCATGTTATGCCACTTCTACTCCACTACAAGTCAGAGGAAGAAATACTACTACTTTCCGACACTAAATCTATTCGACAGCTTGAGTTACGAGTTAGATTGAGTTCACACAAAACCAGTGGTTCCTAATCCTTGTTTGGCTTGTGGCCCTCTACATACCAATCGTGTGAGTGTTGGGCCCCCTTGGGTCATTTCATATGTCTGTGAGTTGTTGGATATTTGTGTGGCAAAATCTGACTGTTGCTGCTTTAATCATGTCTCAGCTCCATTTGTCTTGTGACCCTCAGGAGGGAGTCTGACTAATGACTGCATGAACACACAGTGCTGCAGGAAACACAATGGGGTTCATTTACAATCTTTATGTCGTCAAGTTTGAACACAGCGACACACGCCGCTGCTGAGCAATTTCCCCTTCAATCATTCGTATTCCGGATTATTCAAATATTTGATCTTTTCCATGAAGTGAACCTACTTTTTTGAGAAAATGCCCCGCCCCACTGAACACAATCCTTATTGGCACAACGCTCCCCATTTTGCAGCCCGGAGCTGCACTGTTGTTGTTTTTTCTTTTTCTTTTCTTTTCTTACACAACCCGTGGCTCTTAAGGGAGAAAACATGATGTTGGTCTATTTGATTTCAGTCGTTTTAGCAAGTGTTCTCATCATACCGGTGGCGCTCAGAACTTTGTCCCCGTATCTTTGGATGGATGTTCTGTATTTCGGGGATCTGCTGCGGATTTTGGTGAAGTTTGTGTCGAGGCGAAGACGGAGACCTCTCTTCTTTGTTTTGGACCGTTTCTTGGAGCAGACCGCTTCGCAACCAGACAAAATCTTTATTGCGTTTGAAAATGAAAGCTACTCGTACACGTACACGGACAAAAGGAGCAACAAAACAGCCGACGCGCTGCGGTCTCACCCGGGGTACGAAGCCGGGGACACCGTGGCACTTTTCATGGGGAACGAGCCCGCCTTCATGTTCACATGGCTGGCCCTGGCTAAATTAGGCTCTCCCGTGGCTCTTCTCAATCACAACATCCGCACCAAGTCTCTGCTGCACTGCTTTAACTGCTGCAAGGCCAAAGTGTTGATCGCGGCCCCAGGTATGCATCCGCGTAAATGAGCGAAGCTTTGCTTTAAGGCAGCAAGGCCTGCTCTTTTACAAGCCGTACATTCAGGTTGGACGTTCGCATTTTAAACGACTGTGAAACAAAATCATATAGTTTGTGGTTGCAGCTATTTTGACCTCAGTCATGCCTAAAGGTTCGAGCTGTTTTTTTAAATTTTTTTAAAGGAGTTAGAAGTGTTGGCCCTCATGGGGTTTGCAACCTGAAGTGCAGAAATAAATATACAAATTTAAATGCTTATGGAATGCCGTACAGTTTTTGTTTCAATTCAACTTTTGTTTAGGGAAGTATTTTTTTCATCACACTGGGCCAAGTGGCTGGTACAGTTGATATTTCATCAGAGATGAAAAGGGATTTGGGTTTTTATCCTGAATGCACCCCCTCCCACAATGATGTAACCCTGTCATGTGGAGGGGAAGGCACTTGACCTCATTATTAAACAGTGATTGCGTGCTGCAATCATCGTCGTCATCATCATATACTGTATAACATATATGATGATCATCATCATCATCATATTTACACTCTCGCCTGTCGTGGTTAATTCCACTATAGCCTTCTCACGTATTACAGAAATGTAGTATTTAATCAGACACCTGAATATTTCTTCGACCAAGTACAACACACATGCAACAGACATAACCATCACACAAGGAGTGCCAGCTCAGGACACCTCCAACCCCAAGAACACACCTCCTCAAACGCACAGTGATTCAATAACAGCTCGTAACTCACTACCTCCTCATGTAACTTATACAAGTAACAAACTGTCATTTAAAAAACAATTAAAAGCTCACCTAAGGCCACTGACCATTTTTCCTAGAACTCCATTGTCTTTGTAGACTCCTGATCCTTCTTTGAAGAAGTTAGGGATGCATAATGTATATGGTTGGTCCTGATACTATACATCCTAGTCTCTGACTGTACTTTGTATCTGACGGTACTATTTTAACTATTCTGACTGTACTGTTTTAACTCTTTGTTTTACGTCATTGTATCTATTATGTTTTGTCCTTTCTGTGGACCCCAGGAGGATTAGCGGGCGCCAAGGCGTCGGCTAATGGGGATCCAGTTAATAAACAATGTGATTGTAAATTTATTTTATATCTGACTGAAGTTTAAATTTCAAGCCTCTGTGAAAAATATAGACACGTTTTTTTTTCGAGATAATATAGAGAATTTCACTCAGTGGTTTGACGAGACTTTTTTCAGGGGTCTCAACATTTGCCTTTGTGGGTCCTGGGACAGCTTTCAACTGAGTCAGGGAAGAAAACCATATTATTGTTCTCAAGATACTGCAGCCACATCTTCTTTGTCTCCTGAACTAATCCCCGAAGTTCACTGACTACCGTCTTCCATCTTCTCAGTGACTGTTATCCACACTTACAACTCAAAGTGAACGCCAAGCTTGCAAGGGTTTGGTTGGCTTTAATCATATTAGTTTTTGTTTGTAAAGTTGCATATTCCACTGCCAGTAGTGGGCCAATATCTGCATATTAACCTGAAACTATAGTTTTAGTGGTAATGATTGTCCTGTATCCTTTTCCAGAGCTGAAGGAAGCGGTGGAGGATGTGCTGCCCTCACTGAAGGAGCAGGGCGTCACCGTCCTCCTGATGACCAAACACTGTGACACACCTGGGATCGAGAGCTTCTCCGATAAAGTGGACGAGGCATCAGACGCTTCGCTCCCTCGATCCCTCAGATCACACATCACATTCAAAAGTCCTGCAGTTTATATTTACACCTCTGGAACTACAGGTAGGGTTTGTCCTTCAGTCTCATGTGATAATCAGTTCCCACGACGAACGTGTTAGTTCTTCTGTTGTCAAGGTTTGTGCCGTTTGTGTCTTGTTGTATTCCAGGTCTCCCAAAGGCGGCTGTGGTCAATCAGAACCGCCTCTTAACCGCTCTGGCTGTTCTATCTTCAAACGGTGTAACGTCCAGTGATATCATCTACCTCAACCTGCCTCTGTACCACACAGCTGGATTCATTATAGGCTTTATCGGCGCCATTGAGACAGGTGAGACGAGCTAAGAACAGAGTGTAAATCAAATACGACTTTGTGAGGGCTGTGTGAAATTCCTTTCAGACAAATGTTGAGCTCCACACTCTCTCTCTCTCTCTCTCTCTCTCTCTCTCCCTCTCTTCCTACTAACCCACACACACATAGTTAGATTCACTGATTTTGGGTGAACCTCTCAGACACGTGGTCGCGTAATCTATTGTCCCAACCCACATTGTGCGCCGTCCCACGTGGTTACACGTAGCCACCTCTCAGCTATCTTGTCGCGGGTCAATAGACTCCGCCATCTTTGCTTGTAGGCTCACACGCCCCTTTTTAGGTTACGTACCATCACTGTTTGAGTAGGCCCCCCCCCTTTGTTTCCACACACACACACTCACACATGTACATATATCTATATACATATCCTTACCCCACTTTATTCATTTGACTTTAGGTATTAGACATATAATTGTATGATAGTGTTTGTTTATTTTGATATTACTTGATTTGATCATTTATTATTTTATTTAATAAACTCTGTTATATTTTAAAGAGCAGTCGTCTGTGATTACTTGTGCATATGTGTGTAATAATAACTGGATGTAGTGGCCTGTGCTCGAACTTAAACCTTCACTTTCACTCTGAATGTGTAATAGTACTCAGACTATTGACATTATGAGTGAACGCTAATTATGAGACTTAGTTTTATTGTTTGGTTATTGGTCCCTGTTCGCAGGGTGGTGCCCCGTTATTATTAATAATCATTAATGATTGTTACTGACATTAATAATTCTATTGATGTCAAGAATTTAGTTTCTTAGATGCTGATAACCAAACACGCTCCTCTACGTTCCCAACATAATGGTGCCCCGTGTGAGGCTACGTTATTCCAGTTTTATTGCAGTATGTATTCACACTAATCCATAGTATACCTTCGAATCATTTTGAATAATAAATTTTCCTTAGAAAGTTTAATTATTAATTTTTTTTGAATAATCCAAATTTCTGAAAATTATTTTCCAAAATAGTTTGATTTTTGATATTCAAACATTTTCCTATTTTAATTTAGTTTTAATTTTGATTTTAATCTTAATTTTAATTAAATTTTCAATTTTAATTTCCTTTCTGAAATTTGTTACTTCTTTTCCTTTCCAGGTTAGATCATTCGTTACATTTCCTAAACTAACAGTCAGCTGTGTTTAGTAGATTTGATCGTTTATTTGTAAAACCAACACTTTGTTTTGTTTTTCTTAATCCCTCAAAGAAAAGTTACACACAGCTGTCACAGGCCAGAAGTGCTGAAACCACATTAGCATTTTCTACCTTTGAGTTGAAAAGCAGTAGTTAATACCTCAGAGCAACAGTAGAAATTGTAAGTCATAGAACTAGGCATTTCACTGTGCACCTCAGAGCAGTAATTGACGTCCAACAGTAGAAATCGTAAGTCACAGAACTAAGCGTTTCACTGTGCACCTCAGAGCAGTAATTGACGTCCAACAGTAGAAATTGTAAGTCACAGAACTAGGCATTTCACTGTGCGCCTGCATTAACCGTAAACACTAACCGTTTTTCTTACTAACAGTAGGGAATTCTAACCACTGTTGCCATTTACAAAGAAGTAAAATGGGCAGTCAAAAACCGTACAGGTTAGGAGCAGAAGCTCACCAGGAGCCAGACAACCCTGCACCACAAGATGCAGCTGCTGGTCTCCTCAAACTCGCCCTCTCTGATGACAGGAGAAGGGGGGAGTACTCCCAGGTCCTGAGTGACCTAAGTGGGTCCGAGCCCACTTCCACAGGCGAGCGAGACATTCCGCATAGGTCAAGTGTACGCCTAGAACGAACGCCCTCTCCCACGCGGGGAGAGGTAGATCACCCTCCCCTTGATTTTAATAATTATGGCGATTCAGACGGTTTAGGCCCTCTCCGCGCGCAGGGCCTGCGCACCTATCACATAGAGTCCCACACGAAGGACGTAGAGCGCTTCGATCCAAATATTCGCTACTCGAGTATTGATGACTGTCTCAGGGTCCAAATCAGGTAATGCCACCGCACTCGTCAGAAAACCCGACACCGACTCGCAGCCCACCTGACTAAGCCAAGTGACCTTCCCCTCTGCTGCTCAAGTCTACTTAGTAGGGTGGGGAAGAGAACTCGGCACACTCCCTGAAACGACCACTCCCAATTGCGCGCCCCCCCCCTGTTCTTTAACCTTCTTGGGCGACCTTGCTCACAAAGACAATGCCTGTTGTGTATATATATATTTCAGTCATTCTGGGGGGCCATAACACACTTGCTCTACTCGATTCCAGGTCAGAAACGAACCTAATGTGTCCCCCCCACCTTTCGCATACACCTCTAGGGTACCACAACCTTAGAGGCCCTTCCAGCACCCTAGTTCGGAAAATCCTTTGTCAGCTAAGCCTTGTTTATCCTGCTCTGTCAGCGTGATCCACCTCCAGTTTGTTCAACGAAGCCACCACCTTCTTTCAGCCGAGTCATCGCCCGGGCGTGTCAAGTCGCCAGTGCCGCAGGGGACAGAAGATGCCAAGTGCACGAGGTTTTTCTTCCAGCTCCTGCCCCGCTTTAGGGAACTGAACTTGATTTGCGCGGGGGACCTGTCTCCATCTCTAATTAGGGGGGAGGGGCGGGGGAAATGTCATCATTACCCGCCATGACACACTACAGAATGAAGCCGTTCTCGACGCTTCCCTGAGTGCTGGCGGTGACGTGGTGGTATGCACCCTCGCCACTTGAACAGCTTGAGGGGGGAAGGCTCTGACAACAGAAACTTAGAGAGATGCACTTCGCAGGGAGTGCAACTCGCCAATCTAGCCAGTGTTGAAACCAACCAGAAAATCCGGCTTACCATTGACTACTAACGTTTAACTGCATGCTTCAACTCGCCCTGTAGGCATGCACTAACCGCTAACAAATCCAACTTCAACCAGAACATTTACAAGACCTGAAAAACTTTCATTGTGACTGTAAACTTACGCTTCACTCTCATAAATAACCCGTTGCATGCTTTAGAGACTCTACCAGAAGTGACCAAGGAAGACATAACCTATGCCGTAGCAGTCAGATTTAATGCAGGACCTCATCAAAGAACAGCTCATCTGTCAACAGCTTGAGCCGCTCTAAACCCCAGCCTAGCTGGTCACCCTAGACCGTGTTAACAAAATCCTTAAATCTGCTACCACTACTGTTATGCAACCCTCACAGGTACCTCTGGCCCATAGTCTTGGCAGCGCAATTCCAATTGCGATAGATCCTAAAACTTAGACATAGAACTCGCTCTAATTGTACCGATCAGAGAGAGATAAACGCACATATTATGTACAAATACATCCAGAAGCTACAGACCAGACTGGATTCCCTCCTATTCGTAACCCCACGTTTTAACCAAACTGCGACGGCTCCGCCGACGGACTCCAGTCCCGACTAGGAGTAGAACCAGTAACCACTGTTTCCCCCCTCACCTGCTTCTATTCTTTCTACTCTTCTCTCTTTTGTGTTTTGTTTTGTTTTATTTGGGTTGTTACTTTCTTTGACACTATACCGCAATGCTAGGATTATCACAAAATCATGATTAGCGATTGAATTATTTGGGAATAATGTTTTTGCTCACCTATGATTTGAATTGTGTATGATAGTAGATGTAGGTAGAGGTAGTTAAAGTCATCTGCCCAGATGCCACCCTAGTCATCAGCCCAGATACCAATGAACTCTGAACTCCAATGAACTCTGAACCCTATGAACTCTGAACTCCATGAACTCTATGAACACTGAACACTGACTGTTTTAACCACTGCTTTTGGTTCCCGGAATACTTGGACTGTCTAACCTCTTCAGGTTCCCGGAATACATGGACAGTGTGATACCACATGGATGCACGTGCCAGCCCTTGGTTTGCTCTAAAGACCGTGGCCAGCACCCCGCTCTTCAGACCAAAGGGGGGATGTTGGGATCTGGCCCTAGTCTAGAAGCACCCATGCTCCTTCCTGTCATACAACGTCTGATGGAAAACTCCAAGATGAATGACTACACCTCCCAGCACAGCAGAAACCTGATGCTGGTCCCTCATTGGCCAAGAAAGGGCCCCCCACTGGTTGTGCCACCTGGTTTATAAGCCTGAGCACAGCTAGAATTCTTTCTCTTCCGTCCAGACACCGCTGGTGTAAGGAGATCCACAAGGCTCTCTTCACCCCGGACACGCGCTGGTGTCAGGAGGTCCACAAGGCCTCTTCACTCCGGACTCGTCCAGGGGACAAGAAGATCCACGAGGAACCGCGGCCTCATCAAATCCTATCAGGTCACATGCAACATTCGCTGGTCGAACAGACTGTGTTTTATTTTGAGTTTTGGATCCTGTAGTGCGAGAACGGATAACTCCTATGCCCCGTTCTCCCACCCTTTTTGTGTACACACCGCCGGCAGAAGGTAACAATCTTTCCTCGCCGAAGATTTCCGGGAAGGACGACCCAAACCTCGTCCCTCAGCCGAAGTTAAAAAGCCCCTCTCTGCAGCGAGGAGGCCGAGTCTGCGCCAGCCAGCCCCGAGGCCGCGCCACCGAGAGCCAGCGGCTACTCGAGGACCGAGTGATCCCCACCACGGGAAACGTACCCTACCGAACGAAGCTTCTACAAGTAAGAGTTACTGGTATCTGGGCCTAGCTTAGCTTAGCATAGCATTAGCTTAATTTAGCCTATTCGTTATGTCGTTGTTATTCCTGTGTCTTGTTACGTTAAGTTACTGTCGTGTTATAACTTGTTATTGCGCAAGCATCGCGGACCACGGAGTCCCGTTATATTGTGTATTTCCTGCCGTAACTGTTTGCATTAGATCCGTCGCTGCTAGTGGATGTGGAGGTTGTGATTTTATCACTTCAAAGACCAAAACCACGGTGGCGAAGCCTCGTCTCGCCGACCGAGTTTCGGGGTGATAAGAGAGCAATACTCGCATCTCACCGCAGTGATAAAGATGTGTTTTGTTTTGGGGATTATTTTATTTTGTTTGGTTTTATTCTCTGTTCTTTAAATCGGCTCTGTGAGTGAGATCTAGAACCGCAACTATCACCGTACAAGCGTGACCGGTCGGTTCAGAATCCGACCGCAGAGTTTACGAGTGATCAGCTGTTCCTCACATTCTCACTGCAGCGCTGAGCACCGCGCTCAGAGCTCCTCTCTCTCTCTCTCTCTCTCTCTCTCCCTCTCTTCCTACTAACCCGCACACACATAGTTAGATTCACTGATTTTGGGTGAACCTCTCAGACACGTGGTCGCGTAATCTATTGTCCCAACCCACATTGTGCGCCGTCTCACGTGGTTACACGTAGCCACCTCTCAGCTATCTTGTCGCGGGTCAATAGACTCCGCCATCTTTGCTTGTAGGCTCACACGCCCCTTTTTAGGTTACGTACCATCACTGTTTGAGTAGGCCCCCCCCCTTTGTTTCCACACACACACACTCACACATGTACATATATCTATATACATATCCTTACCCCACTTTATTCATTTGACTTTAGGTATTAGACATATAATTGTATGATAGTGTTTGTTTATTTTGATATTACTTGATTTGATCATTTATTATTTTATTTAATAAACTCTGTTATATTTTAAAGAGCAGTCGTCTGTGATTACTTGTGCATATGTGTGTAATAATAACTGGATGTAGTGGCCTGTGCTCGAACTTAAACCTTCACTTTCACTCTGAATGTGTAATAGTACTCAGACTATTGACATTATGAGTGAACGCTAATTATGAGACTTAGTTTTATTGTTTGGTTATTGGTCCCTGTTCGCAGGGTGGTGCCCCGTTATTATTAATAATCATTAATGATTGTTACTGACATTAATAATTCTATTGATGTCAAGAATTTAGTTTCTTAGATGCTGATAACCAAACACGCTCCTCTACGTTCCCAACATAATGGTGCCCCGTGTGAGGCTACGTTATTCCAGTTTTATTGCAGTATGTATTCACACTAATCCATAGTATACCTTCGAATCATTTTGAATAATACATTTTCCTTAGAAAGTTTAATTATTAATTTTTTTTGAATAATCCAAATTTCTGAAAATTATTTTCCAAAATAGTTTGATTTTTGATATTCAAACATTTTCCTATTTTAATTTAGTTTTAATTTTGATTTTAATCTTAATTTTAATTAAATTTTCAATTTTAATTTCCTTTCTGAAATTTGTTACTTCTTTTCCTTTCCAGGTTAGATCATTCGTTACATTTCCTAAACTAACAGTCAGCTGTGTTTAGTAGATTTGATCGTTTATTTGTAAAACCAACACTTTGTTTTGTTTTTCTTAATCCCTCAAAGAAAAGTTACACACAGCTGTCACAGGCCAGAAGTGCTGAAACCACATTAGCATTTTCTACCTTTGAGTTGAAAAGCAGTAGTTAATACCTCAGAGCAACAGTAGAAATTGTAAGTCATAGAACTAGGCATTTCACTGTGCACCTCAGAGCAGTAATTGACGTCCAACAGTAGAAATCGTAAGTCACAGAACTAAGCGTTTCACTGTGCAACTCAGAGCAGTAATTGACGTCCAACAGTAGAAATTGTAAGTCACAGAACTAGGCATTTCACTGTGCGCCTGCATTAACCGTAAACACTAACCGTTTTTCTTACTAACAGTAGGGAATTCTAACCACTGTTGCCATTTACAAAGAAGTAAAATGGGCAGTCAAAAACCGTACAGGTTAGGAGCAGAAGCTCACCAGGAGCCAGACAACCCTGCACCACAAGATGCAGCTGCTGGTCTCCTCAAACTCGCCCTCTCTGATGACAGGAGAAGGGGGGAGTACTCCCAGGTCCTGAGTGACCTAAGTGGGTCCGAGCCCACTTCCACAGGCGAGCGAGACATTCCGCATAGGTCAAGTGTACGCCTAGAACGAACGCCCTCTCCCACGCGGGGAGAGGTAGATCACCCTCCCCTTGATTTTAATAATTATGGCGATTCAGACGGTTTAGGCCCTCTCCGCGCGCAGGGCCTGCGCACCTATCACATAGAGTCCCACACGAAGGACGTAGAGCGCTTCGATCCAAATATTCGCTACTCGAGTATTGATGACTGTCTCAGGGTCCAAATCAGGTAATGCCACCGCACTCGTCAGAAAACCCGACACCGACTCGCAGCCCACCTGACTAAGCCAAGTGACCTTCCCCTCTGCTGCTCAAGTCTACTTAGTAGGGTGGGGAAGAGAACTCGGCACACTCCCTGAAACGACCACTCCCAATTGCGCGCCCCCCCCTGTTCTTTAACCTTCTTGGGCGACCTTGCTCACAAAGACAATGCCCGTTGTGTATATATATATTTCAGTCATACTGGGGGGCCATAACACACTTGCTCTACTCGATTCCAGGTCAGAAACGAACCTAATGTGTCCCCCCCACCTTTCGCATACACCTCTAGGGTACCACAACCTTAGAGGCCCTTCCAGCACCCTAGTTCGGAAAATCCTTTGTCAGCTAAGTCTTGTTTATCCTGCTCTGTCAGCGTGATCCACCTCCAGTTTGTTCAACGAAGCCACCGCCTTCTTTCAGCCGAGTCATCGCCCGGGCGTGTCAAGTCGCCAGTGCCGCAGGGGACAGAAGATGCCTAGTGCACGAGGTTTTTCTTCCAGCTCCTGCCCCGCTTTAGGGAACTGAACTTGATTTGCGCGGGGGACCTGTCTCCATCTCTAATTAGGGGGGAGGGGCGGGGGAAATGTCATCATTACCCGCCATGACACACTACAGAATGAAGCCGTTCTCGACGCTTCCCTGAGTGCTGGCGGTGACGTGGTGGTATGCACCCTCGCCACTTGAACAGCTTGAGGGGGGAAGGCTCTGACAACAGAAACTTAGAGAGATGCACTTCGCAGGGAGTGCAACTCGCCAATCTAGCCAGTGTTGAAACCAACCAGAAAATCCGGCTTACCATTGACTACTAACGTTTAACTGCATGCTTCAACTCGCCCTGTAGGCATGCACTAACCGCTAACAAATCCAACTTCAACCAGAACATTTACAAGACCTGAAAAACTTTCATTGTGACTGTAAACTTACGCTTCACTCTCATAAATAACCCTTTGCATGCTTTAGAGACTCTACCAGAAGTGACCAAGGAAGACATAACCTATGCCGTAGCAGTCAGATTTAATGCAGGACCTCATCAAAGAACAGCTCATCTGTCAACAGCTTGAGCCGCTCTAAACCCCAGTCTAGCTGGTCACCCTAGACCGTGTTAACAAAATCCTTAAATCTGCTACCACTACTGTTATGCAACCCTCACAGGTACCTCTGGCCCATAGTCTTGGCAGCGCAATTCCAATAGCGATAGATCCTAAAACTTAGACATAGAACTCGCTCTAATTGTACCGATCAGAGAGAGATAAACGCACATATTATGTACAAATACATCCAGAAGCGACAGACCAGACTGGATTCCCTCCTATTCGTAACCCCACGTTTTAACCAAACTGCGACGGCTCCGCCGACGGACTCCAGTCCCGACTAGGAGTAGAACCAGTAACCACTGTTTCCCCCCTCACCTGCTTCTATTCTTTCTACTCTTCTCTCTTTTGTGTTTTGTTTTGTTTTATTTGGGTTGTTACTTTCTTTGACACTATACCGCAATGCTAGGATTATCACAAAATCATGATTAGCGATTGAATTATTTGGGAATAATGTTTTTGCTCACCTATGATTTGAATTGTGTATGATAGTAGATGTAGGTAGAGGTAGTTAAAGTCATCTGCCCAGATGCCACCCTAGTCATCAGCCCAGATACCAATGAACTCTGAACTCCAATGAACTCTGAACCCTATGAACTCTGAACTCCATGAACTCTATGAACACTGAACACTGACTGTTTTAACCACTGCTTTTGGTTCCCGGAATACTTGGACTGTCTAACCTCTTCAGGTTCCCGGAATACATGGACAGTGTGATACCACATGGATGCACGTGCCAGCCCTTGGTTTGCTCTAAAGACCATGGCCAGCACCCCGCTCTTCAGACCAAAGGGGGGATGTTGGGATCTGGCCCTAGTCTAGAAGCACCCATGCTCCTTCCTGTCATACAACGTCTGATGGAAAACTCCAAGATGAATGACTACACCTCCCAGCACAGCAGAAACCTGATGCTGGTCCCTCATTGGCCAAGAAAGGGCCCCCCACTGGTTGTGCCACCTGGTTTATAAGCCTGAGCACAGCTAGAATTCTTTCTCTTCCGTCCAGACACCGCTGGTGTAAGGAGATCCACAAGGCTCTCTTCACCCCGGACACGCGCTGGTGTCAGGAGGTCCACAAGGCCTCTTCACTCCGGACTCGTCCAGGGGACAAGAAGATCCACGAGGAACCGCGGCCTCATCAAATCCTATCAGGTCACATGCAACATTCGCTGGTCGAACAGACTGTGTTTTATTTTGAGTTTTGGATCCTGTAGTGCGAGAACGGATAACTCCTATGCCCCGTTCTCCCACCCTTTTTGTGTACACACCGCCGGCAGAAGGTAACAATCTTTCCTCGCCGAAGATTTCCGGGAAGGACGACCCAAACCTCGTCCCTCAGCCGAAGTTAAAAAGCCCCTCTCTGCAGCGAGGAGGCCGAGTCTGCGCCAGCCAGCCCCGAGGCCGCGCCACCGAGAGCCAGCGGCTACTCGAGGACCGAGTGATCCCCACCACGGGAAACGTACCCTACCGAACGAAGCTTCTACAAGTAAGAGTTACTGGTATCTGGGCCTAGCTTAGCTTAGCATAGCATTAGCTTAATTTAGCCTATTCGTTATGTCGTTGTTATTCCTGTGTCTTGTTACGTTAAGTTACTGTCGTGTTATAACGTGTTATTGCGCAAGCATCGCGGACCACGGAGTCCCGTTATATTGTGTATTTCCTGCCGTAACTGTTTGCATTAGATCCGTCGCTGCTAGTGGATGTGGAGGTTGTGATTTTATCACTTGTGCTCGAACTTAAACCTTCACTTTCACTCTGAATGTGTAATAGTACTCAGACTATTGACATTATGAGTGAACGCTAATTATGAGACTTAGTTTTATTGTTTGGTTATTGGTCCCTGTTCGCAGGGTGGTGCCCCGTTATTATTAATAATCATTAATGATTGTTACTGACATTAATAATTCTATTGATGTCAAGAATTTAGTTTCTTAGATGCTGATAACCAAACACGCTCCTCTACGTTCCCAACATAATGGTGCCCCGTGTGAGGCTACGTTATTCCAGTTTTATTGCAGTATGTATTCACACTAATCCATAGTATACCTTCGAATCATTTTGAATAATACATTTTCCTTAGAAAGTTTAATTATTAATTTTTTTTGAATAATCCAAATTTCTGAAAATTATTTTCCAAAATAGTTTGATTTTTGATATTCAAACATTTTCCTATTTTAATTTAGTTTTAATTTTGATTTTAATCTTAATTTTAATTAAATTTTCAATTTTAATTTCCTTTCTGAAATTTGTTACTTCTTTTCCTTTCCAGGTTAGATCATTCGTTACATTTCCTAAACTAACAGTCAGCTGTGTTTAGTAGATTTGATCGTTTATTTGTAAAACCAACACTTTGTTTTGTTTTTCTTAATCCCTCAAAGAAAAGTTACACACAGCTGTCACAGGCCAGAAGTGCTGAAACCACATTAGCATTTTCTACCTTTGAGTTGAAAAGCAGTAGTTAATACCTCAGAGCAACAGTAGAAATTGTAAGTCATAGAACTAGGCATTTCACTGTGCACCTCAGAGCAGTAATTGACGTCCAACAGTAGAAATCGTAAGTCACAGAACTAAGCGTTTCACTGTGCAACTCAGAGCAGTAATTGACGTCCAACAGTAGAAATTGTAAGTCACAGAACTAGGCATTTCACTGTGCGCCTGCATTAACCGTAAACACTAACCGTTTTTCTTACTAACAGTAGGGAATTCTAACCACTGTTGCCATTTACAAAGAAGTAAAATGGGCAGTCAAAAACCGTACAGGTTAGGAGCAGAAGCTCACCAGGAGCCAGACAACCCTGCACCACAAGATGCAGCTGCTGGTCTCCTCAAACTCGCCCTCTCTGATGACAGGAGAAGGGGGGAGTACTCCCAGGTCCTGAGTGACCTAAGTGGGTCCGAGCCCACTTCCACAGGCGAGCGAGACATTCCGCATAGGTCAAGTGTACGCCTAGAACGAACGCCCTCTCCCACGCGGGGAGAGGTAGATCACCCTCCCCTTGATTTTAATAATTATGGCGATTCAGACGGTTTAGGCCCTCTCCGCGCGCAGGGCCTGCGCACCTATCACATAGAGTCCCACACGAAGGACGTAGAGCGCTTCGATCCAAATATTCGCTACTCGAGTATTGATGACTGTCTCAGGGTCCAAATCAGGTAATGCCACCGCACTCGTCAGAAAACCCGACACCGACTCGCAGCCCACCTGACTAAGCCAAGTGACCTTCCCCTCTGCTGCTCAAGTCTACTTAGTAGGGTGGGGAAGAGAACTCGGCACACTCCCTGAAACGACCACTCCCAATTGCGCGCCCCCCCCTGTTCTTTAACCTTCTTGGGCGACCTTGCTCACAAAGACAATGCCCGTTGTGTATATATATATTTCAGTCATACTGGGGGGCCATAACACACTTGCTCTACTCGATTCCAGGTCAGAAACGAACCTAATGTGTCCCCCCCACCTTTCGCATACACCTCTAGGGTACCACAACCTTAGAGGCCCTTCCAGCACCCTAGTTCGGAAAATCCTTTGTCAGCTAAGTCTTGTTTATCCTGCTCTGTCAGCGTGATCCACCTCCAGTTTGTTCAACGAAGCCACCGCCTTCTTTCAGCCGAGTCATCGCCCGGGCGTGTCAAGTCGCCAGTGCCGCAGGGGACAGAAGATGCCTAGTGCACGAGGTTTTTCTTCCAGCTCCTGCCCCGCTTTAGGGAACTGAACTTGATTTGCGCGGGGGACCTGTCTCCATCTCTAATTAGGGGGGAGGGGCGGGGGAAATGTCATCATTACCCGCCATGACACACTACAGAATGAAGCCGTTCTCGACGCTTCCCTGAGTGCTGGCGGTGACGTGGTGGTATGCACCCTCGCCACTTGAACAGCTTGAGGGGGGAAGGCTCTGACAACAGAAACTTAGAGAGATGCACTTCGCAGGGAGTGCAACTCGCCAATCTAGCCAGTGTTGAAACCAACCAGAAAATCCGGCTTACCATTGACTACTAACGTTTAACTGCATGCTTCAACTCGCCCTGTAGGCATGCACTAACCGCTAACAAATCCAACTTCAACCAGAACATTTACAAGACCTGAAAAACTTTCATTGTGACTGTAAACTTACGCTTCACTCTCATAAATAACCCTTTGCATGCTTTAGAGACTCTACCAGAAGTGACCAAGGAAGACATAACCTATGCCGTAGCAGTCAGATTTAATGCAGGACCTCATCAAAGAACAGCTCATCTGTCAACAGCTTGAGCCGCTCTAAACCCCAGTCTAGCTGGTCACCCTAGACCGTGTTAACAAAATCCTTAAATCTGCTACCACTACTGTTATGCAACCCTCACAGGTACCTCTGGCCCATAGTCTTGGCAGCGCAATTCCAATAGCGATAGATCCTAAAACTTAGACATAGAACTCGCTCTAATTGTACCGATCAGAGAGAGATAAACGCACATATTATGTACAAATACATCCAGAAGCGACAGACCAGACTGGATTCCCTCCTATTCGTAACCCCACGTTTTAACCAAACTGCGACGGCTCCGCCGACGGACTCCAGTCCCGACTAGGAGTAGAACCAGTAACCACTGTTTCCCCCCTCACCTGCTTCTATTCTTTCTACTCTTCTCTCTTTTGTGTTTTGTTTTGTTTTATTTGGGTTGTTACCTTCTTTGACACTATACCGCAATGCTAGGATTATCACAAAATCATGATTAGCGATTGAATTATTTGGGAATAATGTTTTTGCTCACCTATGATTTGAATTGTGTATGATAGTAGATGTAGGTAGAGGTAGTTAAAGTCATCTGCCCAGATGCCACCCTAGTCATCAGCCCAGATACCAATGAACTCTGAACTCCAATGAACTCTGAACCCTATGAACTCTGAACTCCATGAACTCTATGAACACTGAACACTGACTGTTTTAACCACTGCTTTTGGTTCCCGGAATACTTGGACTGTCTAACCTCTTCAGGTTCCCGGAATACATGGACAGTGTGATACCACATGGATGCACGTGCCAGCCCTTGGTTTGCTCTAAAGACCATGGCCAGCACCCCGCTCTTCAGACCAAAGGGGGGATGTTGGGATCTGGCCCTAGTCTAGAAGCACCCATGCTCCTTCCTGTCATACAACGTCTGATGGAAAACTCCAAGATGAATGACTACACCTCCCAGCACAGCAGAAACCTGATGCTGGTCCCTCATTGGCCAAGAAAGGGCCCCCCACTGGTTGTGCCACCTGGTTTATAAGCCTGAGCACAGCTAGAATTCTTTCTCTTCCGTCCAGACACCGCTGGTGTAAGGAGATCCACAAGGCTCTCTTCACCCCGGACACGCGCTGGTGTCAGGAGGTCCACAAGGCCTCTTCACTCCGGACTCGTCCAGGGGACAAGAAGATCCACGAGGAACCGCGGCCTCATCAAATCCTATCAGGTCACATGCAACATTCGCTGGTCGAACAGACTGTGTTTTATTTTGAGTTTTGGATCCTGTAGTGCGAGAACGGATAACTCCTATGCCCCGTTCTCCCACCCTTTTTGTGTACACACCGCCGGCAGAAGGTAACAATCTTTCCTCGCCGAAGATTTCCGGGAAGGACGACCCAAACCTCGTCCCTCAGCCGAAGTTAAAAAGCCCCTCTCTGCAGCGAGGAGGCCGAGTCTGCGCCAGCCAGCCCCGAGGCCGCGCCACCGAGAGCCAGCGGCTACTCGAGGACCGAGTGATCCCCACCACGGGAAACGTACCCTACCGAACGAAGCTTCTACAAGTAAGAGTTACTGGTATCTGGGCCTAGCTTAGCTTAGCATAGCATTAGCTTAATTTAGCCTATTCGTTATGTCGTTGTTATTCCTGTGTCTTGTTACGTTAAGTTACTGTCGTGTTATAACGTGTTATTGCGCAAGCATCGCGGACCACGGAGTCCCGTTATATTGTGTATTTCCTGCCGTAACTGTTTGCATTAGATCCGTCGCTGCTAGTGGATGTGGAGGTTGTGATTTTATCACTTGTGCTCGAACTTAAACCTTCACTTTCACTCTGAATGTGTAATAGTACTCAGACTATTGACATTATGAGTGAACGCTAATTATGAGACTTAGTTTTATTGTTTGGTTATTGGTCCCTGTTCGCAGGGTGGTGCCCCGTTATTATTAATAATCATTAATGATTGTTACTGACATTAATAATTCTATTGATGTCAAGAATTTAGTTTCTTAGATGCTGATAACCAAACACGCTCCTCTACGTTCCCAACATAATGGTGCCCCGTGTGAGGCTACGTTATTCCAGTTTTATTGCAGTATGTATTCACACTAATCCATAGTATACCTTCGAATCATTTTGAATAATACATTTTCCTTAGAAAGTTTAATTATTAATTTTTTTTGAATAATCCAAATTTCTGAAAATTATTTTCCAAAATAGTTTGATTTTTGATATTCAAACATTTTCCTATTTTAATTTAGTTTTAATTTTGATTTTAATCTTAATTTTAATTAAATTTTCAATTTTAATTTCCTTTCTGAAATTTGTTACTTCTTTTCCTTTCCAGGTTAGATCATTCGTTACATTTCCTAAACTAACAGTCAGCTGTGTTTAGTAGATTTGATCGTTTATTTGTAAAACCAACACTTTGTTTTGTTTTTCTTAATCCCTCAAAGAAAAGTTACACACAGCTGTCACAGGCCAGAAGTGCTGAAACCACATTAGCATTTTCTACCTTTGAGTTGAAAAGCAGTAGTTAATACCTCAGAGCAACAGTAGAAATTGTAAGTCATAGAACTAGGCATTTCACTGTGCACCTCAGAGCAGTAATTGACGTCCAACAGTAGAAATCGTAAGTCACAGAACTAAGCGTTTCACTGTGCAACTCAGAGCAGTAATTGACGTCCAACAGTAGAAATTGTAAGTCACAGAACTAGGCATTTCACTGTGCGCCTGCATTAACCGTAAACACTAACCGTTTTTCTTACTAACAGTAGGGAATTCTAACCACTGTTGCCATTTACAAAGAAGTAAAATGGGCAGTCAAAAACCGTACAGGTTAGGAGCAGAAGCTCACCAGGAGCCAGACAACCCTGCACCACAAGATGCAGCTGCTGGTCTCCTCAAACTCGCCCTCTCTGATGACAGGAGAAGGGGGGAGTACTCCCAGGTCCTGAGTGACCTAAGTGGGTCCGAGCCCACTTCCACAGGCGAGCGAGACATTCCGCATAGGTCAAGTGTACGCCTAGAACGAACGCCCTCTCCCACGCGGGGAGAGGTAGATCACCCTCCCCTTGATTTTAATAATTATGGCGATTCAGACGGTTTAGGCCCTCTCCGCGCGCAGGGCCTGCGCACCTATCACATAGAGTCCCACACGAAGGACGTAGAGCGCTTCGATCCAAATATTCGCTACTCGAGTATTGATGACTGTCTCAGGGTCCAAATCAGGTAATGCCACCGCACTCGTCAGAAAACCCGACACCGACTCGCAGCCCACCTGACTAAGCCAAGTGACCTTCCCCTCTGCTGCTCAAGTCTACTTAGTAGGGTGGGGAAGAGAACTCGGCACACTCCCTGAAACGACCACTCCCAATTGCGCGCCCCCCCCTGTTCTTTAACCTTCTTGGGCGACCTTGCTCACAAAGACAATGCCCGTTGTGTATATATATATTTCAGTCATACTGGGGGGCCATAACACACTTGCTCTACTCGATTCCAGGTCAGAAACGAACCTAATGTGTCCCCCCCACCTTTCGCATACACCTCTAGGGTACCACAACCTTAGAGGCCCTTCCAGCACCCTAGTTCGGAAAATCCTTTGTCAGCTAAGTCTTGTTTATCCTGCTCTGTCAGCGTGATCCACCTCCAGTTTGTTCAACGAAGCCACCGCCTTCTTTCAGCCGAGTCATCGCCCGGGCGTGTCAAGTCGCCAGTGCCGCAGGGGACAGAAGATGCCTAGTGCACGAGGTTTTTCTTCCAGCTCCTGCCCCGCTTTAGGGAACTGAACTTGATTTGCGCGGGGGACCTGTCTCCATCTCTAATTAGGGGGGAGGGGCGGGGGAAATGTCATCATTACCCGCCATGACACACTACAGAATGAAGCCGTTCTCGACGCTTCCCTGAGTGCTGGCGGTGACGTGGTGGTATGCACCCTCGCCACTTGAACAGCTTGAGGGGGGAAGGCTCTGACAACAGAAACTTAGAGAGATGCACTTCGCAGGGAGTGCAACTCGCCAATCTAGCCAGTGTTGAAACCAACCAGAAAATCCGGCTTACCATTGACTACTAACGTTTAACTGCATGCTTCAACTCGCCCTGTAGGCATGCACTAACCGCTAACAAATCCAACTTCAACCAGAACATTTACAAGACCTGAAAAACTTTCATTGTGACTGTAAACTTACGCTTCACTCTCATAAATAACCCTTTGCATGCTTTAGAGACTCTACCAGAAGTGACCAAGGAAGACATAACCTATGCCGTAGCAGTCAGATTTAATGCAGGACCTCATCAAAGAACAGCTCATCTGTCAACAGCTTGAGCCGCTCTAAACCCCAGTCTAGCTGGTCACCCTAGACCGTGTTAACAAAATCCTTAAATCTGCTACCACTACTGTTATGCAACCCTCACAGGTACCTCTGGCCCATAGTCTTGGCAGCGCAATTCCAATAGCGATAGATCCTAAAACTTAGACATAGAACTCGCTCTAATTGTACCGATCAGAGAGAGATAAACGCACATATTATGTACAAATACATCCAGAAGCGACAGACCAGACTGGATTCCCTCCTATTCGTAACCCCACGTTTTAACCAAACTGCGACGGCTCCGCCGACGGACTCCAGTCCCGACTAGGAGTAGAACCAGTAACCACTGTTTCCCCCCTCACCTGCTTCTATTCTTTCTACTCTTCTCTCTTTTGTGTTTTGTTTTGTTTTATTTGGGTTGTTACTTTCTTTGACACTATACCGCAATGCTAGGATTATCACAAAATCATGATTAGCGATTGAATTATTTGGGAATAATGTTTTTGCTCACCTATGATTTGAATTGTGTATGATAGTAGATGTAGGTAGAGGTAGTTAAAGTCATCTGCCCAGATGCCACCCTAGTCATCAGCCCAGATACCAATGAACTCTGAACTCCAATGAACTCTGAACCCTATGAACTCTGAACTCCATGAACTCTATGAACACTGAACACTGACTGTTTTAACCACTGCTTTTGGTTCCCGGAATACTTGGACTGTCTAACCTCTTCAGGTTCCCGGAATACATGGACAGTGTGATACCACATGGATGCACGTGCCAGCCCTTGGTTTGCTCTAAAGACCATGGCCAGCACCCCGCTCTTCAGACCAAAGGGGGGATGTTGGGATCTGGCCCTAGTCTAGAAGCACCCATGCTCCTTCCTGTCATACAACGTCTGATGGAAAACTCCAAGATGAATGACTACACCTCCCAGCACAGCAGAAACCTGATGCTGGTCCCTCATTGGCCAAGAAAGGGCCCCCCACTGGTTGTGCCACCTGGTTTATAAGCCTGAGCACAGCTAGAATTCTTTCTCTTCCGTCCAGACACCGCTGGTGTAAGGAGATCCACAAGGCTCTCTTCACCCCGGACACGCGCTGGTGTCAGGAGGTCCACAAGGCCTCTTCACTCCGGACTCGTCCAGGGGACAAGAAGATCCACGAGGAACCGCGGCCTCATCAAATCCTATCAGGTCACATGCAACATTCGCTGGTCGAACAGACTGTGTTTTATTTTGAGTTTTGGATCCTGTAGTGCGAGAACGGATAACTCCTATGCCCCGTTCTCCCACCCTTTTTGTGTACACACCGCCGGCAGAAGGTAACAATCTTTCCTCGCCGAAGATTTCCGGGAAGGACGACCCAAACCTCGTCCCTCAGCCGAAGTTAAAAAGCCCCTCTCTGCAGCGAGGAGGCCGAGTCTGCGCCAGCCAGCCCCGAGGCCGCGCCACCGAGAGCCAGCGGCTACTCGAGGACCGAGTGATCCCCACCACGGGAAACGTACCCTACCGAACGAAGCTTCTACAAGTAAGAGTTACTGGTATCTGGGCCTAGCTTAGCTTAGCATAGCATTAGCTTAATTTAGCCTATTCGTTATGTCGTTGTTATTCCTGTGTCTTGTTACGTTAAGTTACTGTCGTGTTATAACGTGTTATTGCGCAAGCATCGCGGACCACGGAGTCCCGTTATATTGTGTATTTCCTGCCGTAACTGTTTGCATTAGATCCGTCGCTGCTAGTGGATGTGGAGGTTGTGATTTTATCACTTGTGCTCGAACTTAAACCTTCACTTTCACTCTGAATGTGTAATAGTACTCAGACTATTGACATTATGAGTGAACGCTAATTATGAGACTTAGTTTTATTGTTTGGTTATTGGTCCCTGTTCGCAGGGTGGTGCCCCGTTATTATTAATAATCATTAATGATTGTTACTGACATTAATAATTCTATTGATGTCAAGAATTTAGTTTCTTAGATGCTGATAACCAAACACGCTCCTCTACGTTCCCAACATAATGGTGCCCCGTGTGAGGCTACGTTATTCCAGTTTTATTGCAGTATGTATTCACACTAATCCATAGTATACCTTCGAATCATTTTGAATAATACATTTTCCTTAGAAAGTTTAATTATTAATTTTTTTTGAATAATCCAAATTTCTGAAAATTATTTTCCAAAATAGTTTGATTTTTGATATTCAAACATTTTCCTATTTTAATTTAGTTTTAATTTTGATTTTAATCTTAATTTTAATTAAATTTTCAATTTTAATTTCCTTTCTGAAATTTGTTACTTCTTTTCCTTTCCAGGTTAGATCATTCGTTACATTTCCTAAACTAACAGTCAGCTGTGTTTAGTAGATTTGATCGTTTATTTGTAAAACCAACACTTTGTTTTGTTTTTCTTAATCCCTCAAAGAAAAGTTACACACAGCTGTCACAGGCCAGAAGTGCTGAAACCACATTAGCATTTTCTACCTTTGAGTTGAAAAGCAGTAGTTAATACCTCAGAGCAACAGTAGAAATTGTAAGTCATAGAACTAGGCATTTCACTGTGCACCTCAGAGCAGTAATTGACGTCCAACAGTAGAAATCGTAAGTCACAGAACTAAGCGTTTCACTGTGCAACTCAGAGCAGTAATTGACGTCCAACAGTAGAAATTGTAAGTCACAGAACTAGGCATTTCACTGTGCGCCTGCATTAACCGTAAACACTAACCGTTTTTCTTACTAACAGTAGGGAATTCTAACCACTGTTGCCATTTACAAAGAAGTAAAATGGGCAGTCAAAAACCGTACAGGTTAGGAGCAGAAGCTCACCAGGAGCCAGACAACCCTGCACCACAAGATGCAGCTGCTGGTCTCCTCAAACTCGCCCTCTCTGATGACAGGAGAAGGGGGGAGTACTCCCAGGTCCTGAGTGACCTAAGTGGGTCCGAGCCCACTTCCACAGGCGAGCGAGACATTCCGCATAGGTCAAGTGTACGCCTAGAACGAACGCCCTCTCCCACGCGGGGAGAGGTAGATCACCCTCCCCTTGATTTTAATAATTATGGCGATTCAGACGGTTTAGGCCCTCTCCGCGCGCAGGGCCTGCGCACCTATCACATAGAGTCCCACACGAAGGACGTAGAGCGCTTCGATCCAAATATTCGCTACTCGAGTATTGATGACTGTCTCAGGGTCCAAATCAGGTAATGCCACCGCACTCGTCAGAAAACCCGACACCGACTCGCAGCCCACCTGACTAAGCCAAGTGACCTTCCCCTCTGCTGCTCAAGTCTACTTAGTAGGGTGGGGAAGAGAACTCGGCACACTCCCTGAAACGACCACTCCCAATTGCGCGCCCCCCCCTGTTCTTTAACCTTCTTGGGCGACCTTGCTCACAAAGACAATGCCCGTTGTGTATATATATATTTCAGTCATACTGGGGGGCCATAACACACTTGCTCTACTCGATTCCAGGTCAGAAACGAACCTAATGTGTCCCCCCCACCTTTCGCATACACCTCTAGGGTACCACAACCTTAGAGGCCCTTCCAGCACCCTAGTTCGGAAAATCCTTTGTCAGCTAAGTCTTGTTTATCCTGCTCTGTCAGCGTGATCCACCTCCAGTTTGTTCAACGAAGCCACCGCCTTCTTTCAGCCGAGTCATCGCCCGGGCGTGTCAAGTCGCCAGTGCCGCAGGGGACAGAAGATGCCTAGTGCACGAGGTTTTTCTTCCAGCTCCTGCCCCGCTTTAGGGAACTGAACTTGATTTGCGCGGGGGACCTGTCTCCATCTCTAATTAGGGGGGAGGGGCGGGGGAAATGTCATCATTACCCGCCATGACACACTACAGAATGAAGCCGTTCTCGACGCTTCCCTGAGTGCTGGCGGTGACGTGGTGGTATGCACCCTCGCCACTTGAACAGCTTGAGGGGGGAAGGCTCTGACAACAGAAACTTAGAGAGATGCACTTCGCAGGGAGTGCAACTCGCCAATCTAGCCAGTGTTGAAACCAACCAGAAAATCCGGCTTACCATTGACTACTAACGTTTAACTGCATGCTTCAACTCGCCCTGTAGGCATGCACTAACCGCTAACAAATCCAACTTCAACCAGAACATTTACAAGACCTGAAAAACTTTCATTGTGACTGTAAACTTACGCTTCACTCTCATAAATAACCCTTTGCATGCTTTAGAGACTCTACCAGAAGTGACCAAGGAAGACATAACCTATGCCGTAGCAGTCAGATTTAATGCAGGACCTCATCAAAGAACAGCTCATCTGTCAACAGCTTGAGCCGCTCTAAACCCCAGTCTAGCTGGTCACCCTAGACCGTGTTAACAAAATCCTTAAATCTGCTACCACTACTGTTATGCAACCCTCACAGGTACCTCTGGCCCATAGTCTTGGCAGCGCAATTCCAATAGCGATAGATCCTAAAACTTAGACATAGAACTCGCTCTAATTGTACCGATCAGAGAGAGATAAACGCACATATTATGTACAAATACATCCAGAAGCTACAGACCAGACTGGATTCCCTCCTATTCGTAACCCCACGTTTTAACCAAACTGCGACGGCTCCGCCGACGGACTCCAGTCCCGACTAGGAGTAGAACCAGTAACCACTGTTTCCCCCCTCACCTGCTTCTATTCTTTCTACTCTTCTCTCTTTTGTGTTTTGTTTTGTTTTATTTGGGTTGTTACTTTCTTTGACACTATACCGCAATGCTAGGATTATCACAAAATCATGATTAGCGATTGAATTATTTGGGAATAATGTTTTTGCTCACCTATGATTTGAATTGTGTATGATAGTAGATGTAGGTAGAGGTAGTTAAAGTCATCTGCCCAGATGCCACCCTAGTCATCAGCCCAGATACCAATGAACTCTGAACTCCAATGAACTCTGAACCCTATGAACTCTGAACTCCATGAACTCTATGAACACTGAACACTGACTGTTTTAACCACTGCTTTTGGTTCCCGGAATACTTGGACTGTCTAACCTCTTCAGGTTCCCGGAATACATGGACAGTGTGATACCACATGGATGCACGTGCCAGCCCTTGGTTTGCTCTAAAGACCGTGGCCAGCACCCCGCTCTTCAGACCAAAGGGGGGATGTTGGGATCTGGCCCTAGTCTAGAAGCACCCATGCTCCTTCCTGTCATACAACGTCTGATGGAAAACTCCAAGATGAATGACTACACCTCCCAGCACAGCAGAAACCTGATGCTGGTCCCTCATTGGCCAAGAAAGGGCCCCCCACTGGTTGTGCCACCTGGTTTATAAGCCTGAGCACAGCTAGAATTCTTTCTCTTCCGTCCAGACACCGCTGGTGTAAGGAGATCCACAAGGCTCTCTTCACCCCGGACACGCGCTGGTGTCAGGAGGTCCACAAGGCCTCTTCACTCCGGACTCGTCCAGGGGACAAGAAGATCCACGAGGAACCGCGGCCTCATCAAATCCTATCAGGTCACATGCAACATTCGCTGGTCAAACAGACTGTGTTTTATTTTGAGTTTTGGATCCTGTAGTGCGAGAACGGATAACTCCTATGCCCCGTTCTCCCACCCTTTTTGTGTACACACCGCCGGCAGAAGGTAACAATCTTTCCTCGCCGAAGATTTCCGGGAAGGACGACCCAAACCTCGTCCCTCAGCCGAAGTTAAAAAGCCCCTCTCTGCAGCGAGGAGGCCGAGTCTGCGCCAGCCAGCCCCGAGGCCGCGCCACCGAGAGCCAGCGGCTACTCGAGGACCGAGTGATCCCCACCACGGGAAACGTACCCTACCGAACGAAGCTTCTACAAGTAAGAGTTACTGGTATCTGGGCCTAGCTTAGCTTAGCATAGCATTAGCTTAATTTAGCCTATTCGTTATGTCGTTGTTATTCCTGTGTCTTGTTACGTTAAGTTACTGTCGTGTTATAACGTGTTATTGCGCAAGCATCGCGGACCACGGAGTCCCGTTATATTGTGTATTTCCTGCCGTAACTGTTTGCATTAGATCCGTCGCTGCTAGTGGATGTGGAGGTTGTGATTTTATCACTTCAAAGACCAAAACCACGGTGGCGAAGCCTCGTCTCGCCGACCGAGTTTCGGGGTGATAAGAGAGCAATACTCGCATCTCACCGCAGTGATAAAGATGTGTTTTGTTTTGGGGATTATTTTATTTTGTTTGGTTTTATTCTCTGTTCTTTAAATCGGCTCTGTGAGTGAGATCTAGAACCGCAACTATCACCGTACAAGCGTGACCGGTCGGTTCAGAATCCGACCGCAGAGTTTACGAGTGATCAGCTGTTCCTCACATTCTCACTGCAGCGCTGAGCACCGCGCTCAGAGTTCCTCTCTCTCTCTCTCTCTCTCTCTCTCTCTCTCTCCCTCTCTTCCTACTAACCCGCACACACATAGTTAGATTCACTGATTTTGGGTGAACCTCTCAGACACGTGGTCGCGTAATCTATTGTCCCAACCCACATTGTGCGCCGTCCCACGTGGTTACACGTAGCCACCTCTCAGCTATCTTGTCGCGGGTCAATAGACTCCGCCATCTTTGCTTGTAGGCTCACACGCCCCTTTTTAGGTTACGTACCATCACTGTTTGAGTAGGCCCCCCCCCTTTGTTTCCACACACACACACTCACACATGTACATATATCTATATACATATCCTTACCCCACTTTATTCATTTGACTTTAGGTATTAGACATATAATTGTATGATAGTGTTTGTTTATTTTGATATTACTTGATTTGATCATTTATTATTTTATTTAATAAACTCTGTTATATTTTAAAGAGCAGTTGTCTGTGATTACTTGTGCATATGTGTGTAATAATAACTGGATGTAGTGGCCTGTGCTCGAACTTAAACCTTCACTTTCACTCTGAATGTGTAATAGTACTCAGACTATTGACATTATGAGTGAACGCTAATTATGAGACTTAGTTTTATTGTTTGGTTATTGGTCCCTGTTCGCAGGGTGGTGCCCCGTTATTATTAATAATCATTAATGATTGTTACTGACATTAATAATTCTATTGATGTCAAGAATTTAGTTTCTTAGATGCTGATAACCAAACACGCTCCTCTACGTTCCCAACACAAATTAATACTCACTTTACTGAGCTAACATGGAGTTTTTAGGTTGTTTTACATTCAAGGCTTGCTGTACAAAAACTCTATAGTTATTTTATTTCAGGCCAAACTGTTTCAAATTCAGACTGCAGCAAGGGTTAAAAATCGGCACCAAAGGCTTTGCCACGGTTCAATATCCGTCCTCGAGTTCACCAAGTTGACCCCAAAGGGCTCCAACTGCAAGCCAGTGATTTTTATTTTTAATGCAAGCTGAATGTCAAACTATCCATCCTAGTGTGAAAGCAAACAGGTCACAGGTGCAACATTGTTGAGAAGCGATGGATGATTTATGGCAGATCCAGGTTCAGTTTGTCGTCATACATCATTGACATAATCAGTGTCCTAAGAAAACCATGGGTCTCTACTTCCTAAGCTCAATAAATCATTTCAAAATGCCATTGGATAAGTAGAAAAATGTGTTGTCACAAAGCTGTTGTTATTAGCTCTTGTTGACGTTTTGGAGATGCATGGTTTTCGAAGAACAACCACGACAGTTAACATACAATGATTCATTGTTTTGACAACGATTTGATCCTTCACTGGCTTCCCACCTGCGATCCCTGACTAGGTATAGAGGAATCACTTGTTATTATGCAGATTTGAGACACATGGCACTCTGTTACAAGACCCCTATAGGATTCTCACCAGCAACCTAAATATGAGGCTACAGTGCTGCAAAATTGTAAACCGAATTGAACTCGTTTCAACACTTCACAAAAAGTGATGCCCCTGATCCTCCTCCTCCTCCCGCTGGTTTTTCTGTCCCTGTGGGAAACTAAATGAAAGAGTCCTTTGTCGCTGTGAATCGGTAATCTGAACAGAGCTGGGTCAACCACAACCAGATTACCTCTAATTTCTAACTACTTATTTCTAAATAGACTAAAGTTCACATCCCTATATGTCTGGGTTAGCAGCCTGAGTTACACACATCTTAGGAGATATCCAACACCGCTGCAGAACAATCACCGTCCTTAATAAATTGATAAATTACATAGTTTAATATTGTTGGCATGAGTGTTTTGGAAATGTTCAACCTTAACATAAAGTACAGCAATTCATCTTTAATGCAAGTCAAAATACAGTGCAGAACATGCTGAAAGGAAAGCCTTAAAAATGGATCTGAATCTATTGTCATCCCATTTTTATGCTGATTAGCTCATAATCTAATTTTCTTTTTTTGCTGTCTTATTCTGAAGGGTCAACTATCATTCTGAAGAGGAAGTTCTCTGCCTCTCAGTTTTGGGACGACTGCAGGAAATACAGTGTGACTGTTGTGCAGTACATAGGAGAGGTGATGCGTTACCTCTGCAGTACACCAAAGGTAAATTTATTATTGTTCTCGTTTATTTTACTTCGTCAGGGCGACATAGTACAAACAGGTGACAAATAGACGGACAAAGATGTCACGAAATATTCAGGGATCAACACAAGACGTATGAAAAAGACATCATCATTTAAACATGGTTCAGGTTTTTAGTTGTTTTTTTGAGTGGGAGTATTGCCTGGGTTTGTGTGCATATATCAAAGTGGGTTGTATAAGTTTGTCATATATTCATATTTAAATAACAGGTATGTTTCAGGAGGAGGAGGAGAGAGAAATAAATAAATAGATAAGTAAATAAATGGTAATAATATTCATAAGTTAGTTTAATACGTACATAAATAAATAATAACAATAACAAACAAAATAAATAATAATAATAATAGTAAAGAGAATTGATTAAATAAATCAATGATAGTAAGGGCTTCAGTGTAGCCCGGAAGGCAGCCGGAGAGGGCTAACGGAGTCCACTCCTTTTATAAAATGATTTTCACTGTTCTCAGCCTTTTACATAGTGTTGCTGCAGCCACGCAGAGCTCAGAACTGCAAAACTAAGCAGCGTTACAATGTTTCAGCATTGGTTAAGTAGGAATAATATTTGTTTTGCAGATTTTGAAGACTGATAGTAGTATTTTGTAACTATTTTAAGTTGCCCTTTAGTTTTCTTTATGCCTCTAAGTATAAGTCATTCTATGTTGAAAAGCCTCTGCAGCAGTGTCTTGATCATGTGACAGTTGATCATGTGACACTGGTTTAGGTGTCATCTGAAACCTAAACCACTGGCATTCCTCTAGGGCTGGCAGGAGGTAAAGGTCTCCCTCCCTCTTAATCAGGGACAAATAGAAAATGCCTTCAAAGGAACATATTTGTGGGACAGAATGTACAATTTAAGGGACGATTAAAATTGATATAATTGCAGTTTTAGTCATCTGTGGTTGTGACGGAGCTGTCATAATGTCATAAGTAAACTGTCGTACCTGATGTCTCATATTTGATATATCGTATGCTGACGGATTGATAATATTGGTCCGGCCCCATTGTTAATTACCATGTATCTCTTAATTAAATGCCAGTTTTTCATTTAGTAGAGTGATTGCAAGGCAAACAAGCCCACATAAGATCTTTGGCATGGCACTGTAGAACCATGCCTCCTCTCTTCCGTCTTAGTGGAAAACTCCTTTCAATAGAGACAGCTGCTGAGACAGAGTACTGTGAACCGGCTGCAGCAAGCTGCCACTGAGACACATCCAGTCAGAGATAACTTTCCAAATCAGTACATTCCCACAGCGCCGCACAGCTGGCTTACAAAAATAGAAATCGTTAAATCTCAACTATCGGGTTACAGCAGGGGTCTCAAACTCATCTTTACTCTGGGGCCACATCAGCGTCACGGTCGCCCTCAAAGGGCTGGTTGTAAATGTAAGACGGTCTAAATGTAACTACTCCTAACATGTTGGTAAATAACTGTCTCTGCATTTGATTATTGTTTATTCAAGTGTAAAAATATTGTACATGCAGTTATATAAATGTAAAAATATATTTAAGCACATTTCCGTTATTATAACTTAAATCCTTTTAATTTAGGGTTAAGAAACCCACATTACTCTATCAAAGATCAAACTATTAAAGAAAATATCAAAGACAAATATCAAACAAGTTATTATAATAACTTTGTTCAATGCTCAAAATCCTTTCAAGGGTGCGTTTGCACAATCTCACGTGAAGTATTTCATGTGTTGTAAAGCCACGTTTAAAGTAGTCTTCAATGTACTCACAATACATTCCATGTCAAATGTACAGTAACCAAAGAGCTGCTTCTATGACTGTGTGTTTAAGTATCTCATAACTTCGACTTTCTATCTCAGAATTATGACTTTCTATCATCATTTTGACTTTCTATCTCATAATGCCGACTATGGGGATATTTTTATTATCAAGTCTAACTTTTAATTGTTATTTTATTAGGGCCCGAGCAACCGACAACGTCGGGCCGCGAAGGCCCAATTGAAACTGTTAGAATTATTATTATTTTTATTTATTTTTTAAACTTTTTAAAATTTTTTTGCTGGTGGATTCGCGGGCCACATAAAATGACGTGGCGGGCCGTCTTCGGCCCGCGGGCCTTGAGTTTGAAACCCCTGGGTTACAGCCTTCTACGTCATTATGTGTAAGGGGTTTGAACAGCATGAAACACTATGCATGCATGTCAATATCATGCTAACATCGTGCTAATATGATAAACTGACATTTTTCAAGTAGCATTGCATACTTTTCATATCACTCAAAGATGTATCTACTGTATTTAGGAGAACTGTACACATTCTGCCTACATGTATGGCCATTCAGAGTATCTAATTGCATCACATGAAGTGCAGTCTCGATTTACCGTTTGACCTCGAGTCAGAAGAGGGGCCTGTCTGTATCTGGTCACCACTAGGAATAGATGCTGGCCTTAATTTAGGAAGACCATATCAAATGTAACGGTAAAAAATATTCTAACATGTCTCTGTAAGAGGAAAGCGCCCGCTGTGACATAAAACGATTCCATATAGGGCAATAACATAAGACAAGGAATCTGCCTGCCATATAGGGCAGCGGCAGAGAATGAGGCGCCTTCCCGTATTGCAGAGGACATGTACCAGACATTGATGCACCTTTATGTACGCCAACACAATGAAGTTCAACTGAGTTCAGAGAAAACTAAGTAGAAATATACACTCAGTAAAAATGTACCATTACAAACTCTCAAACCATTTTACATGATACTCGTGTCTTTCCTAAAAGCAAAGTATTCGTTAGTACATCAGATACTACCTGAGAAAAAGTCCAATGTCTTAAAGTTTGTTCTCCGGAAACATCTCATTAAACACTACATCTGTTTATCGATATATAAAGCAACACTTATAATAACACCATTATTAGACGGAATTAAGCAACAGCAGCATCTCCCGTCTACTACGTGTTATTTATCCATATTACTTTACTACACTCAAATAATATGAGTATTAGTAAAAAATATTTGTTTAGTCGCTGAGCTGAAGGTTCATTATCAAAAGTATTAATGCAGCTGGACTGAAAGCACAGTTTTTTGTACTCTAAGTTCCTACTCATAGTTTGATGTTTCCTGATACGATGGAGCAGTAGACCTGAGCCGTCAGCGGTAGGTAGCTCTTCTCTTTACCATCAAGGATGTAAATAGGGTCCTGGATACGCCCTGGATCGAAACTCTCCTCCACTAACTTCACTTTCATCTGCTTGAAAGTCCCTGTCACCTCCACTGCATTCTAGACAGACGACAGGCACAAAATACTCAGTCAAGTACAGTATCAAAATATCACTACTGCTTCTCATCACATGCTGCAGACACTGTGAGAAACATGCATCGTCCAATATTGACAAGTGATAGAAACATTCCTTTACAACAGAACAATGTTTGTTTTTCAAATATTTTGTATTATTTCAATTTAATATACAGTTTCTACCAAAAGTGAAATGCAGTAAAGTGTGTATGAGATAAACATACCTGTATTCTTATAAAGCGAGGTCGGGCATATGAAGGCAGGTAGTTAACCACATGGTTATATATCCTACTTCCACTACTGGGCACCTTCATTCACAGTGACAGCTGCCATCCCTATCCGGCCCTCATGTCCTACATTGCCAGACAAAATTGAAACAAACAAAGCATTTCTTTACCAATTCCTTAACAAATCAATGTCTCTCTTCAATGTTCTGCCATTTGTAATGACATGACAAAATGTACAGAGGAAATTCTCACACATAGACAGGGATTAGCCACTTGATCAGAGATGATCCTAATTAATAGCCTAATTAGATGACTGATGTCTGTATTATGAAGCACTATCGTATGTGTGTTTCAGGCTTCAACTTGTCACCTTTTGTCAAAAATCGCCGTTTTAAATCCAAAAAAGGTAATGTGTAAGTCGTGTAGATCAACGTGTAGAGTTATTTGGGGCCTACGAGGTCCTGGTTGCCAGCATGAAACTGCTATTTTACAGTGTACCTACTGTAATCTACGATAAGTTTATTAATGTAAAATGATTACAGTTTCTTCATGTTAAAATCAATATTTTTAAGCTGATTTTAAAAAGAAAAATATTTCTGGGTGGTCGCCTCTTTGCCACCTTTTCACCCCAGATGAGTTTGCACCCCTGGTGTTTAAAAGCAGTGCATTCTCACATTTTACAAACCCCCTTAAAAAAGACACCAAACACTCACCCCTAGTGTTACAGTCTTAGGCCAAAGGACTTCAATGCTTAACGTCTACCTCCCTCTAAGGTCTACAACATGCAACACTAAGCACTCATCCTCGTTTTCCAGTCCTCCTTCTCCAGACAACATTTATCCCTACGGACTTTTAGTCTCTTAGGTCAAAGGACTTCAATGTTTAACGTCTACCCAGAAGATATTTAACCTTTAAGGTATTCAACGTGACTGTCAAACACTCACCCCTGTTTTCCAGTAACCCAATCGCCACTGCTCAGAAAAACGCTAAGATACGAGGTTAACCAACATCCACAATAAACCCACAAAACGAAATAAAACCCCAATGTGAATAATAACGGACAGATTTGCTTACATTCTCACGATATGGTCTTCCTTGATCAATTATCAAAGTTTCAGCAACTCACCAAATTAGAATTTGTAGTTATTTGGACTCAACAGGTCCATCAGGATCCCAGTGAAGACGATCAGGAGCCGGTTCGGGCCTCTCTCTCTTAATTTTGTTTGGAGGTAGAGGCAGAAGGAGTCTCCTTCTGAAGGGCCAGTTCACCGACCTCTGTTGGCTCTTGACGATCTTTCACGGGATCCTGTTTGTGACGCCAAGTTTGTGGTGGGAAAAATCCCATACCCGCTTTGCGTGAGTCTTTTAATGCTGAAATATAGAATACTGAAAAAAACCAGAGGTTGCCTTTTGAGTATTTATTCTTTGCGCAGAGAAGATTCAATCATCACAACAGAATGCAAACAGTCTCAGTGAGGAAGAACCCCGTGTAAAGTGAACGCACTTTCTTTATACAGAAGGAGCAACGGTGGGGGCAATGGTACAGACATTTTGGTCTCAAACTGATAGAAACAACAATGAAAAACAAACGTCCAGCAATCAAAAACAAGCGGTGGGACGACCTTGGTGCTGGAACATTCTCATACAACACAGTTACAGTTATCTTTGCGCGCCGGCAAGGTTGAATTCTTCTTTCGCGCAACAATCAGAAAGATACATCTGGGCATGTACGCCAACACAATGAAGGTCAACTGAGTTCAGAGAAAACTAAGTAGAAATATGCACTCAGTAAAAATGTACCATTACAAACTCTCAAACCATTTTACATGATACTCGTGTCTTTCCTATAAGCAAAGTATTCGTTAGTACATCAGATACTACCTGAGAAAAAGTCCAATGTCTTAAAGTTTGTTCTCCGGAAACATCTCATTAAACACTACATCTGTTTATCGATATATAAAGCAACACTTATAATAACACCATTATTAGACGGAATTAAGCAACAGCAGCATCTCCCGTCTACTACGTGTTATTTATCCATATTACTTTACTACACTCAAATAATATGAGTATTAGTAAAAAATATTTGTTTAGTCGCTGAGCTGAAGGTTTATTATCAAAAGTATTAATGCAGCTGGACTGAAAGCACAGTTTTTTGTACTCTAAGTTCCTACTCATAGTTTGATGTTTCCTGATACGATGGAGCAGTAGACCTGAGCCGTCAGCGGTAGGTAGCTCTTCTCTTTACCATCAAGGATGTAAATAGGGTCCTGGATACGCCCTGGATCGAAACTCTCCTCCACTAACTTCACTTTCATCTGCTTGAAAGTCCCTGTCACCTCCACTGCATTCTAGACAGACGACAGGCACAAAATACTCAGTCAAGTACAGTATCAAAATATCACTACTGCTTCTCATCACATGCTGCAGACACTGTGAGAAACATGCATCGTCCAATATTGACAAGTGATAGAAACATTCCTTTACAACAGAACAATGTTTGTTTTTCAAATATTTTGTATTATTTCAATTTAATATACAGTTTCTACCAAAAGTGAAATGCAGTAAAGTGTGTATGAGATAAACATACCTGTATTCTTATAAAGCGAGGTCGGGCATATGAAGGCAGGTAGTTAACCACATGGTTATATATCCTACTTCCATAGGGATGGGGATGGCAGCTGTCACTGTGAATGAAGGTGCCCAGTAGTGCACCTTCATTCACAGTGACAGCTGCCATCCCTATCCGGCCCTCATGTCCTACATTGCCAGACAAAATTGAAACAAACAAAGCATTTCTTTACCAATTCCTTAACAAATCAATGTCTCTCTTCAATGTTCAAAATATTTCTGGGTGGTCGCCTCTTAGCCACCTTTTCACCCCTGATGAGTTTGCACCCCTGGTGTTTAAAAGCAGTGCATTCTCACATTTTACAAACCCCCTTAAAAACTGCTGACAGGTGTTTTTTGGCCCCACCTCCACTATTTCTTCTATGTTTGATAAGATTTTTACAGTCAGTCAATTATCAGCAACTATTAATCATGTATTTTTGTAATATTTGCAAAATGCTTGATCTATTAATTTTCTTTTTTTTATGTGACAATGCAGAAAGAAAATGACAAGGAACATAAAGTAAGAATGGCCATTGGCAACGGGATCAGAGCAGAGATATGGAGGGAGTTTCTCAATCGCTTTGGAAACATTCAGGTCCGAGAGTTTTACGCCTCCACAGAGGGAAATGTGGGATTTGTCAACTACGCCGGGAAAATTGGAGCTATTGGGCGAGTTAACTTTTTTCATCAGGTAAGAATGGAAAAATAAAAAAATATTCTGTCAACATTCGTCCTGCTATCAATTACAGCCAATTAATAAGTGTGTGTGTAAAAGTAGGTAAGTATATATATATATACATTTGTTGGAATCACACATATGTCATTTATTAGAATGTGATGTCTGTCAATAGATTATTTTTATTCAACTGTATAATGCATATAAAGCAACTCTAATGTCTTTACTTCTTTACTCCTGTAGAAGCTGTTTCCCTTCACTCTTATTAAGTACGACACGGAGCGGGATGAACCGATTCGAGATGCTAACGGCCTCTGTGTGGAGTCGCTCAAAGGTGAAGAAACTCCAGCCTAAACTTGATATATATGCATATGCTTATTTTATGCACCATGACCCTCGATATAACATCTGGATCTTGTAGACAGCAGGGGCTTTTTACCAACTAAATTAGGACCCCGAAGATGGGGAAAGTATTCCATTGATAGACAACGGCTGTAAAAGACATGTCTGGCTGTCTTTTTCCTTAAGGTGAGACAGGACTGCTGGTGTCGAAGATCACAGACATCGCTCCTTTCGTGGGATACGCCCAGAACGAGGAACAAACGGAAAGGAAAAGACTTCGCAATGTTCTCAAGAAGGGAGATCTTTACTTCAACAGTGGAGACCTAATGAAGATTGATAAAGACAACTTCATTTACTTTCAGGATCGTGTAGGTGACACATTCAGGTACAGAACTCATGTACACAGTGATTTTAATGTAGAGTAGAATCTCTTTACTCGTTAATATAGCTGCAGCAGGTTTAAGAGAAATTCTGCCACTTTTTGTATAAATTTAGAAAAAAAAAAAATTATTAAATAAAAAAAAACACAAGGTTTATTCGTTTTTTTTTCTCCAAAATGTGCTTTTGTTTTTCTTTTGTATTGAAATGATGATCTACTTCCCGTTTGAGATGCAATCCATTATTATTACAACTCTCTTTCTACCACAACTATCTAAACTGGAGAATTTTTACGAGACAGTCCTGCAACACTTAATGTACAACCTTATTGTTATGGTTTGTTTCTCACGCGAGTATTTTGTCAATTGTACTTTTTATAAACCAAATCAAAATCGATATGAGTTGCAACTTGTTTGTTCAACAGGTGGAAAGGTGAGAATGTGGCCACAAACGAGGTGTCTGACATCCTGACGCTCAGTGATTGTCTCAAAGAGGCCAACGTTTATGGAGTCCAAGTGCCAGGTAGCGGTCATTTCCTCTGTACATTTTGTCATGTCATTACAAATGGCAGAACATTGAAGAGAGACATTGATTTGTTAAGGAATTGGTAAAGAAAGGCTTTCTCTGTTTCAATTTTGTCTGGCAATGTAGGACATGAGGGCCGGATAGGGATGGCAGCTGTCACTGTGAATGAAGGTGCCCAGTTTGATGGAAGTAGAATATATAACCATGTGGTTAACTACCTGCCTTCATATGCCCGACCTCGCTTTATAAGAATACAGGTATGTTTATCTCATACACACTTTACTGCATTTCACTTTTGGTAGAAACTGTATATTAAATTGAAATAATACAAAATATTTGAAAAACAAACATTGTTCTGTTGTAAAGGAATGTTTCTATCACTTGTCAATATTGGACGATGCATGTTTCTCACAGTGTCTGCAGCATGTGATGAGAAGCAGTAGTGATATTTTGATACTGTACTTGACTGAGTATTTTGTGCCTGTCGTCTGTCTAGAATGCAGTGGAGGTGACAGGGACTTTCAAGCAGATGAAAGTGAAGTTAGTGGAGGAGAGTTTCGATCCAGGGCGTATCCAGGACCCTATTTACATCCTTGATGGTAAAGAGAAGAGCTACCTACCGCTGACGGCTCAGGTCTACTGCTCCATCGTATCAGGAAACATCAAACTATGAGTAGGAACTTAGAGTACAAAAAACTGTGCTTTCAGTCCAGCTGCATTAATACTTTTGATAATAAACCTTCAGCTCAGCGACTAAACAAATATTTTTTACTAATACTCATATTATTTGAGTGTAGTAAAGTAATATGGATAAATAACACGTAGTAGACGGGAGATGCTGCTGTTGCTTAATTCCGTCTAATAATGGTGTTATTATAAGTGTTGCTTTATATATCGATAAACAGATGTAGTGTTTAATGAGATGTTTCCGGAGAACAAACTTTAAGACAGCGGCTATTGGACTTTTTCTCAGGTAGTATCTGATGTACTAACGAATACTTTGCTTATAGGAAAGACACGAGTATTATGTAAAATGGTTTGAGAGTTTGTAATGGTACATTTTTACTGAGTGTATATTTCTACTTAGTTTTCTCTGAACTCAGTTGACCTTCATTGTGTTGGCGTACATGCCCAGATGTATCTTTCTGATTGGTGCGCAAAAGAAGAATTCAACCTTGCCGGCGCACAAAGATAACTGTAACTGTGTTGTATGAGAATGTTCCAGCACCAAGGTCGTCCCACCGCTTGTTTTTGATTGCTGGACGTTTGTTTTTCATTGTTGTTTCTATCAGTTTGAGACCAAAATGTCTGTACCATTGCCCCCACCGTTGCTCCTTCTGTATAAAGAAAGTGCGTTCACTTTACATGGGGTTCTTCCTCACTGAGACTGTTTGCATTCTGTTGTGATGATTGAATCTTCTCTGCGCAAAGAATAAATACTCAAAAGGCAACCTCTGGTTTTTTTCGGGATTCTTTATTTCACCAGTAAAAGACTCACGCAAAGCGGGTATGGGATTTTTCCCACCACAAGTTACAAAATACATGTAATACAGGATTTATGACAGATTTTATATTTTTGTGCCAATATCTGTATATGTAAATTGCTTTCCTAAAAATTAAAGTGATTCTTACTGAAAAACCAGGATTAGTTTTCATGTGCACATCTGCTCTGATTTTATTGATTTTTAAATATCGAGAGTGACAGATGTGCAAAAACCACAAGGTGGAGACAAATGCACATGCAACCAGAGATTATTTTCCTCAGAGTAGTTAAGTTGTTTACTGATATACTGTACCCTACATCAACATCCCATATAAGCACTAAGATTTATTTTAAGTGGAACGAATGAAAAATCACACCAACTACACAGATGAATGTAGATAGGGGTGTCTACGTAGGCAGGTTTGTGGAAAAGGAGCCCTGATACAATGACAAAGCGTCCCTGTGGATCCGAAATAACAGATTAACTATATATTAACTAATAACTAAATAACTGAACTGAATTATTTTGTGTATCAGTATAGCTGTCCCATGTGTTTTTAAATTTAAATTTGAGTGGAACACATGTCCCACCCAAGGACTTTTACATTCCAGCTAATGAAACGCACATCAGCCTTTCTCACATTAGTTATTTTTCCATGTTTAATCAAAAAAGGTAGAGTCATTTTTTTAATCAAAAATCGTTGCAACAAAGTGTACAGCTCCATGGGTGACCTCTCTAATGAGAGCAAAAGCAGATACAAGCTGCAAAGATCTAGGGGTGTACCATCCCATAACCCTATCCCACTCAAACAAAACTACCACTAAACCTATATTGTTCCTCTCTGAGGCAAGCTGCAGGCTGAACACTATTTCTAAAGATTTCTGGTAGTACATCCTCTTGATATACTTCTAGCCAAGAAGGCTCCCAGTGATTCACAGAATATAACAAGCTTAACACCTTCAAGATACAATAATAATAATAATACAGGGCAAAAAAACAACTTTCTTTACAAAGAATAGCCCATTAATAACATTAGTGAGAGTAACCATACCTTGAGTCCTAGGGCTGTTGGCAGGATGATTTTAAAGGCAATAATTCACATTTTCAAGTCAGTTTACATGTAATTTGCCATCTCCAAGCTAGAACAAGGCAAACGTATTTGTATTTTACTCTTTATCAATCCTCTGATCGTAAAACTTCTGGGCTTCATCAGGTGAATCAAAGGTGAGCACGTCGTCCCCGTGTATCACGCGTAGTCGGGCGGGGTAAATCAGGTGGAAACAAACAAGGAACGTGCGAGGGAATTTTCCTTGGCCAGATCTGAAGGTTGTGGACCGGTGGGCTCTCTCCAGCTCAGGCGGCGCAGGGAAGACATCGGGACCCATCACCTGCAGCAGCAGCTCCGACATGAACTTGACCGGGTCTTTACCGTCCTCGCTGCCTTTTGGTATGTTCATTTGTTATTCTTTTATGACCAGTTTGCTGCTTTAGATGGAAAAAGGTGGAGACATTCACAGCAAGTTGATCTTTGATTTGATAACTCAGTAAAGGTCAACAAGCTTCTTTTTTTTTTACTGTTACTGCCTTGTCACAAAAAATACTTTTAGGCTGTAGGTCATACTGATGTTTGCCATCATTCTATCATCTATATGTGTGTCTAAATTACATTTCTTATTGATGAGGAATGATTGTCGGAGCCCTTTCTTGGTGTCACAATGGGGTCAGTAACAGGCATAATGAAAAATGTACTGATGTGTTGCAATGAGTCCATTTTCATTTATTATGCAACTGCATTTTTAACCAGTCTTCGTATCAATCACTTTTGTGAACATTTTTAATGTTTAATATTAAAGGTTACTTGTCATTATTGCCACTTTGCACAATTTACTTTGTTAGGCCCAATCCCAATGTCCCCCGGAAGGCCTCAAACCCTGAACCCTCAGGGACTTACTGACATCACCTGGTAAATGGTTGAGTGTGAGAGAAGGGCTTGAAACGGTGTAAATACGAATGGGACAGCACTTTGCTGCAACATATCACGTTAACATAAGAACGTCAAAAAATATTGTGGGTATTTATTTTATATTTTTTACTCACTGATTTGAACGTCTTCCAGGCTCTTTCCTCACAAGATGAGAGGTAACTTCAGATGATCTATTTACTCGTTTTTTGTCAAAACAGCTTCAATGACAAAATCAAATATTTGATGAATAAATAAATAAATATCTTCTGATTTCATGTTTTTTTTTGTTCCATATTTAACCCTTAATGTTTCTGTGTACATTTAATATTCCAGGCTGAACACACGTGAGCCGTCCTCTTTGTTTACCTTTTTTTTACATCTCCATGCCTCCACTGGTTACCCCGTGTTTAACGTCACATTGCAATGATTTGTGGGTAATTCCCATTACGGAAAGGGTTCATAAAGGGCTCAAGATGTCTGCGAGAGAGCCCTCAAACACTCCATGATTTGACAGTGGGACAGAACTAAACCCTCACGGACTTCGCGGGCCTCAAAGTCCGTGCGCCCGTGAGTGAGGAGTTTGTGTATACTCCCACAGAGGAGGAGGACACACGCTCAAAGTTCAAGATGCGTAAAGCTAATTCGTCAGCAGTATATTCAGCTTTTGTGTGCTCTAGAAAGTTTCAGCACTCATTCTGCAGCCCGGACCGACACTGCTCTTCTGATTAACAATGATTGCACTCATTATATACACCGCTCTGACAGGTTTGGCGATTTTGCCGTTACTGCTTTACTTGAGAAACCCTTATTTTTTTCAAGATTTACGTTACACGATTTCTATGATTCAAATTGGTGTATGGATGAGTAAATTCAAGAAGCAGAAACCCTTTTACAGTATTTTGGATCGTTTTCTGGATCAAGTGGCGAGGCAGCCGCATAAGAAGTTCATACTTTTCGAGGAAAGCTCGTACACTTACAGCCAGGCAGACAAAGAAAGCAGCAAAGTGGCCAGAGCTCTCTCCTCGTGTGCCCAGCTGAAGGAGGGGGACACGGTGGCCCTCTTCCTGGGCAACGAGCCTCAGTTCGTGTGGATCTGGCTCGCTCTGACCAAGCTGGGATGCACCGCTTCTTTACTGAACAACAACATCAGATCCAAATCTTTGCTGCACTGCTTCTCCTGCTGCGAAGCCAAGGTTCTGGTCGCTGGTGCTGGTAAGCTGGGGAAAGGAGACTGAGTTCATCCTCTATGTGATTATGATTTTCAGGGTTTTCTGCACTATTTATTCACACCTCCCATTCCAAATTATTATTATTGTCACATAATCTGCATTTAAATGTCAGATGCCGTTTCATTCAAAACAACTGTCAGGAGTCTTGAATGAATGAATGACATTGTCCTCTCTTTTTTAATATAGTACCCTGCTGTGAATATGTTTTTTGCATAGCGTTTAAAGTCTAGCCTGATCGATACTGGGTTTTTTATAGTGCTGATATTCGGACCAAAAATTAAAGAATTACTTTAAACATGAGCAAGCAATCTGGATATGGAACCCTGACATTTAAAAACATATGTGACCACATTTACAATTTAAAAAATCACTTTTCTCTGGCAGACTAACCATGTGATGGACACACGGTTTCTAAATGACCTCAAAGCAGATGAGCTGCCCAGGGTTTGGTCTTAATGGGCTTAATTCCCATGATTCTCCACATCTGTTTTGATTGTTTTCACATTTTTTATTGTCACTGCACTGCTTGCTCTCTTTTGTCTCTCTCAGACCTGCGAGGGGCTGTCGAGGAGGTGTTGCCCACCTTGAGCCAGCAGGGCGTCCGTGTGTTCATCCTCAGCGAGGACTCCGGTGTGGAGGGCATTGAAAGCCTCTCTGATAAAATTCGGCAGGCCTCAGACCAGCCTCTGTCACCTCAGCTGAGGGCCAACGTTACCATGAAGAGTCCTGCGCTGTACATCTACACCTCAGGAACCACGGGTAAACTTACGGGCTAATGTGACTTTTGCCTCTATTCTGCATTGCTGTTTATCGCATGAGGCCTTGAGCTGCAGAACTAGGACTGTAAGAACAAACGCTACCTTTATTTCCTTTAAAGGGCTTCCCAAGGCTGCTGTAATCAACCATGAGAGACTATGGATGGCATCTTTTGTCCAGTCTCTTGCTGCCGTACGCTCAGATGATATCATCTACGTGTACCTGCCTCTTTACCACAGTTCTGGCATGCTGATGGGACTCTGTGGAGCCATAGAAAAAGGTAGTTCGTGGCATCATAGTACTACAAAACAACTTTGACAAGTTTACTAAAAGTTAAACTAACAGGTATATGACCTCAGATCACAGTTTGATCCGGATTTCCACTATTTGTATTTCAAAGTCCTAACACTTACTGTGCTCTCAGTGTGATATTTTGAGTTGCTGAGATCTGTGCGTCTTCATTTCAGGCATCACTGTTGTTTTAAGACGTAAATTCTCTGCCTCCCACTTTTGGAATGACTGTCGAAAGTACAACGTGACTGTTTTTCAGTACATAGGAGAGATTATGCGCTACCTCTGCAACACCCCAAAGGTAAACCTTAGTGTCATAACAAACATGTTTATATATATATATATTTTTTACCATTATTGATTGTTGAATACAAAGCAAAGCTTTAATAGTTCTAATGACATTTGCGTGGGCAGCGAACACCTGCAGCAGTCAGACACACTGCTTTGTATTCAAAACCAAAGATAAGCATGATGTGATGTTTATCCTGGTCTCACCTCTCCTTCACTTTCCTCCAGAGAGACAATGACCGAGATCATAAAGTCCGATTGGCTGTAGGGAACGGGATAAGGGCCGACATCTGGGCCGATTTCGTGCAACGATTTGGGGACATTAGTATCTGTGAATGCTACGGAGCGACTGAAGGAAATGTTGGCTTTGTCAACTACTGTGGCAAAGTTGGAGCTATTGGCAAAGAGCTTTTTCTCCACAAAGTAAGAGCTCCCTTTTGCAAATAAGTTGGTTTTTTTTGTACGGTAACATTTAACACCATGGGATAACCTTGCAGGGTTGGCTGGACTATTTAGTGCAACCTTTACAACTTAGCTTTATCACAATTACAAAGTGTTGGATTTATAACTAAATTCTTTTCTATGATTTATTCTTAAACTGTGTTTCAGATGGGATGTCCGTATGCCCTCATAAGGTACGACACAGAGAAAGAGGAGCCAGTCAAAGACTCCAGAGGATTTTGTATTGAAGTCCCCAGAGGTGAGCCCATCTCCTCCAAAACTAAAGCCCCCCGCTTGACCTTCTCGCTCTTACTAACACGTATCCCGTGCTCACTGCTTTCACCCGCAGGAGAGACCGGTTTGCTCGTGACAAAAATTGGAGAAAGAACACCTTTCACCGGCTACGCCAAGAACAATCAGCAGACAGAGAAGAAGAAGGTGAGAGACGTGTTTGTGAAGGGAGACCTCTACTTTAACAGTGGCGACCTTCTAAAGATGGACAACGAGGGATTTATTTTCTTTCAAGACCGCATTGGAGACACTTTCAGGTGAGTGGGTGAAACACATCTGACGAGTCCACATCTAGACACAGTGGTTAGATAACAATGTCAAAGCCTGAACTGTAAAGGTGGTTTGACCTTTTTAGATGATTGCTTGATTAACTCAGGCTACGTTTGACTTTTGAAGTCAGTTAATTGCAAAATAACGATACGATGATGACTGATACATTTCATCACAATTCTAGGTGTAGGACACAACATTACATTTGACTTCATTTCATTTTAATTGTTATTTCAGCGTTTCCTGCAAATAAGAAACAAGCTTTACCCTGACTATGTTTATATGTAAATTGTAACAAAACTGTTCCCAGTGCTTAAAGAAAACATTGTAGCTCAGTTGGGCACGTTCTGTTTTTTCTTTCGTCATCCAATACAGGTGGAAAGGAGAAAATGTGGCGACTACAGAGGTGGCTGATCATTTACTCACGGTGGACTGTGTTGAAGAGGCCAATGTCTACGGTGTGAAGGTGCCAGGTAATTACATTGTTAGCAATGTTTTGATATGTACAGTCAACATTAGATAGCGTCGGTGAAAATGTGACTTTTTTTTTTGTAAACGCCTTTCATCTGACCACTATATTTGTTTTCACCTGCCCATTAATCATTAACACTGTACTTATGAATCGTGATCAGTTTGAAACATATGAAGGGCTGTTCATACTCACGTTCTGAAATAAGTCCTCTTTGTACTTTCACCATGGCTGATTAGGCAACGAGGGAAGAATAGGAATGGCAGCACTGACGCTCAAAGAAAACATGGACTTTGACGGCAAAGCTGTGTATCAGCACGTCGAGAACTACCTCCCCAGTTACGCACGGCCACGCTTCATTCGCATACAGGTGAACAAAGCCTTGCTGATTAATATTATAACACATAAAAAAACAAAAAGAAATCGGGAATTTAACTAAAAATGTCAACCATGATATAACCTTTTATGTTGCTCTGACAGGAAGTACTGGTAGTAACTGGGACGTTTAAGCAAATGAAGGCGAAGCTGGCAGAGGAGGGCTTCAACCCCGCCGTCATCAGGGACCCTTTGTTCTACCTGGAGGACAACAAGGGCTACGTACCCATGACTCAGGAGATATTCAGCTCCATCGCAGAAGGAAGACTCAGGCTCTGAATGAGATTCAGTGTTTATTATTGGATTGTCACTCTTAAAATAATACATTTGATTTAAATGACACAAGATGCCAAATTAATTAATGACCTGCACATTGAGCATTTATGTACAGCACATTTCATGAGCTACTTCTGGGGAATATTGTGTACTGAAATATTTTGTTTGAAACACTTTAATAAAAAATATTCTTAAAACATGATTGTAAATGAGCTAAGCAATCCCAAATCATTGGCACGCTTCGGTAGGGATCTTCAAAAAAACTGTTCGTGCCCCTTCCATCTGGCAGGAGGCTGAGGTCCATCAGGACCAAGACCTCACGCCACACGAACAGCTTCTTCCCGTCCGCAGTCGGGCTCATTAACAGAGCCCGGGTCCCCCACTGACTCTGTCATCCCCAGGACAATTCCTTCCCTCCCTACTACTCCCCTGCACATCCCTTCATATTTAAATACACTTGTCACTTTTACATTACACTTGTTTACGGTCCTGTTATCTGTTTGTTGTGCACTTTATTTTATATTCTTTTAAATTCTATTGTACATTTTAATATGTTTCTATTCCTTGCACTGTTGATTGTTGTTGATTGTCTAATGTTATGCACCACCTGCCATGACAAATTCCTTGTATGTTACATACATTGGCAATAAACGGTTCTGATTCTGATTCTGATTACCAAGAACTGAATGTGCTTGCTCAGCACCAACACAGCTATCGCAGTAAATTGGTTAATTATCATACTGAGCGTGTATGAACTACTGTACACTGCTTCAGTGTCATTCCAGGAGCTTAGGATCAGTGGCAGTTTCCAGTGGAGTAGGAGAGGGAGCTGTGTTGGCTACAGGGGAAGAACACATACAGTTCATTCGTCTGCAGGTGGAGGACAAGTGTTTTTGAGTTGCCTGTGAAACCTTCACAGGGCAGCACAGCTGGTGGCGGCCGCACTGCAACAACTGGTTGCAGAAAATGGGTACGCTGTAGAACTTTGTCAGCTTTTTCAGGTCATGTTTAACCAGAAGATTTGAAGGCATCTCTCTGATCTTATACATGGGACCAGATCCTGCCATTGATGGCACGTTGGGGTGTGCGCCTGCAGCATCTTTCAGACTAGGCCTTGTTTCAAAGTCATAGCAGGACAGTGGAGCGACACAAGTGTAAGGCAGAGGCTCGCTGCTGCAGCTAAGAGATCGCATGGGTCTCCGAGATCGATTCCAAGCCTTGTCAATCCACAGCTCCACTTCATTCTTGTCCAGCCTGGAGGCAGCATCCTCTCTCTCCTCAGACTTGGTGTCTGAGTCGCCGTCTTGGTTTTCTTGTATCACCTCATCCTTCCCTGATTGTGGTTGGTCTGCGTTATTCAGAGCCTGTGTCTCAGCCAGCAGAGTGGAAGCCGTTTTGGAGATGATGCTCCAGTCCTTAAGGATGTCCTCCGCGGTGCTGAACTGCGAGGTCACCGTGAAGCGGATGATGCGCTTTGTGTGAATGTCTGCAGGGATGAGGTACATGGTGCCCGACCGGGTCAGTCTCCTCAGCAGCTCCTGGGTCAAAGCATTTCCTTCCTAGAATAAAAAAACAAATGACATTAAATCTTCATAAACGTTGCTGAGCCAAAAAACAGCTTCCAAACTAAACGTAAGCATTTTCAGCGACAGAGTCAATGTTTCAGCTCTTCTTTATGATCTGTGGTATTGCTCTTGCCTCACCCGTGTTTGATGAAAACAAGTTATTCAGTAATTCACCTTTGAACGAGGTATCTCAACAATGATTAGTCAATAAAAGATATGTTGCTGTGTAGTACAAATGTGTGCCACATACTTTCAGACAGAACACCACCAGGCCGAGGTGCCTCTCGGCAGGAACCTCAAAATTTGGGTCACTTTTTATGTGAGACTCCAAGAGCTTTGCCATCTCAATCCCCTAAAAAAAGACAAAAGAAATATACATGTAAATTCTGAAACATAAAAACGAATCAATTCCGTTGTTTGTCATGGACTTCCGTGGATGCACTTACAAGTCCCATATCTGATGATATTAGATATTTATTCTTTAGATCATTTGCATGAAGAGAACTTTTGAGTTGTTTACTTGTTTTATTATGAGTAGAAGGGAATACTATTTTGATCAACATTTACATCTATTTTGTTGTCTGTGTAGTTTTTACATATCAGTGATATTTTATGCTCATTTGGACACTATCACTGAGATAAAGATGAACTAGTTCAGTGTCAAATATACCATTCAATGGGGAAAAAAACATGAATAACAAAAATAAGAAATCTGGTCAATGAATTGGATGATATACCGGTACAATAGCGTTATGAGGGACACTATAACATTTAGTTTTCACTAGCATTAACTGATGATGAACAACAACATTCTATAGGGACTGATATTATTGTTTCGAAATACTAGAAAGATATATTGATGCAAAGAATAGAGAGATGTCGATAGTTATTTCTTGTATTTCGAATTCGCTCGTTCACACTCTTGCTCACTGGAGACAGTTTCTAACTGCCCACTACAATATTCCCTTTAATTTGCCTCAATAAACCTAAATTTAAGCAGGTAACAATCGTTAACAACTACAGATAGCCACATTCTGTAACTACCTGTACTCACAATTTCACTCCGTGCATCATTTACTTTGAGCTAAACTCCTTGGCTATAATCCTGGCTGTCGTTGACGAGAGACGTTACTTGGCCGAGTGAGAAAGCCAGCGCAGCAGCCTCCCCAAGGTCCTAGTGCCTGGGGATTATATCGTTAAGTATGATGATAGGCTATTGGATTGTAATTTAAAGGGGGAGAAAACATACAAACCAGAACGCACGCACATATGTAGCATGTTATAGTTATAAATAACTTGTCCATGTGAGAAACAATAGTTTAATTTAATGACATCACCAAAATAAAAATTTTAAAAAAGATTTTTTTTTTTTTAAAGCCAATAATGGCAAATTATTTGGGGGGTTGAAGAACATTTTAGGGGGCTTCAGCCCCCCTAAAATAGGCCTAACGACGCCCCTGGCGCAATCCCTAACAAACTGGGTTGAGCGCGTGCCTTTTGCTTTCTCATTGTTTGTCACCACTGTAATATTTGTAGACACTTGTATTATATGTCCTTTCTTTCCATAGAATATGTAATGTATTTCACGTATGTGTAGAACATATTCAGTGTTGCTGATCTGACAGAATTGTCTAGGTTATTGATACAGATGTATTTAATGCAGGTTATTTCATCTGATATTTGATGTTGATGGTTAATTTGCAACCTAGTTGTATACATCATGTATTTACTTGTTATTTTTATGTAATAGAAAAGTGAGCATGTGTAGTTCATGAAGCAATAAATAATGACAATTGAAAAATAAAGAGACGTTTGGTTCATTCTTTTCAAACACTAAGCCTAATTTACCTACTTCATTGATTTAATTGTCACACTTAAATCCTGAATTGACTGGTAAAACAGAAGAAGTTAAAAGGCCAAGATGAGAAGATATAATGTTGGTCAAATACTGTGGTCCAAATAAAATTACTTCAGTTTTATTGCCATTGAGATATAGAAAGTTTGACTCTAGAATATTCAAAAAATTCCTAATCCCTCTGACTGCTGGCGGCACCCTCTGGCACCCTGCAGCACTCTCTGGCACCCTGCGGCACTCTCTGCACCCTGCGGCACCCTCTGGCACCCTGCGGCACTCTCTGCACCCTGCGGCACCCTCTGGCACCCTGCAGCACTCTCTGGCACCCTGCGGCACTCTCTGCACCCTGCGGCACTCTCTGGCACCCTGCAGCACTCTCTGGCACCCTGCAGCACTCTCTGGCACCCTGCGGCACCCTCTGACTGCACCCCTCTGACTAGTGGTGGCACTCCTGTGACAACTATTGGCACTGGCAGCTTGTGGCACCTACTGACACCTACATATAAGCAGAGGAAGAGTGAAGATATTTTCAGACATGTATTTTTGGATTGGACATTTTATGGGTTTTAATTTTAAAACGTTTTTTTATATATATATACTTTTAACTAGTACCGCTCGCCTGCCACAGTTGTGGCACCTGACTGACGCTTGCCGCTGAAATGCCACTGACTGCCGCTGAGTGCCACAGAGTGCCACAGAGGTGCCAGTGCCACAAGAAGGATCTTGGCCCTGGCTGCACCTCAAAGTTCTCCTCTCAAACGTGTCTTGGAGGAGAAGTGCTCGCGCTGGCGCTCGTGCTGGCCTGTAGAGACTGGTCCGGACGGGAACGCGCAGCTTTTTGAAATCTATTTGAGGACGCTGATTGGCTAAATTGTATGTCACACATTTATATCTTTAACCAGCAATTGGCTAAACTGCTTCATAGACCCGCCTCTTTGGGGCAGATTCGCCAGCGCCCCAGCCAGCTGAGACGTGCACACGCGGAGAGGACGTGCAGGAAAAGCAGATATTTAGCGCAGATATCATATTTTACACATATTACTGTGTGATTCCATATTTCAAAAACACAAATATTGACAATTTGTATAGTTTATTATTATTAATTGTATTTTATTTGTTGTGGCTCAAGGTGGGGCGGAGCCCTAGCGCCCTCTATTGACCAGCCACCACTGCCTATGTGTTTAAAGAATGCTGATATGACATGTGAAAAACAACCAGTAGTCAATGTGCAAGCTGCCACCCAATTGAATGGTGATTTAAGCTACTCTATATTGGGTTCATATATCGGACTCTGAAAGAGTCAGTGCCTCACCAGCCACGAACCTCACCGCACTTCACTGAGGAGGACACACGCTCAAAGTTCAAGAGGCGTAAAGCTAATTCGTCAGCAGTATATTCAGCTTTTGTGTGCTCTAGAAAGTTTCAGCACTCATTCTGCAGCCCGGACCGACACTGCTCTTCTGATTAACAATGATTGCACTCATTATATACACCGCTCTGACAGGTTTGGCGATTTTGCCGTTACTGCTTTACTTGAGAAACCCTTATTTTTTTCAAGATTTACGTTACACGATTTCTATGATTCAAATTGGTGTATGGATGAGTAAATTCAAGAAGCAGAAACCCTTTTACAGTATTTTGGATCGTTTTCTGGATCAAGTGGCGAGGCAGCCGCATAAGAAGTTCATACTTTTCGAGGAAAGCTCGTACACTTACAGCCAGGCAGACAAAGAAAGCAGCAAAGTGGCCAGAGCTCTCTCCTCGTGTGCCCAGCTGAAGGAGGGGGACACGGTGGCCCTCTTCCTGGGCAACGAGCCTCAGTTCGTGTGGATCTGGCTCGCTCTGACCAAGCTGGGATGCACCGCTTCTTTACTGAACAACAACATCAGATCCAAATCTTTGCTGCACTGCTTCTCCTGCTGCGAAGCCAAGGTTCTGGTCGCTGGTGCTGGTAAGCTGGGGAAAGGAGACTGAGTTCATCCTCTATGTGATTATGATTTTCAGGGTTTTCTGCACTATTTATTCACACCTCCCATTCCAAATTATTATTATTGTCACATAATCTGCATTTAAATGTCAGATGCCGTTTCATTCAAAACAACTGTCAGGAGTCTTGAATGAATGAATGACATTGTCCTCTCTTTTTTAATATAGTACCCTGCTGTGAATATGTTTTTTGCATAGCGTTTAAAGTCTAGCCTGATCGATACTGGGTTTTTTATAGTGCTGATATTCGGACCAAAAATTAAAGAATTACTTTAAACATGAGCAAGCAATCTGGATATGGAACCCTGACATTTAAAAACATATGTGACCACATTTACAATTTAAAAAATCACTTTTCTCTGGCAGACTAACCATGTGATGGACACACGGTTTCTAAATGACCTCAAAGCAGATGAGCTGCCCAGGGTTTGGTCTTAATGGGCTTAATTCCCATGATTCTCCACATCTGTTTTGATTGTTTTCACATTTTTTATTGTCACTGCACTGCTTGCTCTCTTTTGTCTCTCTCAGACCTGCGAGGGGCTGTCGAGGAGGTGTTGCCCACCTTGAGCCAGCAGGGCGTCCGTGTGTTCATCCTCAGCGAGGACTCCGGTGTGGAGGGCATTGAAAGCCTCTCTGATAAAATTCGGCAGGCCTCAGACCAGCCTCTGTCACCTCAGCTGAGGGCCAACGTTACCATGAAGAGTCCGGCGCTGTACATCTACACCTCAGGAACCACGGGTAAACTTACGGGCTAATGTGACTTTTGCCTCTATTCTGCGTTGCTGTTTATCGCATGAGGCCTTGAGCTGCAGAACTAGGACTGTAAGAACAAACGCTACCTTTATTTCCTTTTAGGGCTTCCCAAGGCCGCTGTAATCAACCATGAGAGACTATGGATGGCATCTTTTTTCCAGTCTCTTGCTGCCGTACGCTCAGATGATATCATCTACGTGTACCTGCCTCTTTACCACAGTTCTGGCTTTCTGATGGGACTCTGTGGAGCCATAGAAAAAGGTAGTTCGTGGCATCATAGTACTACAAAACAACTTTGACAAGTTTACTAAAAGTTAAACAAACAGGTATATGACCTCAGATCACAGTTTGATCCGGATTTCCACTATTTGTATTTCAAAGTCCTAACACTTACTGTGCTCTCAGTGTGATATTTTGAGTTGCTGAGATCTGTGCGTCTTCATTTCAGGCATCACTGTTGTTTTAAGACGTAAATTCTCTGCCTCCCACTTTTGGAATGACTGTCGAAAGTACAACGTGACTGTTTTTCAGTACATAGGAGAGATTATGCGCTACCTCTGCAACACCCCAAAGGTAAACCTTAGTGTCATAACAAACATGTTTAAATATATATATATATATATATATATTTTTTTTTTTTTACCATTATTGATTGTTGAATACAAAGCAAAGCTTTAATAGTTCTAATGACATTTGCGTGGGCAGCGAACACCTGCAGCAGTCAGACACACTACTTTGTATTCAAAACCAAAGATAAGCATGATGTGATGTTTATCCTGGTCTCACCTCTCCTTCACTTTCCTCCAGAGAGACAATGACCGAGATCATAAAGTCCGATTGGCTGTAGGGAACGGGATAAGGGCCGACATCTGGGCCGATTTCGTGCAACGATTTGGGGACATTAGTATCTGTGAATGCTACGGAGCGACTGAAGGAAATGTTGGCTTTGTCAACTACTGTGGCAAAGTTGGAGCTATTGGCAAAGAGCATTTTCTCCACAAAGTAAGAGCTCCCTTTTGCAAATAAGTTGGTTTTTTTTGTACGGTAACATTTAACACCATGGGATAACCTTGCAGGGTTGGCTGGACTATTTAGTGCAACCTTTACAACTTCGCTTTATCACAATTACAAAGTGTTGGATTTATAACTAAATTCTTTTCTATGATTTATTCTTAAACTGTGTTTCAGATGGGATGTCCGTATGCCCTCATAAGGTACGACACAGAGAAAGAGGAGCCAGTCAAAGACTCCAGAGGATTTTGTATTGAAGTCCCCAGAGGTGAGCCCATCTCCTCCAAAACTAAAGCCCCCGCTTGACCTTCTCGCTCTTACTAACACGTATCCCGTGCTCACTGCTTTCACCCGCAGGAGAGACCGGTTTGCTCGTGACAAAAATTGGAGAAAGAACACCTTTCACCGGCTACGCCAAGAACAATCAGCAGACAGAGAAGAAGAAGGTGAGAGACGTGTTTGTGAAGGGAGACCTCTACTTTAACAGTGGCGACCTTCTAAAGATGGACAACGAGGGATTTATTTTCTTTCAAGACCGCATTGGAGACACTTTCAGGTGAGTGGGTGAAACACATCTGACGAGTCCACATCTAGACACAGTGGTTAGATAACAATGTCAAAGCCTGAACTGTAAAGGTGGTTTGACCTTTTTAGATGATTGCTTGATTAACTCAGGCTACGTTTGACTTTTGAAGTCAGTTAATTGCAAAATAACGATACGATGATGACTGATACATTTCATCACAATTCTAGGTGTAGGACACAACATTACATTTGACTTCATTTCATTTTAATTGTTATTTCAGCGTTTCCTGCAAATAAGAAACAAGCTTTACCCTGACTATGTTTATATGTAAATTGTAACAAAACTGTTCCCAGTGCTTAAAGAAAACATTGTAGCTCAGTTGGGCACGTTCTGTTTTTTCTTTCGTCATCCAATACAGGTGGAAAGGAGAAAATGTGGCGACTACAGAGGTGGCTGATCATTTACTCACGGTGGACTGTGTTGAAGAGGCCAATGTCTACGGTGTGAAGGTGCCAGGTAATTACATTGTTAGCAATGTTTTGATATGTACAGTCAACATTAGATAGCGTCGGTGAAAATGTGACTTTTTTTTTTGTAAACGCCTTTCATCTGACCACTATATTTGTTTTCACCTGCCCATTAATCATTAACACTGTACTTATGAATCGTGATCAGTTTGAAACATATGAAGGGCTGTTCATACTCACGTTCTGAAATAAGTCCTCTTTGTACTTTCACCATGGCTGATTAGGCAACGAGGGAAGAATAGGAATGGCAGCACTGACGCTCAAAGAAAACATGGACTTTGACGGCAAAGTTGTGTATCAGCACGTCGAGAACTACCTCCCCAGTTACGCACGGCCACGCTTCATTCGCATACAGGTGAACAAAGCCTTGCTGATTAATATTATAACACATAAAAAAACAAAAAGAAATCGGGAATTTAACTAAAAATGTCAACCATGATATAACCTTTTATGTTGCTCTGACAGGAAGTACTGGTAGTAACTGGGACGTTTAAGCAAATGAAGGCGAAGCTGGCAGAGGAGGGCTTCAACCCCGCCGTCATCAGGGACCCTTTGTTCTACCTGGAGGACAACAAGGGCTACGTACCCATGACTCAGGAGATATTCAGCTCCATCGCAGAAGGAAGACTCAGGCTCTGAATGAGATTCAGTGTTTATTATTGGATTGTCACTCTTAAAATAATACATTTGATTTAAATGACACAAGATGCCAAATTAATTAATGACCTGCACATTGAGCATTTATGTACAGCACATTTCATGAGCTACTTCTGGGGAATATTGTGTACTGAAATATTTTGTTTGAAACACTTTAATAAAAAATATTCTTAAAACATGATTGTAAATGAGCTAAGCAATCCCAAATCATTGGCACGCTTCAGTAGGGATCTTCAAATTACCAAGAACTTAATGTGCTTGCTCAGCACCAACACAGCTATCGCAGTAAATTGGTTAATTATCATACTGAGCGTTTATGAACTACTGTACACTGCTTCAGGATCATTCCAGGAGCTTAGGATCAGTGGCAGTTTCCAGTGGAGTAGGAGAGGGAGCTGTGTTGGCTACAGGGGAAGAACACATACAGTTCATTCGTCTGCAGGTGGAGGACAAGTGTTTTTGAGTTGCCTGTGAAACCTTCACAGGGCAGCACAGCTGGTGGCGGCCACACTGCAACAACTGGTTGCAGAAAATGGGTACGCTGTAGAACTTTGTCAGCTTTTTCAGGTCATGTTTAACCAGAAGATTTGAAGGCATCTCTCTGATCTTATACATGGGACCAGATCCTGCCATTGATGGCACGTTGGGGTGTGCTCCTGCAGCATCTTTCAGACTAGGCCTTGTTTCAAAGTCATAGCAGGACAGTGGACCGACACAAGTGTAAGGCAGAGGCTCGCTGCTGCAGCTAAGAGATCGCATCGGTCTCCGAGATCGATTCCAAGCCTTGTCAATCCACAGCTCCACTTCATTCTTGTCCAGCCTGGAGGCAGCATCCTCTCTCTCCTCAGACTTGGTGTCTGAGTCGCCGTCTTGGTTTTCTTGTATCACCTCATCCTTCCCTGATTGTGGTTGGTCTGCGTTATTCAGAGCCTTTGTCTCAGCCAGCAGAGTGGAAGCCGTTTTGGAGATGATGCTCCAGTCCTTAAGGATGTCCTCCGCGGTGCTGAACTGCGAGGTCACCGTGAAGCGGATGATGCGCTTTGTGTGAATGTCTGCAGGGATGAGGTACATGGTGCCCGACCGGGTCAGTCTCCTCAGCAGCTCCTGGGTCAAAGCATTTCCTTCCTAGAATAAAAAAACAAATGACATTAAATCTTCATAAACGTTGCTGAGCCAAAAATCAGCTTCCAAACTAAACGTAAGCATTTTCAGCGACAGAGTCAATGTTTCAGCTCTTCTTTATGATCTGTGGTATTGCTCTTGCCTCACCTGTGTTTGATGAAAACAAGTTATTCAGTAATTCACCTTTGAACGAGGTATCTCAACAATGATTAGTCAATAAAAGATATGTTGCTGTGTAGTACAAATGTGTGCCACATACTTTCAGACAGAACACCACCAGGCCGAGGTGCCTCTCAGCAGGAACCTCAAAATTTGGGTCACTTTTTATGTGAGACTCCAAGAGCTTTGCCATCTCAATCCCCTAAAAAAAGACAAAAGAAATATACATGTAAATTCTGAAACATAAAAACGAATCAATTCCGTTGTTTGTCATGGACTTCCGTGGATGCACTTACAAGTCCCATATCTGATGATATTAGATATTTATTCTTTAGATCATTTGCATGAAGAGAACTGAGTGCCACTTACATGTCTGATATGAGCCTGGATGTTTTTCAGCCCAAAGGAACGCATAACAAACCAGAGCTTTAGAGAACGGAAGCGCCGGCTGAGGGGAATTTGCCAATGCTGAACAACAGAAAAAAGCAGATTCATTGCTTGAAATGATTTACTATGATAAATGATTCTTTAATTGGGTGAAGACGTGACGGTATGATACCATAAAGTCTGTGGCTGCCTGTGAGTTTTCATGTCTGAGGTAAACAGGATCAACAGTGAACGTCTGTTGGAGCTTATATTTATCCTTAACCCTGAGAAAACAAAGTAAAACCATATTACCAACCAACAAGCTTCATTGATAATGTTAATTTCTATACAGGGGAGATCGGGCTTCAGTCTTCTTACTCACCAGAAAGCTGTGCAATCAAAATGGACCATCATCCACTTTGAGGGGTTGAAAACAAAAGAGTGAGCAAATTCAATGCCCTCCAGGGACCAGCGCAGCTCAGGACAGAAGTAGGCTGAGCCAGCGTACGCAGCATCGACATGGAGCCAGAGTCCCTCTTCTGCACCTGAAAAACAGATTTGAATACAAGTACGGTAATTCTCTGAATGCATCTCAATGGAACAACACAATATTTTGACTTTACAGACGTTCAAACAGACATCATTGGGAGGGAATTTGAAGACGTACAGACTGGTCCCAGTTCAGGCAGATTGTCAAAGGCACACACTCCTGTTGTTCCCAGCGTTGCGCACAGCTGAACAGGGGAGAAACAAAATTACATCATGTGAGATTTGACATCTAATGTCCGTATTTTGTTGTAATTCTTTTTTACTTTTAAAATAAATTTCCATTATTTGTTCATGTTTCAGCCCTACAAATTGTGCCGTATTGTAAAATTAAATCTTAATAATAACACTGATTTAAAAAAATATTTTTTACCGTTGTTTCTTAACCAATACAATTAATGTCAATAAGTTTCTGTTACAAGCATTCAAAATCCAATTTAAATAATCACACAAGTATCATCAGCAAAAAAACAGCAATTCAAAGTTGTCATACAAAAGAATATTTTTTAAATATTAGAAGAATTTCCCTCTTTGGCCCCAAGCAATTATTTATTATAATATATTATACAATATATATATATATTTATAAGACATGACATGATCTAAAAAGACAATGCGATTCGTGGAAAATCACTCGGATATCTTACTGTACAATATGCTTTCAAAAATAGTTACCAGTCAGCTAAAACACACAAAAAAACACTGGTATGATTTGTAAGTTCTCCACCTAAACACTTCAGTGCCAGGTACCTACCATGAAAGGGACCAGTCCCCTCCTCCTGTCTTCTTGTATGGCTTGTATTAATGTGTCTCCTCTCAGAGACAACTGCTCATCAGTGGGCAGAAACCTGATCTTCACCAGAGAGATCAGACCTGCCTTCTCTACCGAGGAATGAGCCTGTGAAAGCACATCAGATCAAAATGATCAGTTGAATTCATCTGATTGACAGGAAGTCACTGTAGAAGAAGTGGTGACACTGACCTGATCTGAAGCGTAGGCCACCAGTCTTGAATTTAGGACCGAGTCGTCCACGTCCTGGTCGAGCTCAGGCCGCAGCTGCAACATTTTGTCTTTCCTGGCTGCCAGCAGAGCCACCAGTGTACTCTCACTGACTGTGCTCTAACACAAGAGTAAGGTGGAAAAGAACGATGATCACAGAAAGGTTGGGGTTTTAAAATAAACGAATCAAGGTTGATGCAAACCTGCAGGATGCCTCCACCTCTCCTGTCTGGATGATGATGCAGGAAGAAGGATGGGAGCCCCAGTGCTTTACACAACCAGTCCATCACATTCATTTCCAATTCTGTACACGCTGGGCTGGAGGCCTGTTCAAAACCAGCACGAACAATCATCATTTATCAGGATATGACTTCATTGCTTCAGTGATGTTTTTCTTTTGTTTTTGCTGTTTCTCGAAAATGTAGTAGAGAAAAAAAGTGTAGGTTGTCCTCTTACCCAGGTGAATCCAACACAGTTGATGGCATCGGCCAGCATGTCCCCAAGCATAGAGGGCCATGAAGTCAGACTGGGGTAGTAGGCGTGCATATGAGGGCTCTGCCAGTGAACCACCTGGGGGATAAGATGAGGAAATACTTGTTTCCTTGCCGTAGTTTCAAATCCCTGGTATGATAATGGGTGACATTAAGAACTCACCCCTGGCATGATGACTTTCTCGATGTCCTGAAAGATACTCTCCCAGTCCTCCGGCTCTATAGGCGCAGTGTCAGGGAGAAGCTCCTTCATGTAACCTGGCTTCACGTCTGGAATCACCCTCCTCTCTCTGATGGAGCTCAGGTACTGTGTGATGTAGTCCACCAGCTCCTTACCTGAGCAGTAACAGACACTGTCAAAGCTGGAATGATATTCCTATTGAAATTCATAATTCACCTTTATTTTGTCTATTCTTTACAAATCATTAATTTCAGTGAATATAACAACACAGACAAAATGAGTCAATGCAGTCAAATGGAAGCTACCATTACCTCTGCGATTGTATTCCTCAGCCTGCATTTTTTTTCAGATGAGAGCTCTTTGGGTTATTTTGTTGTGTGTAACAGGTGGCTGCAATGATGCTTTGTCTATTCTGAAGCAGAGATCACAGGACTATAAAGACCCTGTTGTGAAGAACACGCCCAAAATTGGTGACGCATTTGAGCCACCAAACCGCCCATCACATGTTCACATTTGCACTAAATATTTACCCTCCTCTGCATGTAGTGATTCATTTATTCACATCTCAGTGACACAATACTGTATATAACGTGATGGGACAATATCAACAATGGTAGAATTGTTCGTCAAGATAACATTTTGCAACTTACATCAATCCCTCTGCACCTGGAACAAATAATCTTTACCCAGAGGAAAAATGTCACAGTTGTTGGGGATTTACCCTCGGGCTAAAAGCCCACCGTATAATCTGACTCCAAAAGACTACACCTTCAGAAGGACCCCGCGCAGATCGTTTGATTGGAATTACATTCGATGAACAGAAGACGGTAGACGATCTATAAGTATTAACAATTTATTAAGTCAAGCATCAAAGCATAAAAAACATAGATCTATGGTTTCACAAAACACAAGAATTGATTAAGTCCCTAGCAATAGACACAAAGTCAGGGCTCCGTATACGTATCTCTCCTCTCGGTGTTTTGTGAGCCCTGTTTCTAACCTTTCCCTCCTCCTTTATTTTGACCTTGCACAGGGACACGCCAGGGTGAGGCCACTGTGTGTGTGGGAGTCCTGGAGTCTCAGGGATAGCGAAGGTGCTGTTCCTGCAGGTTGCTACACAATATCCCACTGACTAACCCGATTCACAACACAACTAGTTATAAGTTTTAAGCTAAACCACCTGCGTGTCAGAGCTTCCTCTTTGTACGGGGAGCGCGTGAGTGCCTCACCCGGAGATTCAAACCTTTGCTCTATGACACACGCAACACTATTGCAAATGAGCACACACACACACATAATACTTATACGTTTGATGCCTGTAAATACCGTTAGCATATTTCTAGACAGTGTAATTATTTTACATGCTATACCAAATATATATATTATACACATATACTTCATATATCTGAAATATATTATCTAACCATACATCTAAAAACAATTTTATAATATATATGTTACAGATTTCTTTCAGTTTATTGCCATATTTTTACCATATAAACTTGAATCGAATATTTATTTGTATTTATAATTTTTAGTTAGTTGTAATATAGTAAACAATAATACAAAAAAATGGTTATGTTTTGCAAAGAATATGTCGATCCCTTAGATTTTAAAAAGTCCCACCAATGCATCAATGTTCATGTATCGTTTTACTGCTGGAGCTGGTTGAGGTGAAGCTGGTTTTATTCACAGTTTGGTAGTTTAGTCCAGTACATAGTTAACAACCTGGAGTTCAGCCCCCCTTCAAGAGGTTAGGAGATTAATCTGAGGAGCAGGAAAGAAAGACTTGAATTTCTTTTTCTTTTTTTAAACTTTTTTGGTGAAATATTACATGTTAATAATATGACCTCACTGGGCCTCAAACTGTTTATATGAACTTGTTTGAAAAGTTTAGAGGGGAAATCGCTCTTTGGTAGAACGAGCAATTCCATATTTTGAGAAATACGTGTACGTTATTTTCTTTTCCTCAAGAGATTGATTATATATACATTGGCACCATACATTTCTAAAACTATTGTGCCCTTTCATACAGTAATCTCTCCCATTTCCTCTTCTCATCCGCCCTGGACGCATTACAGTAGATGAGTGTAAGAGCAAATCAATATTTGTATTAAATGATGCCTCTTCATGAGCAAACAGAAAGGTAAAATAGGGACATTACAAACAAATGAACAATGAATGAACACACATAAAAAGATGAGATGAGATGATGAGGAGTCGCGCTTGTTAAACTCTGTCGCACCTGGACTGTTCACACACTGTGCTGTTGACTGTGCATTGTGGTCACATGTGGTAGCTCTCATGTGGTTCTATATGTGTAAGATCCTGCTGGAATAAGATCTGGATCCATTGTCACTATCAACATCTGTAAATACCGTTTGTTTAATATCTAATGTTATCTGTTCTGTCACTCTTTGATTTACCATTGGACAGTTTCACAGACACTTTCAACATGGAAGTTTGTCTGTTTATTCATACAAGTCCTGTGAATGACAGTTGACTCACAACTTCTTTGAATCTGAGCAATAACTGCTGCACAGACTTTTGATCCCACTGAAGGCAGGAAGCCCGGTAGCAGGCAATGACTAGAGTAATGGAAAGTGTGTGTGTGTGTGTGTGTGTGTGTGTGTGTGTGTGTGTGTGTGTGTGTGTGTGTGAGGTGCAATACACAAAAATAAGTGTTATGTGATATAGAGCAGAGCACACTGTGACTATTGTGCTCTTTGTGTGCCTTTACGTCTGGACGTCTGACCCTGATGAAAGCAGGCTTAACCATAATTGCGCAATTGGCATGACATCAAAGTCAAAGTGCATCCTGATGGATCATATTCTTTTGCTTTTATTCAAATAAAAAGAAAAAAAAACCTTGGGCTTGATATTTCAAACCAAAAGTCAGAAACAATTCATATAGATAGGATTTAGTTTGAAATGAGTAGGAGCATAAAAGACATGCTGGCTAATAATCTGTGAATGAAGGGGGGAAAAACTAAGAGTGGGTTTAGAAATGTTGCTTCACAGTGACAGCAATTTTGTTAAGTTATGACTGACACACCTTAGGTTTTATAGTTTTTCTTATGACCAGCAGTATAAATCTGAGAGTGGATATTGACAGAGCAAGACTTGCTCTTCCCTCATTACTGAGTGGCCTGTGAGAAGGCCTTTGGACGGGTTGGTGGCCACTGTATGTGCTTGTATCGTTGCTTTGCCAGGCGTGATCACAAAAGGCTGACCTAATTACACAAAACTCAGGCCTGACTTGTCATATTTAGCCATGCAGAAGTGCGGCTGGTATTGCTCAATGGCACTTGAGATTGGTAAAGTATATGTAGGAGGAGTATGGGTGTAGAAGAAGGGAAATAAACTGAAAGTTAGATAATCACTGAGCAGGGAACGATAATCGATTCACTGGAAGATATAGAAAAGAATACAAAAAAAAACATATTAGGCTAATGTATGTACAGTTCAGTTTGACACTGTAGACTTTAGGGTAGAGTACAAGGCAATGATTAACAATAGGACATAACACGTTTAACAGGACACATTGCAGGGACACATCGGACTGGTTTTGTGAACAATGTAAAGAATCTGTAACATTCATGTGACAATAGAGGCACAGGGGGCATGTTCCCTGACAAAAAACAGGGCTATTATACACGAATGAAAAGGATCTTGGAGATTTGAGAGTTTGAAGTACCGAGAAGTTGGGACAGGACAAGAGAAAGTGGTCAGTGAAGCAGAAAGTTTGCTCCAGGAGGTGGCAGTACGGCAACATTAAAGACACCAGCTGCCGCAAAACGTCAGAGAAGAAGAAGAAGAGGAGGAGGCGGAACAAGAAATCAGGAATCAGCTGTCAAAAAAAAGTAGCTGAAGTGTAAGCAACGGATCAGAAAGAGGTAATTTTAAAATGAACAGCATCTTATTAACAGACAGTCAGTTATTACTAGAGGGTGTCTTTTTACTGCTGAATGTGACCATACCTGTGCAGCAACACTAGCTAGTTAAATAGCTAAACAACTTTTGCTGACCAAGCTGCGTGAGCTTTGAGCGTAGCTCGCTAACTAACGTAGCTAGCTGAGAAGGTAACAACGCTAAGTTAACATTTAATTAGCGAGCTAAATTGTGTTTGTATTAAAGCAATGGTTGGTGTATAATCTAGGTTGAACAACACCAATGTTGTTTCCCGTTAGCTGTCCAACGGGCAACCGGTCAAGGCTAATGTTAGCCAGGAAACTGCTAGCTACTTGTTGTTGTCAATGTTGACATATCCCGAGCCAGCTAAATAACACCACAAGCTAGATAATATTGGCTAATGCGCTAACAGTGAGAACAACAGCCTGGGGTAGCTGAGGTCAGATGTAACGTTAAATATCATCGACATGTCATGTTTTCAGCCGGTCTAATTGTGGCCATTTTTAAATGCTTCATGACTTTAACTCAATTCGTTTAACTTAACTGTAATCTCGCTGAGACTGATACTATTGGAAGCCAACAGCAACTTATCTCTGAGCAAACGCTATTCAAAAATAGATTTGGACAGGGCTAGCTAGTTGGATGTTTTGTTTATTTAGTTTCACGTGTATTCCAGGTATGTTCGGCTCGTGTGTGCAGCACTCACTCTTTTCCTGCCTGTGAGCTCTGACTGAACACGACCGCGAAGATGCCTGCAGTCTCCACCGGGGTCAGAGAGCTGTATCTGTCCACATCTCTGGGTGAACTCAATAAAAAGGCTGAAATTAAGCCAGACAAGACGAGCACCAGAAGGTAACGTTACGCTTTTTTGTTTACTGGTGTCAACCCAGTATGGCATACAGTAAGAACACACTCATAACACAGAGTAACTGTCTTTAAGTGAGGGCAGCCAGATGGGGATAACATACCAAAAAAGGCCCCTAGTCAAATCAAGGATATTGCAATGATATTAATTAAATTATTTTTGTAATTTGCTGTGTTGCAGCTATGTTCAGAGTGCCTGCAAACTCTTCAAGGTGGCAGAGGAGTGTCGTCTGGACAGAGATGAGGAGAAGGCGTATGTGCTGTACATGAAGTATCTAACAGTATATGACATTATCAAGAAAAGACCAGACTTCATGCAGCAACCGGTATAGTTAATAATTGTAAAACTGCGTCTTTTTTTCTGTGTATTTTTGATGTTGCTGTGGAAATGTATCAAGAATTGGGTATTTCTATGTAATTCTTCTCTATTCCATTGTCCAAGGAGTATTACATGACCATGCTTGGGCCAAACAGCTTCAAGAAAGCCATCGAAGAAGCCGAGAAGCTCTCTGAAAGCCTTAAACTCAGGTTAGAGACTTGTCTTGGATTGTACACATGCTATTTATGCATAAGCTGCAAGGTAGCATATGAGGAATGTTTTTCTATTTTACTCGGCTAATCTTCACATTTTAACAGGTATGAGGAAGTTGAGGTTCGAAAAATACTTGAGGAGAAGGAGAGACAAGAGGAGAAGAAAAGGAGGGAGGAAATAACAGAGAAAGATGGCGTTCGAAGCTCTCCAAAAGTGTCATCAGCAAACAAGAAGGACAGCAAAAAGGTAGAGATGTGCTGCATATTAAAACATACTCGCATGAGACACTTGATTCCAATGGAAATTATACACTCACTGAATTTACGTAGTTTTACGTCTACAGTTCACATCATACCAGTAATAACAGCAACTCTGCTATTTTCATTAACAAATATATAAATGTCCTCGTTGTAAATAATAGTATGTTTATAATGGAGTTATTTCATGGAAGAGGAAATCAACATTAAAATATTAACAAGATGATTGTTGTGTCTGTATGTCAGGTGAAAGGAGAACAGAATGAACTCAAGAGCACAACCTCAAAAGGTAAGCAGTTAACACAACGAGGTCTGATAAACCTATGTAGTCCTTTCTGAGGGGAGAATCATTCTAGGAACTGAGACATTTACTGACATTATGTTTAGTCTTAAACCCATGAAGTTTTGTGCAAATTTTAGTCCGTTATTACTTTTTATTTTGTGTTGATGGAATGACTTTATCTGGTAGCTGTGGTGCCAGCTGGTGGGATCTCAGCTGAGAGGCTTTTCCACATGATGAAGGACCAGACGATAACCATAATTGTCATGGATGCCCGCAGCCACAGGAACTTTGAGGAGTCTCGCATTCAGGTCCCAGGCCAGACCTGCGTCAGTGTGCCTGAGGAGGCCATTAGTCCAGGGTGAGAAAGGGGTTATGAGACCAGGCTTCATACCTGATTTGATCTGACACTGAATGTGTCATTTGTAATCTGGTTTTGGAGGCATAATATGAAGGAATCTATTATGTTATTTATTTTTGCTAACTTGTTATTTTATTCCCTCTGCTTTTTGTCATTAACCGTCAAACAATGATAGATTTAAAAAAAGTCAAATTCCTTAAACCTGACCTCCTGAACTGGTATGTCATGACTTTTTAGAATCACTGTGAATCAGATTGAGGCGAAGCTGCCGGAGGTGTCTAAAGAGCATTGGAGAAGGCGGGGATTTGTGGATTATATAGTCCTCCTGGATTGGTTCAGTTCTGTCACTGACCTGACTCTTGGCACCACCTTGCAGAGCCTCAAAGATGCCCTCTTCAAGGTAACTGAGTGTGTGTGTGGTTGTGGCCATTTGTGCACAGGCTTATGTGTGACTCCTAAAGTGTGAATAACAACAGCAGAGCTTTCCTGTGAAGTATAATAATATGTTTGCACACTGCCCAGTGGGACAGCATCACCATCCTGCGTAGTGAGCCGCTGGTGCTGGAGGGAGGTTACGAGAACTGGCTGTTGTTTTACCCCATGTACACGACCAACGCTAAAGTTCGCGCCCCTAGACAGAATATCATCAGCACCACCCCTCAGTGTGAGTATTACCAGCACAGCATGCAAGTCACAGCTTTGGCTCTTTGTGTTTATCACACCACGTGGTTTGATTTATTGTTTGTGTTGATGCAGCAGCTTTTTAAAAAAAAGAAATTATAGCAGCAAATTGATAAGATTAGTAAAATAAAATAGGTTTAATTTTGTTTCAGATTTTATTATTTTTTTTAATCAAAATTATTATTGAGTCCACAAAATCCATTTCTGAGCGTTGCATCCCACGTTATGCTTGTGTTTGCTGGACTTGATCCTTGACTAATGGGGACAACACATTGACAATCGGTCCGGTATTGAGCGAGAAAGCTGCAGACGGCAACCGCTAAACAGGCTGTGATGTTGTGGAAGAAAAATGTTTTATATCTCTGTCGGGTTTTTTTCCCCACAAACTTGTCAGACACTTGTAATAACCTCAACCTGTCGGTGACAAATGCAAGCACTTTTAGTGGACATACATTGGCGGTGAGGAGATTGCATTATACAGTGAGATAAGGATGCTCTTTCTAAGAAAATGATTCTCTTTTTATTTACTTTCTTGATGTTTTGAACAGTGAACTTTAGCTACCCATCCCTCGAGGAACCAAAGCCTCCGACCCCACCTCCACCAGAGCCTGAGGTTACACCCAAGCCTCAGGAACCCTCTGCTCCTGTGCTGGTGAACGGGGTTCCACCAGCAGAACCCCCCACATCTGAAACTTCCATGGTTACCGACAGGCTGCCAGATGCTGTCGATTCCGCCGTCGCAGGCTCCACAAATTCTGGGCAAGACCTTAGTCAGAAGGGCCCTGCGGCAGGCACATCCAGTCAGTCGCCTGCAACAACCAAGGCCTTCCCCCAGGTATTGTAACGGCCCTGATAACTAATAAACTTTGGGAGAGTGCTAAATATTAAGAACTCTAGTGTGGTAAGCATCGCTCATGCTTTGTTTTATTCTCTTATCCTGCTGTTCCAGTTTGACCGTACCAAGAAACCCTCTGTCCGGGTGTCGAACGATCCCAAGCCCAGCCAGAACGGGTCAGCAAAGGACTCCTTGCAGAACGGCCCACTTGCCCCTGACCGCTCAGTCAAACCACCCCTCATCCCCAACACTTCTCTGTCTAAAGAAGAACAAAGCCAGATACACTCTGAGGCGGTGGCAGGGATGGAGAAGGCGAAGCAAGAGCAGGAGAAACGCAACCAGGAGCGTCGTGTAGAGGAAGAGAGACGGGAGAAGGACCAGAAGGAAAGGCTAGAAAGGGAGCAAAGTGAAAAGAGGAAGACGGAAGATGAGGAGACTGGACCTCAGGAGAAAAAGAAACTGGAAAGGCAGAAGGCTGAAGAAGAGGAAGATGAAGAGAACAGGGGGCAGGTCGGGAAGGAGAGGAGGGGTAAGGAGCAGAACTCTGACACTCCCTCCAAGAGTATGTCTCTGGACTCTCCTGCTCCCAACCATATCGTTAGTGAAATTAAGGTGAGTTGTTTTATTTGCATTTATTGCCTCTTTGTGACAGTATTGAGAAAGAGACTGGACATTATATAGTTACCCAGAATGACATGACAGAATGACCAAATACTGTTACGTTTCACTTTTAGTTCCATTTGTATGGTTTCTCTCTCGGGCTCAGCCACTAGCTCGTGCTGTCCAGCTCTTTCCATTCAGACTGACCGCCGACGTTTGTTTGATGTGGAGATTGTAAATAGATAAAAAACAAAACAAATACATGTGCAATTAGGTCAGTTGAGAAGAAATACTGTAGACACAAGTTGGTGTTGTAGATATTCTCAAATTTGTTTTGTTTAAAAAGACAATAACAAGAATGTTTGGTCAATTGTTTTATGCTGAACAACGCTGACGTGTCCGTGACATTGGGCTTCAGAATTACCTATTATTTCTCTTGTCCTCACCATGAAAGTCCCTCGTGATTATTTTTGTAGAGAACCTTTAGGTGAAGATGGTGTGTGTGTGTGTGTGTGTGTGTGTGTGTGTGTGTGTGTGTGTGTGTGTGTGTGTATTTATCCCACAGAGGGAGCCCCTGACCCGAGCAAGGAGTGAGGAGATGGGTAGGAGTGTACCAGGCCTTCCAGTCGGTTGGATGAAGGTACCAGATGTTTAAATCTGAAATATGTTGAGTCTTTTGGAGTAGTCGGAGATGAAATAATTATTCTTCTCCCTAATGTTCTATCTCTTTTTATGTTCACCCCTCCATTTATTGGCTAGTTCCTTGACACGGTGACAGGGACCTACCGATACTACCATTCCCCAACCAACCGTGTCCACCTCTACCCTCCTGAGGTCACTGTTCCCCAGACCCCACCCTCCACGCCGCCAACAGTCAAACAGAAACCACCGCGAGCAGCTGAGCCAGACACCAGCAGTGAACAAGAGCGGGAACAGTCTAAACTGAAACGCTCCTACTCCTCCCCTGATATCAGCCAGGACTTGAGAGAGGAGGCCCAGAAGAAGGCTGCCGCCCCGATCACTGCTGCTGTCATACCCACCATCAACAGAGAGACAAAGTAAGGCACACGGATGTTTCAATTCAATTCCAGGAAGTCCAGGAACTGTGATAAATGGACAATGTCCTGCATCTAGTATCAGTTGTCGTAATCTAATCTGCAGTGTATCTCGTTAGACTATATTACTTATATTTCCTTTAGTCTTATCTCTGCAGAAACTAGTCTGGCTTCCTCTCATTGTGCTCCTCTGCCTTTCAGACCTCCTAGTAAAGTCTACTCTAAAGTGGAGATTGTTCGGCCATCAGCTGCCAAAATTCGCAACCTGAATCCTTCATTTGGAGGTCTGGGTCCATCACTGACTGGCCTTCGTAACATGGGCAACACCTGCTACATGAACTCCATCTTGCAGTGTCTGTGTAACACTACGGGCATGGCTGAGTACTTCAACAACAATTACTACCTGGAGGACATCAACAGGTCGGGGCCCAGATAGGTGCAATCACTGACCATAAAGATTCATGCAAAGGCAATCATTTAACACCTCTACCTCCGATCTCTTCCTCTGACAGGTACAACATACTGGGCCATAAAGGGGAGGTGGCGGAGGAGTTTGGTGTGATCATGAAGGCCCTGTGGGCTGGTCTGTACAAGTGCATCAGTCCGCGGGACTTCAAGATCACCATAGGCAAGATCAATGACCAATTTGCGGGCTATGACCAGCAAGACTCCCAGGAGCTGCTGCTGTTCCTCATGGATGGGCTCCACGAGGACCTCAACAAGGTAGCGCACACACCTGTTTCATGCAACATCAGTGTGGCATTAATAAAGTCTTAAAAAGCTCTTGCATCTAAACGTGCTCGCCCTGAATTAAATCTTGAGTGAATAAATAATAAGTAATTTATTCATTTTAACCATGGCTTTCTATGGCTTGTCTTTTTCAACCCCTGTATGTTGTTGCACATATGCCTGTTAACGATAAAACTAGTATTTTGTCATTTTCCTTCTTTCTGTTTTTTTTTTCACCTGGTTTCATTTTGATGGCAAATTAGAGAGTAAGTAAATAGCTGTGTGTCCTTGGTCCTCCTCCTGCAGCAGTGTGTGTGTGTGTGGCGTGTCTGCATCTGTCTGGTCTGATGCTCTGTCAGAACCTCTGTGCATGTAGACCCAAGACATGCCTCATTGCCTGTATCGACTGATTTTACTGGCTTCATGTGCACTTGAATGGGGAAAGGACGAGGTGAATTCTCCTTTTTCCTAGTGAAGGCCACATGCTGTCGGAGATGGTTCTTAGAAGAACAGGCAGCTTTGAGATACTTTGACAACTGTCTCCACCTGGGGTTGAGTTGAAGTAATGCATTCACCACAATTTAATATCGAGCTATTCACTCTTTTAAAATTTGAAGGATGAAGTGCCATTTAGGTGGTGAAGGCTGATAATGTGCATTTCTCATGCAACGCACTCTATTTCATCACATCCCCCTTTTGTGTGATGTTCAGACCCGTCTGCCATCAGGCTGGCCCCGTCTCAGTCCACTGTGTCTCTCCGCACTAAATGATAAATCAGTCAGTCTAATTAATGAGATGTTAATTAGAAAGGGTTTACCCGCCTCTCATATCTTCCTACATGTCATAATTTAAGTGATTTGGCTGAAACGCATGCTAATGAAGCTGAAAGAGATTAGATAGGTGTTGAATACAAAGTTTATCGTTTAGATATTTAGTTCTGTTTTCTCAACGCTTACTGTATCGTAGTCATTACCAGTATATCATGTATCTGCCATGAGTCATGAAGGTAGGTTTTGCTAACACCTACAGCAGCAGCTGTGCTTGTGTACCAACACGTTTCCCTCTCTGGTGTCAGGCGGACAACAGGAAGCGGTACAAGGAGGAGGAAAACGACCATCTGGATGATCAGACGGCAGCCGACTTGGCCTGGAGCAAACACAAGCTGCTCAATGAGTCCATCATTGTAGCACTGTTCCAGGGGCAGTTCAAGTCCACTGTGCAGTGTCTGACCTGCCACCGCAAGTCACGGACATTTGAGACCTTTATGTACCTGTCGCTGCCTCTGGCCTCCACCAGCAAGTGCTCCCTGCAGGTCGGTCAGACATTAAACATGTGAATCACAGCATGTGTCGGGAGCTTGTCAGAGCTTGTCCTTTTTATTGAGGCACATAGCTACTCAAAGTAAAAACACGTTAGTTTCATCTTCACACAACATTTTCAGCTGTTTACGCTGTGCTATTGAGTTTCACAGTATTTTTCTTGACAAACGCACAAGACATTTTCTGACTACATCTTCGAGGCTTAGAATGTTCCCTGAGTTTCTATGTATCAAAAAAAAATAAAAGCTACTTTGTTGTGCTTGACTGATTTTGTTCTCTGTTTCTTGGCAGGATTGTCTGAGGCTGTTCTCCAAGGAAGAGAAGCTGACCGACAACAACAAGGTGTTCTGCAGACACTGCAAGGCCCACAGAGATTCCACCAAGAAACTGGAGATCTGGAAGGTCCCGCCCATCGTCCTGGTGCACTTAAAACGGTCCGTAGTCGTGTTTGCGTTCAAAATAATGTAGACAAAGACCAAATTCTTTGTCCCCTGCCTTAGTACAACTAAATACACACGTTCACTGTTTAGGAAATCAGATCAGCATTTTTCTCACTGTTCCCACATTGACACTCTTTTTCTCTAATGGGTGTAATTTCTGCAGGTTCTCCTACGAGGGGAGGTGGAAGCAGAAGCTGCAGACTCATGTCGACTTCCCTCTAGACACTCTGGACCTGACCCAGTACGTCATTGGACCAAATCAGACACCGAAGAGATACTGCCTTTATGGAGTTTCTGTAAGTAAAAGTGAAATTGGTTGTTGTGAAGTGTATTTCTAAAAAAAAAATATTAATAATTATGTATTTGTGTTTTTTATTTGGACAAACGGTAAAACAAAATGAATATGTTACAGAAGAGGTTAAGAGATGCACACCAGAGAGCAATGTAGTATTATTGTGTTATCTTGTTCATCTCCTATAAAGCGGTCAGTCCTTGTTGGTAGAGCCCATAAATAGTTTGAAAAAAAGCCAATAACAAATTTGTGTACCAATGTTTTGGCCCCGTGACGGCAAGACAAAGTGACATTAGGGTTTGTTAATCCTGAGAGACCATGGTCGCCTCTCCCATCATTACATCCGGGACAAATAAAATGATTGAGCGGGCTTATCGGGTCCTGCCACAGATACCGGATCCTTTTCTCTTTCTTTGTCAGAGCATTTCATTTATCTGTTGCTATCGGGATGTAAATAGAATTTCATCAAATACAACAAAAGCTGTTTCTGAGGAACATCACCAACCTTATCTTTTCAGCTCATATTCAAATGAGAAACAATCACATCCTAATAATGATGTGCTGTTAACCCTCTTCTTTTCCACTACCAGAACCACTACGGGGGTTTAGACGGTGGCCACTACACAGCCTACTGTAAGAACGCGCCCAAACAGCGCTGGTACAAGTTTGATGACCACGAGGTGACCGACATCTCCACCACCACCGTCAAGTCCTCCGCAGCCTACATCCTGTTTTACTCCGCCCTGTGATGGAGCCGTCGGACACGAAGAGAGAAAACTACACCAGAGCAGCGGAGCTCAATCCTAGAGGTTGATTCTTTTTTTTTTTTTTTCTTCTTTTTTTAATCACAGCTCTGAGGACCTGGTGCACGTAGTTGCAGGTTCAATAGTCGTGTATGAGCACACGAGGACGCACTCGAGCGAGTGGCGACGAGATCCCGTCTGTGGCAGATCGGAGGAATGTGCAGACAGCACAATGCTTCAGCTACTAGAGGACCTTATACCTGTTAAAACATGCCGTCTGTTCATATTACTGATCATCTAGCGACTAAACGGATGCTCCTTTTACTCTGACTTCTCGGTGGTTGTGTTGTAGGGCTGACAGCTGGTTCAGATGCTCTTCGCTCTCATTTCTGTTGCACTCGGCGGGGACGGCCGTATCGCAGAACTTGATCAGCTTCCTTGTACCGTGTCTACACCGGGGTCAACCGTTAGACGGCATGTACATACTTACCGATGCTGATGTTGCACATTCAAAAATGTAAATACTGGAGGGCAAGGTGTTAAGTGACCAAATTAGAGTTTTTGTTTTTTTCTTTGAACGTAGCAGCCATCATAGTATCACCACATTCATAACGACAGACTGTGTTTTAGGGGTTGAACTCGATAGACTTCTGGTGTTTAACATGATGTTAAAGGGGATGGAGGAGACCGTGAGCGTTGACTTTTGCATTCTTCCTTAAGAGAGGAGGGACCGGAGAGTGTTGCGTGTTCATATTAGCCACATTGTTGCACTCACACATTATGCAATCAATTTAAGTTGTTTATGTAGAGCACTTTGTTGAACAGCAGACATTAATACTCCACTCGGAACGCTTTAAAACTATACTGATGCTGAGAGCTCTGCTGTCTTGCTGTTACCTGCTTCTATAAAGGTTGTTGTAAAATGTGTTCTCTGTTAAACATACTTAACTCTTTACATTATTATATTCAAACACAAAAACTATTTAGAGGACAAACTACTGGGATAACTTGGCATCCTTCTCGGCTTACATCAGTGCTGCTGGTTGTGAAAGTTTCCAGGAGGCTGTAATTTAGATTTATCTGATTTATTTTGTTTCTGTGTTCAGTACTGACCCGGGAGAATATGAAGACTTGAGAAATTGACCTTATTCGCTTACAGAAGCGTCAACATTTGCTGCCTGACTGCCTGACTGACTGACTGACTGACTGACATGAGCAAGCACAAAGTGTACCGATGTATCTTCTGAACGGACCAGAGATCTGAGGCGACAGGATTTGACTTCTTGAGTAAAGTTTTATTGCCAAGCATAAGATCATAATCTGTTTTCTTTTTACTTGTACATGTTGATTTTATTTCTTAATGGTCTTTCAGATGTAACAATTATATTAACCTCCTACAACTCATGACTATTTATTAAAACTGCTTCAAATTACTGTTTGTGTCCGAGTGACTTTTCTTTTAGGATAAATCGGCTAACGGCTGAATGAAACCCTCCTGTTCTGTTCTAGTCTCGTCGTTCCTGAGGCTATACCGATACCGTGTATGATCATTAGAAAAAAACAACAGTTTAAAAAAACAAAAGCTTGGATAAAACAAGACCAAGGAAGTTGAAACTCGGTCCCCTCGTGGATTTGGCCTGCTGGTTGGAGAGCTCAGAGTCCGTGGATCTTTGGCTTTTGAAAGGGCTTGCGGCTGTAGAGCAGCACATAGGCATTCGGAGATTGAACGAGGCTGTCCCGTACCTCTCTGACCGCTGAGTCGTCAAAACAGTGCCAGGATCTAGTCAAGGCGTTGTGACACAGAGCTGTGTAGTGACCCATGTTCAGGTGACCTGTGTGGTTCTAGAAAAGGGAAATTTACATGAAAATTATATGACAGACAAAAGTTTTGGACAAAGTCAAAACTCCATTTGTCCGTAATGCATCATTTCACGCTAATATTACTATACTCTGGTTTCTGTGTGTGTGTGTACACACTGACCACAATAGCATAGAGGCGGTATGAAGAGTATAAGGTGTTCTGTTCTGAGCTGGATAGAAACGGGGAGAGATCGAGTCTCGAGGAGAAAACGACGTTAGTCCTCAGTTTCACCTGGTTCTTCCCCTTACAACCAAACCTGCAGAGGAGATGAGGATCACATTGATTAACAGCTAATAATACCCACAGCAGTATCTCTCCAGTATCTCCAGGGTATTTAGACATAGTAGCCCTTCATAATTACTCAAATTAGTGCATTTTTATGCAGACAATTCACTAATGCACACGGTTGATTGTGATGGTCTGTTGCTCAATATGGATACAGGCCCCATAACGTTAGGAATGTTCACTCGCAGTTAAATCATCCAGAATTTAAAATCTTAAGTTAGTATCTGGAGTCTTTCTCTCAGCTTCCACATGTTTGCCAGTTCGTCAAAGCTCAAGAATGAAGTTTGAAACTGAACTTCTAAACCAACATGGACTAAAAGTCCTTAAATGGCAACTAGGCAAAGAACATCTGCTTGTGAAGATCATGCAGACCTTTAAGGTGAGATTATTTTATCAGTGATGACTTTAAGTTTTAATTCTCATGCATTTCACAATAACTAAAGGTTCATGAATTTAACTTGTGCCCTTACTGTTAAGTGCCACCTTTAACAGGTTGTGCTTTGTGTCCACCCACCGTTTCAGGTGCAACATGAGGATTTCAGGAGGTTTGTCCAAACAAGTGAGGACTGCCGTTTCTCTCCTCTCCCCGCACACCGAACACTGCATCTGCTCTCCCTCGGTCAGGATAGTCTGCTCGAAGAACAGTGACAGGCAATCCTGCACAACGAAGAGGCAGACATGAGTGGGGAAGCACCAAGACCACCAATATCTTAAAAAACGTGACATGCATACAGTCTGGTGGACGTTTGGTGCAAAGTGGCACCTGCAGGTGTTAAAGGGTACCTGAATGGAGCACTTAATGATGTCTGTTGGAATCGGTAGTGACAGTACAGTGAAGGTCTGAGTGCTGTGTGTCTGGAGGTCGCAGTGCATGCAGAGGGTCCTGTAGCCGAGCTGGCCCTCGAACAAACGCGAGACAACGGTGGTGGACTCCATCGCTGCGGTGGCACAGTTTCTGTTCTGGTCTCGCCTCGACTGTCGTATTGAGGAGCGCATCGGGCGCTTTGCAACCTTGTAAACAAACAGACACAGATCTACTCATTCTGTAAGGTGTGGTGATTGGCCACAGAGAGGTACGCGTCGTGGACGTGCCGCCGCACCTTTTTGAGGTCGTCGTGGAGTGCGTTGAGGAGAAAGAGCAGCAATTCCTGGGCGTCTTGTTGGGAGTAGTTGTTGAACTGGGGGAGTATGGAGCACATCACAGACCTAGCCTCCACAGGGGCACAGCTGGAGCTGCTTCCCAGCCACATCTCCTCCAGCAGGCGGACAAACATCTCGGCCACACGGCACTTCGACCTGCTTGGACAGAGGTTAAACCGCTGGGAAAACACGACAGTCTCTGTCAGAGAGTCAGAGAGAGAGACGACAGAGGGGGGGGGTCTTACCTTCCCAGCTCTTTGCGAGTGTCCTGATTAAGGAGGTGCTCCACGAGGGGCACAGTGGAACACAAACACTGTAACACAGCATTTAAGTAGCAGGAGTTGCCCGAGTTGTCCAAACCGCACACTCCTGCTCTGTTCCACCCGTGCAGCCGCACTGCAGAGCTGCAGCCTTGTTGCTCATTTTCCACCACCTGACCACGACTGATGCTATTTGTCCTGCA